>NC_089845.1:69374116-69688699 GCF_035609145.1 Eleutherodactylus coqui | reverse complement strand
CCGCAGGCATGAAGAACACATCTGTCGCATGCGGCAGATATTTCCTTCACCCCTGCTAGTTAAAGTAATTCCCTGCTGCTACATCTGCCACATCTGTGACAGATGCAGCAGAGGAATTCTTCAATTCTCTACCGCAGCTGTCACACATGTCGGCTGTGGTAGAGGATTCTGCTGCCGGCAACTGATTTCAGGGAATATCCCTAAAAATCAAGTGAATCACATTCAGCTCTTTCAGCAGCCGGGGATTTTAAATCCCCGCCTGCTGATAGATCAGCACCACAGTGCAGGGGAAAGCAGGATAAGACGTGGCTGAGCCCCGGCAGCTGAAGCAAGGTATCTATTTTTTTTTGGGTTTTTTAACCCTTTTTTACTTGATTTTCAGGGAAGGGCTTATATTTAAAGCCCTTCCCTGAAATCAATTGCCGGCAGCAGAATCCTCTACCGCAGCTGACATGTGACAGCTGCGGTAGAGAATTGAAGAATTTCTCTGCTGCATCTGCCACAGATGTGGAAGATGTAGCAACAGGAGATTCTTTTAACTAGTGGGGATGAAGGAAACATCTGCCGCATGCGGCAGATGTGTTCTTCATTCCTGCGGGGGACACAGCAGCGGCGGATAGGTAAGTAATTTTTTTTTTACACTAAAATGTTTATTTTTCAGGAAAGGGCTTATATGTAAAGCTCTTCCCTGAAAAACAATTCAGGGGTGCCGGCAGACCATTGTCTTCAATGGAGCCGCCAGAAGCAGCCGCGTCTCCACTGAAAACAATGCGTGCATTCCCTATGGTGCACGCATGTCCTATCTTTGCAGGCACGCACCTGCAAAGTACGGACATGTGCACACACCATAGGGAATGTATTGTGGCAAATAGAAGCGTGTTTTTGTGCGTGTGTATGTACGCACAAAAACACGCTCATGTGAACGAACCCTAAGGGCTCAGTCAAACGAGCGTTTTTGTGTATACATGTTAGGCGCGTTCGCATGTATTAGAACTAGAGATGAGCGAGCACCAAAATGCTCGGGTGCTCGTTACTCGGGACAAAATTATCGCGATGCTCGAGGGTTCGTTTCGAGTAACGAACCCCATTGAAGTCAATGGGCGACCGGAGCATTTTTGTATTTCGCCGATGCTCGCTAAGGTTTTCATGTGTGAAAATCTGGGCAATTCAAGAAAGTGATGGGAACGACACAGCAACGGATAGGGCAGGCGAGGGGCTACATGTTGGGCTGCATCTCAAGTTCACAGGTCCCACTATTAAGCCACAATAGCGGCAAGAGTGCCCCCCCCCCCTCCCAACAACTTTTACTTCTGAAAAGCCCTCATTAGCAATGCATACCGTAGCTAAGCACCACACTACCTCCAACAAAGCACAATCACTGCCTGCATGACACTCCACTGCCACTTCTCCTGGGTTACATGCTGCCCAACCCCCCCCCCCCACAGCGCACACCAAAGTGTCCCTGCGCAGCCTTCAGCTGCCCTCATGCCACACCACCCTCATGTCTATTTATAAGTGCGTCTGCCATGAGGAGGAACCGCAGGCACACACTGCAGAGGGTTGGCACGGCTAGGCAGCGACCCTCTTTAAAAGGGGCGGGGCGATAGCCCACTATGCTGTACAGAAGCAATGAGAAATATAATCCTGTGCCACCGCCATCAGGAGCTGCACACGTGGGCATAGCAATGGGGAACCTATGTGCCACACACTATTCATTCTGTCAAGGTATCTGCATGCCCCAGTCAGACCGCGGTTTTTAATTCATAGACACAGGCAGGTACAACTCCCTATTGTGAAGTCCCTGTGGACCGACAGCATGGGTGGCTCCCTGGAACCCACCGGCAGTACATAAAAATATCCCATTGCATTGCCCAACACAGCTGAGGTAGTAATGTCGTGCTTAATACAGGTGGGCTTCGGCCCACACTGCATGCCCCAGTCAGACTGGGGTTCTTTACAAGTGGAAACACATGCATTTATAATTCCCTGTGGACCCACAGCATGGGTGGCTCCCTGGAACCCACCGGCGGTACATAAATATATCCCATTGCATTGCCCAACACAGCTGAGGTAGTAATGTCGTGCTTAATACAGGTGGGCTTCGGCCCACACTGCATGCCCCAGTCAGACTGGGGTTCTTTAGAAGTGGAAACATATGCATTTATAATTCCCTGTGGACCCACAGCATGGGTGGGTGCCAGGAAGCCACCGGCGGTACATAAAAATATCCCATTGCATTGCCCAACACAGCTGAGGTAGTAATGTCGTGCTTAATACAGGTGGGCTTCGGCCCACACTGCATGCCCCAGTCAGACTGGGGCTCTTTAGAAGTGGAAACAGATGCATTTATAATTCCCTGTGGACCCACAGCATGGGTGGGTGCCAGGAAGCCACCGGCGGTACATAAAAATATCCCATTGCATTGCCCAACACAGCTGAGGTAGTAATGTTGTGCTTAATACAGGTGGGCTTCGGCCCACACTGCATGCCCCAGTCTGACTGGTAATATGTACCTTAACAGTAACCTCGTTGGTGGTAATGTGGTGGTGACTGCGGACCTGGTAGCGCGGTTTTATGTAGTTGGTTTTCGGAATGTGGCCAGGATTAAGTGGGCCGTGGCGGGGGGATGGTGGTGGTGCTCTCTTGTTGTGTCGTTAAAGGTGAAATTCTTGGACTGCCACCAAACGGACCAATGCAAAGGTATTTGCCAAGAATGTTTTCATTGTTGGAGGAGGGGGATGTTTTGGAGGCACTATGTGTCCTCTACACGTGTCCGTGGTTAAATGCACCTTAACAGTAACAGCGTTGGTGGGAAATGGCCTCGCCGCCATCATGTCTTTGTGAAGACTCTGTTTCCACACCCCAGTGACATACCATTAGCAGCGGTATAGGCAGAGCCCAGAATTATTAACATTTCAGCGGTAGCATTAGGGACAGGCCCCACTAACATATCACTAGCAGCAGTATAGGGGGAGCGCAGTCTTAGTTCCATTTCAGTAATAGTAGCACTCAAGACAGGCCCCAGTAACATTCCCATTGCAGCAGTTTAGGGAGATAACAGTCTCTTTCACATTTCAGTAGCTGCAGTATAGACAAGGCCCCAGTTACATTTATGTAGCTAAAGTGTAGGCCAACCCCACACACCTTTCTGTACCATGAGTGCAGGCGAAGAACATAGAAATTACTATGATTACACTGTAGGTGAGGGCCCAAAAAAATTGGTGTACCAACAGTAGTAATGTACCTCAGAAAAAATTGGCCATGCCCAACCAAGATGGCAGGTGAAACCCATTAATCGCTTTGGTTAATGTGGCTTAAGTGGTAACTAGGCCTGGAGGCAGCCCAGTTTAACGAAAAATTGGTTCAAGTTAAAGTTTCAACGCTTTTAAGAGCATTGAAACGTATAAAAATTGTTTATAAAAATTATATGAGTGAGCCTTGTGGCCCTAAGAAAAATTGCCCGTTCGGCGTGATTACGTGAGGTTTCAGGAGGAGGAGGAGGAATATTAGACACAGATTGATTAAGCAGAAATGTCCCCGTTTTGGATGGTGAGAGAGAACGATGCTTCCATCCGCGGGTGCAGCCTACGTATTGCTTAGGTATCGCTGCTGTCCGCTGGTGGAGAAGAGAAGTCTGGGGAAATCCAGGCTTTGTTCATCTTGATGAGTGTAAGCCTGTCGGCACTGTCGGTTGACAGGCGGGTACGCTTATCTGTGATGACTCCCCCAGCCGCACTAAACACCCTCTCTGACAAGACGCTAGCCGCAGGACAAGCAAGCACCTCCAGGGCATACAGCGCGAGTTCAGGCCATGTGTCCAGCTTCAACACCCAGTAGTTGTAGGGGGCAGAGGCGTCACCGAGGACGGTGCTGCAATCGGCTACGTACTCCCTCACCATCCTTTTACAGTGCTCCCGCCAACTCAGCCTTGACTGGGGACCGGTGACACAGTCTTGCTGGGGAGCCATAAAGCTGGCAAAGGCCTTGGAGAATGTTCCCCTGCCTGCGCTGTACATGCTGCCTGATCTCTGCGCCTCCCGTGCTACCTGGCCCTCGGAACTGCGCCTTCTGCCACTAGCGCTGTCGGATGGGAAGTTTACCATCAGTTTGTCCACCAGCGCCCTGTGGTATAGCATCATTCTCGAACCCCTTTCCTCTTCGGGAATGAGAGTGCAAAGGCTCTCCTTATACCGTGGATCGAGCAGTGTGTACACCCAGTAATCCGTAGTGGCCAGAATGCGTGTAACGCGAGGGTCACGAGAAAGGCATCCTAACATGAAGTCAGCCATGTGTGCCAGGGTACCTGTACGCAACACATGGCTGTCCTCACTCGGAAGATCACTTTCAGGATCCTCCTCCTCCTCCTCCTCCTCCTCCTCTGGCCATACACGCTGAAAGGATGACAGGCAAGCAGCATCTGTCCCCTCAGCAGTGGGCCCAGCTGTCTCTTCCCCCTCCTCCTCATGCTCCTCCCCTTCCTCCTCAACGCGCTGAGATATAGACATGAGGTTGCTCTGACTATCCAGCGACATACTGTCTTCCCCCGCCTCCGATTCTGATTCCAAAGCGTCTGCCTTTATGCTTTGCAGGGAACTTCTCAAGAGGCATAGCAGAGGAATGGTGACGCTAATGATTGCAGCATCCCCGCTCACCATCTGGGTAGACTCCTCAAATTTTCCAAGGACCTGGCAGATGGCTGCCAACCAGGCCCACTCTTCTGTAAATAATTGAGGAGGCTGACTCCCACTGCGCCGCGCAAGTTGGAGTTGATATTCCACTATAGCTCTACGCTGCTCATAGAGTCTGGCCAACATGTGGAGCGTAGAGTTCCACTGTGTGGGCACGTCGCACAGCAGTCGGTGCACTGGTAGATTAAACCGATGTTGCAGGGTCCGCAGGGTGGCAGCGTGCGTGTGGGATTTGCGGAAATGTGCGCAGAGCTGGCGCACCTTTCCGAGCAGGTATGACAAGTGGGGGTAGCTTTTCAGAAAGCGCTGAACCACCAAATTAAAGACATGGGCCAGGCATGGCACGTGCGTGAGGCTGTTGAGCTGCAGAGCCACCACCAGGTTACGGCCGTTGTCACACATGACCATGCCCGGTTGGAGGCTCAGCGGCGCAAGCCAGCGGTCGGTCTGCTCTGTCAGACCCTGCAGCAGTTCGTGGGCCGTGTGCCTCTTATCTCCTAAGCTGAGTAGTTTCAGCACGGCCTGCTGACGCTTGCCCACCGCTGTGCTGCCACGCCGCGTAATACCGACTGTTGGCGACGTGCTGCTGCTGCTGACACATCTTGATTGCGAGACAGAGGTTGCGTAGGAGGAGGAGGAGGGTGGTTTAGTGGAGGAAGCATACACCCCCGCAGATACCACCACCGAGCTGGGGTACGCAATTTGGGGGGTGGGTAGGACGTGAGCGGTTCCGGGCTCTGACTCTGTCCCAGCCTCCACTAAATTCACCCAATGTGCCGTCAGGGAGATATAGTGGCCCTGCCCGCCTGTGCTTGTCCACGTGTCTGTTGTTAAGTGGACCTTGGCAGTAACCGCGTTGGTGAGGGCGCGTACAATGTTGCAGGAGACGTGGTCGTGCAGGCCTGGGACGGCACATCGGGAAAAGTAGTGGCGACTGGGAACCGAGTTGCGCGGGGCCGCCGCCGCCATCATGCTTTTGAAAGCCTCCGTTTCCACAAGCCTATACGGCAGCATCTCTAGGCTGATCAATTTTGCAATGTGCACGTTTAATGCTTGAGCATGCGGGTGCGTGGCGTCGTACTTGCGCTTGCGCTCAAACTGTGGCGCTAGCGACGTCTGGACGCTACGCTGAGAGACATTGCTGGAGGACAGCGGAGGTGAAGGTGTGGGTGCAGGCCAGGAGACGGTACTGCCTGTGTCCTCAGAGGGGGGTTGGATCTCAGTGGCAGGTTGGGGCACAGGGGGAGAGGCAGTGGTGCAAACCGGAGGCGGTGAATCAGCATCGTCCCACCTTGTGGGGTGCTTGGCCATCATATGCCTGCGCATGCTGGTGGTGGTGCCTCCCCAGCTGATCTTGGCGTGACAAAGGTTGCACACCACTGTTCGTCGGTCGTCAGGCGTCTCTGTGAAAAACTGCCACACCGTAGAGCACCTTGACCTCTGCAGGGTGGCATGGCGCGAGGGGGCGCTTTGGGAACCAGTTGGTGGATTATTCGGTCTGGCCCTGCCTCTACCCCTGGCCACCGCACTGGCTCGGCCTGTGCCCACACCCTGACTTGGGCCTCCGCGTCCTCGCCCGCGTCCACGTCCTATAGGCCTACCCCTACCCCTCAGCATGGTGTATTACCAGTGATTTGATTTCCCAGCCAGGAAATAAATTGGTGCAAGCCTGCTGTTAAACTTAGCTGGCTGCGTATAATTTTTTTTACGTTCTCCACCCAGCACACACGTACCCAGAACGCTGAGGACTGTCAGAGGCAGGCCAAATAGAATGTTTTCCCTTTTTTTTAAAGGAAAGGCCCACTGC
The DNA here is from genome assembly GCF_035609145.1 of Eleutherodactylus coqui. Classification (NCBI taxonomy): domain Eukaryota; kingdom Metazoa; phylum Chordata; class Amphibia; order Anura; family Eleutherodactylidae; genus Eleutherodactylus; species Eleutherodactylus coqui. Next base: position 69,682,204 of record NC_089845.1, on the reverse strand, counting down.
GTATATTCAATCAATAATAAATATGTCTTCTGGCCCTGCAAATGTGTCACAGAACTGCAGGGTTGCAGAGTTATTAACTACAGCAGAGCGGTGATTTCCCAGGCAGGAAATAAATTGGCGCAAGCCTGCAGGCCAAATAGAATGTTTTCCCTTTTTTTTCAAGGAAAGGCCCACTGCGTATATTCAATCAATAATAAATATGTCTTCTGGCCCTGCAAATGTGTCACAGAACTGCAGGGTTGCAGAGTTATTAACTACAGCAGAGCGGTGATTTCCCAGACAGGAAATAAATTGGCGCAAGCCTGCTGTTAAACGTAGCTGGCTGCGTATGATTTTTGTTTAAGTTCTCCACCCACCACACACGTACCCAGAACGCTGAGGACTGTCAGAGGCAGGCCAAATAGAATGTTTCCCCTTTTTTTTTAAGGAAAGGCCCACTGCGTATATTCAATCAATAATAAATATGTCTTCTGGCCCTGCAAATGTGTCACAGAACTGCAGGGTTGCAGAGTTATTACCTACAGCAGAGCGGTGATTTCCCAGTCAGGAAATAAATTGGCGCAAGCCTGCTGTTAAACTTAGATGGCTGCGTATGATTTTTGTTTACGTTCTGCACCCACCACACACGTACCCAGAACGCTGAGGACTGTCAGAGGCAGGCCAAATAGAATGTTTTCCCTTTTTTTTCAAGGAAAGGCCCACTGCGTATATTCAATCAATAATAAATATGTCTTCTGGCCCTGCAAATGTGTCACAGAACTGCAGGGTTGCAGAGTTATTAACTACAGCAGAGCGGTGATTTCCCAGGCAGGAAATAAATTGGCGCAAGCCTGCAGGCCAAATAGAATGTTTTCCCTTTTTTTTCAAGGAAAGGCCCACTGCGTATATTCAATCAATAATAAATATGTCTTCTGGCCCTGCAAATGTGTCACAGAACTGCAGTGTTGCAGAGTTATTAACTACAGCAGAGCAGTGATTTCCCAGGCAGGAAATAAATTGGCGCAAGCCTGCAGGCCAAATAGAATGTTTTCCCTTTTTTTTCAAGGAAAGGCCCACTGCGTATATTCAATCAATAATAAATATGTCTTCTGGCCCTGCAAATGTGTCACAGAACTGCAGTGTTGCAGAGTTATTAACTACAGCAGAGCAGTGATTTCCCAGGCAGGAAATAAATTGGCGCAAGCCTGCTGTTAAACTTAGCTGGCTGCGTATGATTTTTGTTTACGTTCTGCACCCACCACACACGTACCCAGAACGCTGAGGACTGTCAGAGGCCGGCCAAATAGAATGTTTTCCCTTTTTTTTAAAGGAAAGGCCCACTGCGTATATTCAATCAATAATAAATATGTCTTCTGGCCCTGCAAATGTGTCACAGAACTGCAGGGTTGCAGAGTTATTAACTACAGCAGAGCGGTGATTTCCCAGGCAGGAAATAAATTGGCGCAAGCCTGCAGGCCAAATAGAATGTTTTCCCTTTTTTTTCAAGGAAAGGCCCACTGCGTATATTCAATCAATAATAAATATGTCTTCTGGCCCTGCAAATGTGTCACAGAACTGCAGGGTTGCAGAGTTATTAACTACAGCAGAGCGGTGATTTCCCAGGCAGGAAATAAATTGGCGCAAGCCTGCAGGCCAAATAGAATGTTTTCCCTTTTTTTTCAAGGAAAGGCCCACTGCGTATATTCAATCAATAATAAATATGTCTTCTGGCCCTGCAAATGTGTCACAGAACTGCAGTGTTGCAGAGTTATTAACTACAGCAGAGCAGTGATTTCCCAGGCAGGAAATAAATTGGCGCAAGCCTGCTGTTAAACTTAGCTGGCTGCGTATGATTTTTGTTTACGTTCTCCACCCACCACACACGTACCCAGAACGCTGAGGACTGTCAGAGGCAGGCCAAATAGAATTTTTTCCCTTTTTTTTCAAGGAAAGGCCCACTGCGTATATTCAATCAATAAAATATGTCTTCTGTCCCTGTAGTATTACTGCAGGGCGCAATGCTCTGCACGGCCGATTTGAAAAAAAAAAAAATGTGCAACACTGCTAACTGCAGCCTCCACACTACTGCACACTGTTAGATGTGGCCCTAAGAAGGACCGTTGGGGTTCTTGAAGCCTACACTAACTCCTAACACTCTCCCTGCCTAACCACCACTTCTGTTCCTGTAGTATTACTGCAGGGCGCAATGCTCTGCACGGCCGATTTGGAGAAAAAAAAAAAAATGTGCACCACTGCAAAAGGCAGCCTCCACAGTACTGCACACTGTTAGATGTGGCCCTAAGAAGGACCGTTGGGGTTCTTGACGCCTACACTAACTCCTAACGCTCTCCCTACAGCAGCTCCGGCACCAGCAGCACTGTCCCTCAGCTATCTCACAAGGCATCTGAGGCGAGCCGCGGGAGGGGCCGACTTTTATACTCGGGTGACATCTGATCTCCCCAGCCACTCACAGCAGGGGGGTGGTATAGGGCTGGAACATCACAGGGGGAAGTTGTAATGCCTTCCCTGTCTTTCAATTGGCCAGAAAAGCGTGCTAATGTCTCAGACAGGAAACTGAAAGTAACCCGAATATCGCGTGGTACTCGTTACGAGTAACGAGCATCCCGAACACGCTAATATTCGCCCGAGCATCAAGCTCGGACGAATACGTTCGCTCATCTCTAATTAGAACCAATGCTTTCCAATGAAAGCGCTGCCAAATAAGTTGGTGCTATACAAATAAAGATTATTATTATTTCTAAAGCAGTCACATGTTCATTTTTTAGAAGCAGAAAAAAATTGCACCTGCAAAATATAGGACAAGTGAGTTCCAATGTGCCTGGTCACGCAATTTTTTTCTACACGCGATGTGTGATTTTTTTTCAATCGCGCCTATAATAGGTAAAAATTTGCTCATTTGACTGAGCCCTGATTGTAAATTTAGTTGCATTAATCTGTGCTATTTGTATACCACGTGTTACAATAAAAGTGAGTGATTACATTTTATGCAAACATTTTTCTCTATTCCTATTTTCTCAAATTATATTAAAATGAAATTTAAGTAACTTTCTGATTAATAAGAAATGGGAAAAAAAATATAAACTATATTTTGCTATTTAAGCTCTGAATTTTTAATTTGAACATACGGTTACTTAAAATTTCTGTTGTAAATGCTAAATGCAAACAGCAGATGGCACTAGTGTAGAATAAATATAATTTTCAGCTTTGTGTATAATTTTTTTCTATATTGCGAACAAGGAGATTGTCTCTTCACTTACATAATTCTTTGTTCCTAATTTACTCACAATATTTTTTGTCTTTTACTCAATGTATCAATATGTTTCTGGAATGTGGAAAACAAGCAGCATTACTATAGATTGTACAAAGGTAGCAGCAGCAGCTACGCCCTGGAGAGATCCAAAGTATATCAGTATTATAAATAGCATATTATAGGTAGGAACTAGAGATGAGCGAGCACACTCGTCCGAGCTTGATGCTCGTTCGAGCATTAGGGTACTCGAGATGCTCGTTACTCGAGTCGACCACCACGCGGTACTCGAGTCAATTCCATTTCCTTCCCCGCATGTTTAGCGCCATTTTCAAGCCAATAGACATGCAGGGAAGGCATTACCACTCCCTACTGTGACGTGCCAGCCCTATCGAACCCCCCTGCAGTGAGTGGCTGGTGAGATCAAGTGACTGCAGAGTACTTAAAGTGGTCCCGACCGCGGCTCGCCTCAGACACACGCTGGCAGCGATTAGGGAAAGTGCTGCTGCTGATATAGGGAAAGTGTTAGTGTAGGATCATGTCTTCAAGAACCCCAACAGTCCTTCTTAGGGCTACATCTGACCGTGTGCATTACTGTTGTGGCTGGCTGGGAGCAGTAGTGCACAAATTTATTTTTTCATCTCTGGCTGTGCAAGCCATTACAGCTATAGCGTTCTCAGTCTGCAGTCTATTATACAGAGTATAGGGAAAGTGCTGCTGAGATAGGGAAAGTGTTAGTGTAGGATCCTGTTTTCAAGAGCCCCAACGGTCATTCTTAGGGCTACATCTCACCGTGTGCATTTTATTTGGTGCCTGCTGGGAGTTGTAGTGCTTCCATTTTTGTATTACGCAGCTAGGCCTGTTTGCAGCCTTTCGTAATATTTTTTTCTGGCTGGAGTGCAGCACAATACCGCTTTCACCGTGAAAGTGCACGCAAATAATTCCTAGCCTGCTGCGAACAAACTTATTTATACCATTCTGTATCTGCATTGAATTAGACGCAGAGTTTTGGGCCACAGCCACTTCTAGAGGGAAAGTTATATACACTATACAGTTCGTATCCTCCATACAAAAATCGCAAAGCTCCTTCGTTGGGCGACATCTGACCGTGTGCATTTTACTTGATGCCTGCTGGGAGTAGTAGTGCTTCCATTTTTGTATTACGCAGCTAGAAGTGTTTGCAGCCTTTCAGTAAAATTTCTTATTCAGGCTGCAGTGCCGTACAATAACGCTCTCACTGTGAAAGTGCACTGAAATATTTCCTATCCTGCTGTGATCTACTCCGTTTATACTGTTCTGTGTCTGCCGTGAATAAGACGCAGAGTGTTGGGGCCACAGCCACTTCTAGAGGGAAAGTTATATACACTATACAGTCTGTATCCTCCATGCAAAAACCTCAAAGCTCCTTCTTTCGGCGACATCTGACGGTGTGCATTTTACTTGGCGCCTGCTGGGAGTTGTAGTGCTTCCATTTTTGTATTACGCAGCTTGGCCTGTTTGCAGCCTTTCAGTAAATTTTTTATTCAGGCTGCAGTGCCATACAATAAAATGCTCATCGTGAAAGTGCACGCAAATAATTCCTAGCCTACTGCGAACTACTCCTTTATACCGTTCTCTGTCTGCAGTGAATTAGACACGGAGTGATGGGGCCGCAGCCACTTCTAGAGGGAAAGTTATATATATACACTATACAGTCCGTCTCCTCCGTGCAAAAACCGCAAAGCTCCTTCGTTGGCCAACATCTGACCGTGTGCATTTTACTTGGGGCCTGCTGGGAGTGGTAGTGCTTCCATTTTTGTATTACGCAGCTAGGCCTGTTTGCAGCCTTTCAGTTAGACTTTTTTCTGGCTGCAGTGCAGTACAATAATGCTTTCATTGTGAAAGTGCAGTTAAATAATTCCTAGCCTGCTGCGAACTACCTCATTTATACCGTTTTGTGTCTGCAGTGAATTAGACAGCGGTCTCACCGCTAAACATTACTGTAATAGTACCAGGGCCACTGCAAAGTATTTCAGTTCTGCCACTGTGCAGAGCGTCTCACAATACCATTTCCGTTGGTGGGGTTGAGATAGCCGCAGTTACCAGCACTATCCACTGGCTTTAGAGTCTTCTCCCACTCCAGACAGCCTCTATTATCTACAAGTCTCTGCGAGCAGTAAATTACCCCTAGGTATCAGCGCAAGACAGCGGGTTCCTTTTTCAAGTCACAGCATAGAGCCTCCGCTATCTACAAGTCCCTGTGTGCGGTGAATTAAGGCCCAGTTGTCAGTGCTGTACAGTGGGGTAATTTATTTGGGCCCTGCTCTATTCTTAATCCGCCATGATGAGGAGTAGGGGTAAGGGTCGAGGACGTGGACATGGATGCGGACGCGGAAGTCCAAGCGAGGGTGTGGGCATAGGCCCAGTTCCTGGTCCAGGTGAATCACAGTCGGCTGCTGCGGGATTAGGAGAGAGGCAAGTTTGGGTTATGGGTCCGCGTGGTAGACCTTTATTACAAACAGAGCAGTGTGAGCAGGTCCTGTCATGGATGGCAGAAACTGCATCCAGCCATGTATCGACCACCCAGTCTTCCACTATTTCCGGCTTAGGGACTGCAACTCTGAATCCTCTGGCTGCTGCTCTTCCTTCCTTCCAGCCTCCTCACTCCATGAAAATCACATATTCTGATGAGCAGGCAGACTCCCAGGAGCTGTTCTCGGGTCTCTGCCATGAGTGGGAAAAAATGGTTCCTCTCTCACCTGAGGAGTTTGTCATGACCGATGCCCAACCTTTGGAAAGTTTCTGGGGTCCGGGTGATGAGGCTGGGGACTTCCAGCAACTGTCTCAAGAGCTTTCAGTGGGTGAGGAGGATGATGATGAGACACAGTTGTCCGTCAGTGAGGTAGTAGTAAGGGCAGTAAGTACGAGGGAGGAGCCTACAGAGGATTCGGAGGAAGAGCAGCTGGATGATGAGGTGACTGACCCCACCTGGTTTGCTAAGCCTACTGAGGACATGGCTTCAGAGGGGGAGGCAAGTGCAGCAGCAGGACAGGTTGGAAGAGGCAGTGGCCAGGGGTAGAGGCAGGGCCACAGCGAAGAATCCCCCAACTGTTTCCCAAAGCACCCACTCGCTTCAAGCCTCCATGCAGAGGGCTATGTGTTCAAAGGTGTGGATGTTTTTCAGTGAGAGTGCGGACGACCAACGAACAGTGGTGTGCAACCTGTGTCGCACCAAGATCAGCCGGGGAGCCACCACTACCAGCCTCACCACCACCAGCATGCGCAGGCATATGATGGCCAAGCACCCCACTAGGTGGGACGAAGGCTGTTCACCGCCCCAGGGTCACACCACTGCCTCCTCCCCTGTAACCCAACCTGCCACACAGATACAATCCCTCTCTTTAGGACACAGGCACGGGCACCTCCCGGCCTGCACCCACACCCTCGCCTCCACAAATTAATCAGCCTGGAGATGCTGCTGTACAGGCTTGTGGAAACGGAGGCTTTCAAAAACATGATGGCGGCAGCGGTCCCGCGCTACTCGGTCCCCAGTCGCCACTATTTTTCCCACTGTGCCGTCCCAGCCCTACACCAGCACGTCTCCCGCAACATTAATCGTGCCCTCACCAACGCGGTTACTGGGAAGGTCCACTTAACCACGGGCACGTGGACAAGTACTGGCGGGCAGGGCCACTATATCTCCCTGACGGCACATTGAGTGAATTTGGTGGAGGCTGGGACCAAGTCAGAGCCTGGGACCGCTCACGTCCTACCCACCCCCCGAATAGCGGGTCCTACCTCGGTGCTGGTATCTGTGGCGGTCTATGCCACCTCCTCTAAACCCTCCCCCTCCTCCTCCGCCACGTCTACCTCTCAATCAAGAAGTGTGAGCAGCACGTCGCCAGAAGTCGGTATGGTGCGGCAGCACAGCGGTGGGCAAGCGTCAGCAGGCCGTGCTGAAACTAATCAGCTTAGGTGACAAGAGGCACGCGGTGTTACGGCACTCTGACCCCTGAGCGCCAGATGGGGTGCCCTGAACTTACCACACCCCACTGTCCCTGCCTACTTGTCTCAACCTGGCTAACCCCAGGCGGACAACTGGGCGGCGGTCCCTACTCTGGCTAGAGACCTGGCGACTACAAGGATACAACTAACTAACGGGGGACAGAGTGCCGACCGGAAAGGCAGATGGAATGGCCAAACAGGAACAGACTGAGCTAAAGGCAAACTAGAAGGAGACTGACTAGCAACTAGTACTGACTGAGCAGGCTGCAGACAGAACTGACAAGCGGTTAACAGAACCAATAACTGGCAGTGAGCTCAGGTCACTGTCAGCCTTATAAACGAAAGACTCCCCTTGGAGGCAGAGAGTTGGAGGAGCCAACTCCCCACTACTGCACAAGAGAGGTGGAGGAATGCGGGCGGCACCCTACGGGCGGACACGCCCACGCCGCCACACACCAGCCGTCCCACGTCGCCGGGAGAGCCCCGATGTCAGAGTTCCAGGACGCCGGAGCAGTGCGCGCTGACCGTGGGACCCTGCGCCGTCTGTTTAATCTGCTAGAGCACCGACTGCTGTGTGACGTGCCCACACGGTGGAATTCTATGCTGCACATGTTGGCCAGGCTGTATGAGCAGAAATGTTCCTGGGGTCTGTCTATACTTTTACTACAGAAATGTTACTGAGGTCTGTCTATACGTTTACTACAGAAATGTTGCAGGGGTCTGCCTATACCTTTGCTACAGAAATGTTACTGGGGTCTGCCTATACTTCTACTACAGAAATGTTACAGGGGTCTGTCTATACTTCTGCTACAGAAATGTTACTGGAGTCTGACTATACTTTTACTAAAGGAATGTTACTGGGGTCTGTTTATACCTTTGCTACAGGAATGTTACAGGGGTCTGCCTATACTATGGGTGCACTAAGTCTTGCTATCGCGGTGTTTTACCTATCTGGCACAAATACACTGACTGACTAGGGCATGAATTGTGGGCCGAGGCCAAGGTCCTTGGCAGGGTGAAACTCTCCCATGGTTGGGCACTCTGATTTCTTCCTGTGTAATACCATCTTCGTGCACTGACAGCATAGGCGAGTCCAAGGAACTCAAAGACTTCCACTTGCAGTGTTGAGCTATCTGTGTGGGAACACATGGATTTCCCATTGCTATGTAACTCAGGGGACCTTGAATAACACAAGGTGGAGGCTGGGACCAAGCCTGACCCTGGGCCCGCTCACGTACTTCCCACACAGACAATTGCAGGTCCTGGTCATTGTTTCTTGGCCTTGTAATGCCACCTCCTCCTCTTGTTTTGGGTCATGGGATCAGCACTGGGCAACATGTATTTTCTCCCGTGTTATGACAGTAATCTGAGACGCTGGTTTGGGCCAAACAAGAGGAGCGTTACTCCATTCATGAGACTTTCACAGCTGTACTAGCATCGGAGTCCGCTTTATGTCCGCGATTGCCGAGGGTGTGGGCAGAGGCCTATGTTCTGGGGGAAATGCAACTGTGCCAGGTTCGGCCTGGGGAATTTGTTCCTGGTTAATGCAGTCTTTGGAGGGGTGAAAGCAAACGTAACTAAAGATGAGCGAGTATACTCGCTAAGGCTAACTACTCGAGCGAGTAGTGCCTTAGTCGAGTATCTGCCCACTCGTGTCTAAAGATTCGGGTGCCGGCGGCGGGCGGGGAGCGGCAGGGGAGAGCGGGGAGGAACGGAGGGGAGATCCCTCTCTCCCCCCCCCTGCTCCCCCCTGCTCACTGCTGCAACTCACCTGTCACCCGCGCCGGCAGCCGAATCTTTAGACATGAGCGGGCAGATACTCGACTAAAGCACTACTCGCTCGAGTAGTCAGCCTTAGCGAGTATACTCGCTCATCTCTAAACGTAACTGATTTAATGAGACCTTCACAGCTGTACTAGCATCGGAGTCCGCTTCATGCCCGCGATTGCTGAGGGTGAGGGCAGAGGCCTATGTCCTGGGGGAAATGCAACTGCACCAGGTTGGGCCTGTGGAACTTGTTCCTGGTTAATCCAGTCTTTGGAGCGGTGAAAGCAACCACAAATAATTAAATGAGACGTTCACAGCTGTACTAGCATCGAAGTCTGCTTTATGCCCACGATTGCTGAGGGTGTGGGCCGAGGTCCTTGGCGGGGTGAAACTTTGCCATGTTCAGGCGCTGTGATTTCTTTATGCGTAATACCATCTTTAAGTTCCTGGGGCTCGCCTATGCTGTGGGTGCACAAAGACTTCCCATTGCGGTGTTTTACCTGTCTGACACAAACCCACTGACTGACTAGGGCAGAAATGTAGGCCGAGGCCCTTAGCAGGGTGAAAGTCTGCCATGTTTGGGCACTGTAATTTCTTCATGTTTAATACTTTCCTTGGGTTCCTTTGGCTCACCTATGCTGTGAGTGCACAAAGACTTCCCATAGCGGTGTTTTACCTGTCTGACACAAATACACTGACTGACTAGGGTAGAAATGTGGGCCGAGGTCCTTGGCGGGGTGAAACTCTGCCATGTTTGGGTGCTCTGATTTCTTCTTGTGTAATACCATCTTTGTGCACCAACAGCATAGGCAAGCCCAAGGAACTCAAAGACTTTTCATTGCTGTGTTGAGCTATCTAACACCTACACAGAATGAATTGTGTGGGGACACATGGATTTCCCATTGCAATGCAACCCGCGGCACCTTGAGTCACACAAGATGGAGGCTGGGACCGAGCCTAACCCTGGGCCCGCTCACGTGCTTTCCACACAGAGTTTTGCTGCATTGTGGAGATGTGTAGAAGTGCTGGCACCTGAGTCCCCTTTATGCCCACGTTTGCGGCTCCTGACAATTTTGCGATGGAGGTGTCATGGGATTGGAATGATGATCGAACGTCAATTTATCATCAATTCTCAACAGCATTGTGGGCTATCGCCCACACTTTCAAAGAGGGTTGCTGCCTGGCCCTGCCAACCCTCTGCAGTGTGTGCCTCCGGTTCCTCCTCATCCAGTACGCGCTTATAAATAGACATGAGGGTGGTGTGGCTATGAAGCGAGCGTGTGGCATGAGTGCAGCTAAACGCTGTGCAGGGACACTTTAGTGTGTGCTGTGGACGCAGGATCGTGCGGGAGGGGGGGGGTTGGACAGCAATGCCAGCATGTAACCCAGGAGAAAAGGCAGCGGTGTGACCCGCAGGCAGTGATTGTCCTTGGTTGCAGGTAGTGTGGTGCTTAGCTAAGGTGTGCCTTGCTAATGAGGGTTTGTCCGAAGTAAAAATTGTTAGGGGAGTTGAGTTAGTTCGACTCGAGCAACAAGCACCCGAGCATTTTGGTGCTCGCTCATCTCTAGTAGGAACCCTTGTTCCCAGCCCAGCCGCCTGACAGGGACCTGGCAGGGTGAGGGGAGTTGGGAGAGGACGGAGGCACTTAGCAGTGTCGGGTTCTGGAGCGCTTATAGCACTGTATGAGATACTCCAACTCTGGCCCAGTGACATGGCCGGGGTGAGAAGGCATGAAAAGGGGGATTGGGTGCTATGTTAAGCTAACTGCACTATAGAGGAGGCTCCTCCTTAGACATCAGCAGTGGCACAGCTAGTGCATCATGAATTTTAAATGCCACCATTGAACTTAAAAGGGTTGATCACTTTCTAATAAATGGATGCCATATCCCATAAAAACATTATAGTACATACCAAGCATTATTAGCAAGAGTGGACTGCCCAAAACCATGGAGACTGACTGGGGCTGCTAGGTGTTTCAAGTAGGGCTGCTCACCTCTCCGGCATTGTTAGGGCTTGGCACATCTTAAAGCTTGGCTCCCTGGCACTGTACTAAAGTTCTTTCAGCGGGCAGGGATTTAAAGTCACCGCCTTCTGAAAGGGCTGTGTCTGATTGGCTGAGCGTGCAGCCAATCACAGGCAGCACTCAGCAATTCAATGAATGATAGCTCAGCGCTGCCTGTGATTGGTCATAGGGCTCAGCCAATCAGACACAGTCCTTTCAGGAGGCAGGGAATTTAAATTTCTGCCTGCTAAAAGAACTTCAGTACTGTGCCAGAGAGCCAAGGGTCAAGACATGCTGAGCCCTTACAGCGGCGGAGAGGTGAGTATATATTTTTAAATTTTTTTTACATAAGCTAGGGATGATTTTTCAGGGAAGGGCTTATATTTTAAGCCCTTCCCTGAAAATCACTGCCGGGATTGACTGCATCCCATTGCTTTCAAAGTGGCCGGCTAAAATTTGAGCCATTTTGAAGCCTGTTGTAAATTTGCATCAAAAGCCACATCAAATGCTGAAGATTGTGGTGCAGATTTTTCCACAGGTTATTTTTGAAGCTGTATTTATGTTATGGATGGTAGAGGTAAATGGGTTACAGATGGACTGCTGTTCACGGGCCAGCGCGGGGCACTTGAGCACCAGGCTAAAGTTTGCCAGACAGTCCCTAGTTATTAAACTGTTCTTGTCTTTATTGATCTGTAGATTCGCCTTCCTCAATAGTGAGCTTTGTTTATGAGGAATATTCAAGGCCTTAATGATCAGGAAAGGAAAGGTAATTGTCATAGTAGTGAAAAAAGCATAAGGCTGTGTATGAGCATGAAAATGTCAGCTTACCAAAATGCCACAAATGATTGCATAGCGAGTAACATAGAGTCACATAATTATACCTGTATTATAGAAAAATCTAAAACAAACATAATAAAAATCAACAGTATGATAGAATAATTAAATAAAATCACAGAGGGGAGGGAAAAAACAAAGACATTATTCACAGAAAAAGCCCAAAATACAATACCTGAAGGTCTGCAAAGCAGACACGGTCGCCATAGGCACGATCGCCATAAGGCAGGCACAATCGCCGTAGGGCAGGCGCAATGGCCGTAAGCCCTGGAGATATGCAGTCAGCCAGACAATAAAGTGGAGGAGCAGCTTGTATGATAGAATAATTATGAATCATAGGGAAGAGACAGAAAGGAAGACAAAGGGGTGCTATCTGGTGTAGTATATTCAAGATTATCCAGGAAAACAAAGGTGAAACAGCAGACATGTAATACTCTCACCTTGTCTGGTTGTGCTAATGATGAATACCACCACATCACATTGGGGTTGTGTGTGATTGTTCTCAGTGAGAGAAACCAAGTAACCTTGTAGATATGATACCTTTTAATGGCTAACAAAAATGCATGATGTTACAGCAAGCAAGCTTTCGGGGTACACATCCATTTTTTTCTTTCCCCTTGTATTGGAGTAGTTGATTTCTGGGTATCCTGGTGGCTCTGGTGATTTAGTCATCAATTAAGGTGGGATGATAGGACTAATTTAAAAATGTATTTTTGAGATTGTGTAAATGTTCCTCTCTGTCTGTTGAGTTGGAGCAGATCTGGTTGTATCTGATGGCCTGGCTGTAGACGATGGACATTTTGATGTGTTTAGGGTGTGAACTGTCCCATCTGAGGTATGGGCTGATCAATCGGTTTCCGGTTTAGGGATGTCTGTATTGAGTTGTTGGAAATTTTTATGGTGGTGTCAAAAAAGTTGATTTCTGTATACAAGTAGCTTAATGTCAGGTTTATAGTGGGGTGGAATGCATTGAATCTCGCATGGAATTTTATTAGTTCTTGTTCGGTGTTATTCCAGATAATTATGATGTCATCAATGTAGCAGAAGTAGGCCAATAGTTTGTTGGGGCAGGAGGCCAAAAAGTCACTTTCCAGTTTTGCCATGAAAAGGTTGGCATATTGCGGTGCCATTTTACTGCCCATGGCGGTCCCGGTAAGTTGCAGGAATATCTCTTTGTCAAAGGAGAAATAGTTTTGTGTGAGGATGAATCTAGTGAGTTGTAACACAGATTCAGAGGCAACCCCATTGGCTTTAAGGTGCGCCTGGCAGGAAGTCAGTCCATCCTCGTGTGGGATGTTGGAGTATAAGCACTGCACATCCATGGTGGCCAGGATTGTGCCATTTAGGAGGGGACCTATGGTTGATAGTTTGTTCAGTAGGTCTGTGGTGTCCTGCAAGTAGCTGGTTGTATTCCTCATGAGTGGTTTGAGGACACCTTCTATCCATCCTGAGATTCCTTCAGTGAGGGTTCCCACACCGGAGATAATTGGCCTCCCTGGGTTGCCAGCTTTGTGTAGTTTGGGAAGCATGTAGAATACTCTAACCCTGGAGTTCTCCGGTATTAGGTCCAGAAGTTTTATACTGCCCGCAGACAGGCTTCTGATGACCCTTCTCAATTCCCTCATATATTTCTGAGTCAGGTCTTGATCCAGTTTGGTGTAGTATCTGGTGTCCATCAGCTGTCTTTCTGCTTTATTCATGTAGTCTGATGTGTTCATGAGGACTATAGCACCACCCTTATCCACAGGCTTAATGGTGATCTCCTTGTTGTTTTTGAGTGCATTGGGTTGGTAATATAAACCCAGTGGTAGCAAGTCTTGTTCTTGTCCTACTGAAGAAAATCCTTCCAATGGAATTCACACCACGGTAATACCATGAATCATGCAAAACATGATTAGTGAGTGCCAAAAAAGACTCTAAATTGGAGTCAAAACGTGTTGCCTATGTTACCATATGTTAAAGAATAAAGATTGCTCTTTCTTAAGTAAGCCTGACATTACATGTGCTAATGTCTCTTGAGTAGCGCCTAGTCACTGGTGGTGTTTTGTATGGTTCATACGATAACTTTCGGCAATAGACCAGAAAACAACAAACAGCCATGGTGCTAATTTGCATTGTAGTAGTTATCGGGGAAGTATAAAGTTAAAGTCTGAGATCAAATGGGAAGCGATAATAAGGAAATAGTTGCAGTACAATGTGTAGCAACTTGTTGGGCTATAAAGGCAGTCATGAGACCTTGCAATGAATCATTTAGGCACAATATGAAGAAGTAAACGTGCAATTAACATTTTGTTTTAGGGGAGAACTTTTCAATGCTTGAGGGTTTCTAGACCTTCCTTCACAATGATGTGAAAAATGATAATAAGAAGAGGGGATATAGCAATACCCAGGAGTCTAAAGTCTATAAACAAGAGTCTTGATAAGATGTTTTCTTCCTTTTTGTAGGAATGAAAATGATAATTTTGGTGGTGTAAACTTAAAAAAAAAAAAAAAAGTATAGCCAATCCAAAAGCCATCACACCTTCGAAGGACTGGTGTGCAGAGTAAACAAAAGTAAAAAAATGGGTGTAGGTGCAACTTTTTAAAAGAGCAGTACAAGGGGTTATATTTAGCTTAAGGTCACCATTCTTATTTTAGACCAGCATACATAAACACGTTTCAGGGCTGTGGCACGCCTTCCTCAGTACTTTGCTCAGTAATTTACATACCATAACTGAAGAGGGAGAGCTCGCTGCTCCATGCCTTCCTAGGACGCACCACAACACTTAATGGTAAGTGCCATATGTTCCCCACACTCGTACTTATTTCAAGAGCTCTTTCTGCCCTTTACAGATGAAACCTCTGCTAGTTCCAATACTTTGATCCTAACCTTGCATATTAATAAAAAAAAACATTAGAATTTGTTTTTAATTAAATATTAGAGATGAGCGAACGTATTCGTCCGAGCTTGATATTCGTGCGAATATTAGGGTGTTCGGGATGTTCGTTATTTGTAACGAACACCATGCGGTGTTCTGGTTACTTTCACTTTCCTCTCTGAGACGTTAGCGCTTTTTTCTGGCCAATTGAAAGACAGGGAAGGCATTACAACTTCCCCCTGCGACGTTCAAGCCCTATACCACCCCCCTGCTGTGAGTGGCTGGGAAGATCAGATGTCACCCGAATATAAAAGTCGGCCCCTCCCGCGGCTCGCCTCAGATGCCGTGTGAGTTAGATGAGGGACAGTGCTGCTGGTACCGGAGCTGCTGTAGGGAGAGAAATCGCAGTTAGTGTAGGCTTCAAGAACCCCAAAGGTCCTTATTAGGGCCAGTAATACCTGTGTGTTGGCTGCTGTTAGCAGTGCCTTTTTTTTTTTTTTCTCAAAATCGCCTCTGCAGAGCGTTGCACCCGGCATTAGGGACAGAAGTGTTGGATAGGCAGGGAGAGTGTTAGGAGTGAGTGTAGCCTTCAAGAACCTCAACGGTCCTTTCTAGGGCCATATTTAACCGTGTGCAGTACTGTGCTGGCTGCTGTTAGCTGTGCTGCATATTTTTTTTTTCTCAAAATCGCCTCTGCAGAGCATTGCACCCTCCATTGATACTACAGGGAAAGAATTGTGTAGGCAGGGCCACAACACAGTTATTATTCATTGAATATACGCAGTGGGTCCTTTTGGTGTAAAAACAAGTGAAAACAAATCTATTTGTCCTGCCTCTGTCCGTCCTAAGGGCTGTGGACACGTGTG
Source organism: Eleutherodactylus coqui (assembly GCF_035609145.1). Lineage (NCBI taxonomy): Eukaryota > Metazoa > Chordata > Amphibia > Anura > Eleutherodactylidae > Eleutherodactylus > Eleutherodactylus coqui. Next base: position 69,666,645 of record NC_089845.1, on the reverse strand, counting down.
AGCTGCGTGTACAACGTTAAAAAATCAGACGCACCCAGCTACGCTTTACTGCTGGCTTCGCCATTTGCTTTCCTTAATTGGGAAAAAAATACCTGCTCTGCCATAGTTAATAACTCTGCTACCCTCAAGTTCTGTGACACATTAGCAGGGCCACAGCACAGTTATTAAACTTCTCATGTTCATTGAATATACGCAGTGGGTCCTTTTGGTGTAAAAACAAGGGAAAACAAATCTATTTGTCCTGCCTCTGTCCGTCCTAAGGGCTGTGGACACGTGTGAGCTGCGTGTACAACGTTAAAAAATCAGACGCACCCAGCTACGCTTTACTGCTGGCTTCGCCATTTGCTTTCCTTAATTGAGAAAAAAATACCTGCTCTGCCAGAGTTAATAACTCTGCTACCCTCAAGTTCTGTGACACATTAGCAGGGACACAGCACAGTTATTAAACTTAGATTATTCATTCACTAGAGGCAGTGGGGCCTTTCGTTTTCAAAAAAGGGAAAAAATTATATTTGGCCTGCAGTCTTGCGCCAATTTATTTCCTGCCTGTGAAATCAAATCACTGGTAATACAGCATGCTGAGGGGTAGGGGTAGGCCTAGAGGACGTGGACGTGGCCGAGGACGCGGAGGGCCAAGTCAGGGTGTGGGCACAGGCCGAGCTCCTGATCCAGGTGTGTCGCAGCCGACTGCTGCGCGATTAGGAGAGAGGCACGTTTCTGGCGTCCCCACATTCATCGCCCAATTAATGGGTACACGCGGGAGACGGTTATTAGAAAATGAGCAGTGTGAGCAGGTCCTGTCCTGGATGGCAGAAAGTGCTTCGAGCAACCTATCGTCCACCCGCAGTTCTGCGCCGTCCACTGCTGCAAATCAGAATCCTCTGTCTGCTGCTCCTCCTTCCTCCCAGCCTCCTCACTCCACTCCAATGACACCTGCTCAGCTGCGTGAAGACTCCCAGGAACTGTTCTCTGGCCCCTGCTCAGATTGGGCAGCAGTGGTTCCTCTCCCACCAGAGGAGTTTATCGTCACTGATGCCCAACCATTGGAAAGTTCCCGGGGTCCGGGGGATGAGGCTGGGGAATTCCGCCAACTGTCTCAACAACTTTCTGTGGGTGAGGAGGACGATGACGATGAGACACAGTTGTCTTGCAGTCAGGTAGTAGTGAGGGCAGTAAGTGCGAGGGAGGAGCGCACAGAGGATTCTGAGGAAGAGCAGCAGGACGATGAGGTGACTGACCCCACCTGGTTTGCAACGCGTACTCAGGACAGGTCTTCAGAGGGGGAGGCAGGGGCAGCAGCAGGGCAGGTTGCAAGAGGCAGTGCGGTGGCCAGGGGTAGAGGCAGGGCCAGACCGAATAATCCACCAACTGTTTCCCAAAACGCACCCTCGCGCCATGCCACCCTGCAGAGGCCGAGGTGCTCTAAGGTCTGGCAGTTTTTCACAGAGACGCCTGACGACCGACGAACAGTGGTGTGCAACCTTTGTCGCGCAAAGCTCAGCCGGGGAGCCAACACCAACAGCCTCACCACCACCAGCATGCGCAGACATATGATGGCCAAGCACCCCACAAGGTGGGACGAAGGCCGTTCACCGCCTCCGGTTTGCACCCCTGCCTCTCCCCCTGTGCCCCAACCTGCCACTGAGATGCAACCCCCCTCTCAGGACACGGGCACTACCGCCTCATGGCCTGCACCCACACCCTCACCTCCGCTGTCCTCGGCCCCATCCACCAGTGTAGTTCAGCGCACCGTCCAGCCGTCGCTTGCGCAACTGTTGGAGCGCAAGTGCAAGTACGCCGCCACGCACCCGCACGCTCAAACGTTAACCATCCGCATAGCAAAATTCATCAGCCTTGAGATGCTGCCGTATAGGGTTGTGGAAACGGAGTCCTTCAAAAGTATCATGGAGGCGGCGGCCCCGCGTTACTCAGTTCCCAGTCGCCACTACTTTTCCCGATGTGCCGTCCCAGCCCTGCATGACCACGTCTCCCGCAACATTGTACGCGCCCTCACCAACGCGGTTACTGCCACGGTCCACTTAACAACGGACACGTGGACAAGCACAGGCGGGCAGGGCCACCACATCTCCCTGACGGCACATTGGGTGAATTTAGTGGAGGCTGGGACAGAGTCAGAGCTTGGGACCGCTCAAGTCCTACCCACCCCCAGAATTGCGGGCCCCAGCTCGGTGGTGGTATCTGCGGAGGTGTATGCTTCCTCCACTAAAGCACACTCCTCCTCCGCAACCTCTGTCTCGCAATCAAGATGTGTTAGCAGCAGCACGTCGCCAGCAGTCGGTGTCGCGCGGTGTGGCAGCACAGCGGTGGGCAAGCGTCAGCAGGCCGTGCTGAAACTACTCAGCTTAGGAGATAAGAGGCACATGGCCCACGAACTGCTGCAGGGTCTGACACAGCAGACCGACCGCTGGCTTGCGCCGCTGAGCCTCCAACTGGGCATGGTCGTGTGTGACAACGGCCGTAACCTGGTGGCGGCTCTGCAGCTCGGCAGCCTCACGCACGTGCCATGCCTGGCCCACGTCTTTAATTTGGTGGTTCAGCGCTTTCTGAAAAGCTACCCACGCTTGTCAGACCTGCTCGTAAAGGCGCGCCGGCTCTGCGCACATTTCCGCAAGTCCCACACGGACGCTGCCACCCTGCGCACCCTGCAACATCGCTTGAAGCTGCCAGTGCACCGACTGCTGTGCGACGTGCCCACACGGTGGAACTCTACGCTCCACATGTTGGCCAGGCTCTATGAACAGTGAAGAGCTATAGTCGAATTCCAACTCCAACATGGGCGGCGCAGTGGGAGTCAGCCTCCTCAATTCTTTTCAGAAGAGTGGGCCTGGTTGGCAGACATCTGCCATGTCCTTGGTAATTTTGAGGAGTCTACCCAGGTGGTGAGCGGCGATGCTGCAATCATTAGCGTCACCATTCCTCTGCTATGCATCTTGAGAAATTCCCTGCAAAGCATAAAGGCAGCTGCTTTGCGCTCGGAAACGGGGGCGGTGGAAGACAGTATGCCGCTGGATAGTCAGGGCACCCTCCTGTCTATTTCTCAGCGCGTACAGGAGGAGGAGGAGGAGCATGAGGAGGATGAGGAGGAGGGGGAAGAGACAGCTTGGCCCGCTGCTGACGGTACACCGGCTGATTGCCTGTCATCCTTTCAGCGTGTATGGCCTGAGGAGGAGGAGGAGGGGGAGGAGGAGGATCCTGAAAGTGATCTTCCTAGTGAAGACAGCCATGTGTTGCGTACAGGTACCCTGGCACACATGGCTGACTTCATGTTAGGATGCCTTTCTCGTGACCCTCGCGTTGCACGCATTCTGGCTACAACGGATTACTGGGTGTACACACTGCTCGACCCACGCTATAAGGAGAACCTGCCCACTCTCATTCCCGAAGAGGGAAGGGGTTCGAGAGTGTTGCTATACCACAGGACCCTTGCGGACAAGCTGATGGTAAAATTCCCAGCCGACAGCGCTAGTGGCAGAAGGCGCAGTACCGAGGGCAAGGTAGCAGGGGAGGTGCGGAGATCGAGCAGCATGTACATCCCAGGCAGTGCAACAGTCTTTAAGGGCCTGGACAGCTTTATGGCTCCCCACCAAGACTGTGTCACCGCTCCCCAGTCAAGGCTGAGTCGGCGGGAGCACTGTAAAAGGATGGTGAGGGAGTACGTAGCCGATCGCACGACCGTCCTCCGTGACGCCTCTGCCACCTACAACTACTGGGTGTCGAAGCTGGACACGTGGCCTGAACTAGCGCTGTATGCCCTGGAGGTGCTTGCTTGTCCTGCGGCTAGCGTCTTGTCGGAAAGGGTGTTTAGTGCGGCTGGGGGAATCATCACAGATAAGCGTACCCGCTTGTCAACCGACAGTGCCGACAGGCTAACACTCATCAAGATGAACAAAGCCTGGATTTCACCAGACTTCTCTTCTCCACCAGCGGACAGCAGCGATACGTAAGCAATACGTAGGCTGCAACCTCGGATGGAAGCTACGTTCTCTCTCACCATCCAAAACGGGGACATTTCTGCTTAATCAATCTGTGTCTAATATTCCTCCTCCTCCTCCTGCTCCTCCTCCTGAAACCTCACGTAATCACGCTGAACGGGCAATTTTTCTTAGGGCCACAAGGCTCACTCAAATAATTTTTCTGAACAATTTTTAAAAGTTTCAATGCGCTTAAAAGCGTTGGAACTTTAACTTGAACCAATTTTTCGTTACACTGGGCTGCCTCCAGGCCTAGTTACCACTTAAGCCACATTAACCAAAGCGATTAATGGGTTTCACCTGCCCTCTTGGCTGGCCATGGCCAATTTTTTGGATGTACATTAGTACTGTTGATACAGCAATTTTTGTGGGCCCTCGCCTACAGTGTAATCAAATTAATTTTTAGCCCACCTGCATTACAGCTGACGTTACCTCAGCTGTGTTGGGCAATGCAATGGGATATTTTTGTGTACCGCCGGTGGCTTCCTGGCACCCACCCATGCTGTGGGTCCACAGGGAATTATAAATGCATGTGTTTCCACTTGTAAAGAACCCCAGTCTGACTGGGGCATGCAGTGTGGGCCGAAGCCCACCTGTATTACGCACAACATTACTACCTCAGCTGTGTTGGGCAATGCAATGGGATATTTTTGTGTACCGCCGGTGGGTTCCAGGGAGCCACCCATGCTGTCGGTCCACAGGGACTTCACAATAGGGAGTTGTACCTGCCTGTGTCTATGAATTAAAAAGCCCGGTCTGACTGGGGCATGCAGACACCTTGACAGAATGAATAGTGTGTGGCACATAGGTTCCCCATTGCTATGCCCACGTGTGCAGCTCCTGATGGCGGTGGCACAGGATTCTATTTCTCATTTCTTCTGTACAGCATTGTGGGCTATCGCCCCGCCACTTTTAAAGAGGGTCGCTGCCTAGCCGTGCCAACCTCTGCAGTGTGTGCCTGCGGTCCCTCGTCATGGCAGACGCACTTCTAAATAGACATGAGGGTGGTGTGGCATGAGGGCAGCTGAAGGCTGCCCAGGGACACTTTGGTGTGCGCTGTGGGGGGGAGGGGCTGCGGTTGGACAGCATGTAACCCAAGAGAAGTGTCAGTGAAGTGTCATGCAGGCAGTGATTGTGCTTTGTTGGAGGTAGTGTGGTGCTTAGCAAAGGTATGCCATGCTAATGAGGGCTTTTCAGAAGTAAAAGTTGTTGGGAGGGGGGGGGCCCACTCTTGCCGCTATTGTGGCTTAATAGTGGGACCTGTGAACTTGAGATGCAGCCCAACATGTAGCCCCTCGCCTGCCCTATCCGTTGCTGTGTCGTTCCCATCACTTTCTTGAATTGCCCAGATTTTCACACATGAAAACCTTAGCGAGCATCGGCGAAATACAAAAATGCTCTGGTCGCCCATTGACTTCAATGGGGTTCGTTATTCGAAACGAACCCTCGAGCATCGCGGGAAGTTCGTTCCGAATAACGAACACCCGAACATTTTGGTGTTCGCTCATCTCTATTAAATATACATCCCCTCTTTTCCATGAGAATATTTTTTAATTTTATCAACTAATAAATTAATTTGATTTGTAATCCCTCCCTCCCCCATTCTATCTCTCAAGTCGATACTGCACCACCCATTCACGTATAGTGTTTTCCCAGTAAAGTACTAAGGAAGGGGCACCACAACCCTGAAACACGTTTATGTATGCTGGTCTTAAATAAAAACAGAGGACTTGAGCTAAATATGATGTTTCGTGCTCCTCTTTAACCCCTTAAGGACATGGCCTATTTTGGGCTTAAGGACGCAACAATTTTTGGTAGATTTTCATCTCCATTTTTCAAAAGCCATAACTTTTTTACCTTTCTGTCGACGCGGCCATATGAGGGCTTGTTTTTGCGTGGTGTACTGTAGTTTTATTGGTGCCATTTTTGGGTACATAGACTATATTGTAAAACGTTTATTTTTTTTATGATAACAGGGAGAGAAAACGCATCAATTCTGCCATAGATTTTTTTTTACAGCGTTAATTATGCAGCATAAATGACACAATAAATTTTTTCTGCTGGCCGGTACAATAATAACGATACCAAAATTCTTATATGTTTTTAGGTTTTTCCACTTTTCTCCAATAAAAATCATTTTTTTGGAAATCTTTTTTTTTTCTTTATCGGTGCATTCAAAGTCCTATAACTTTTTTATTTTTCCATGGATGGAGCCCTGTGATGGCTTATTTTTTGCGAGACGATCTGTAGTTTGTACTGGTATCATTTTGAGGTACATACGGCTTTTTTTATCACTTTTATTGCGTTTTTTAGGAGGCAAAATGCTAAAAATTAGCATTTTGCCGCAGTTTTTTAACATTTGTTTTACGCTTTTCTCCATGCAAGATAAAAAGCATGTGCAACTTATTGAACGCATCGTACCGGACATGACAATACCAAACATGTGGGATTTTAATTTTTGTTCTACATTTTTTTATGCTAAAATGGAAAAAGCACCTAAAAAAGGTCTTTTTTACATTTTTATTTTACATTTTTCTTTTTAGTACATGATTTTTATCCTTTTTATACCATTTGTGTCCCTGTGGGAGACTTTCACCATAGCACTGATGATCACTATGATAAGGCATTGCAAGACAGAAGTCCTGCAATGCTTATTGCTTGTTAGGGTGCCTACCCACTTGCGATTTTTTTTCCTGTGATGTTTTGCGTTTTTTCTCAAGAGCAATTAGTATAGAATGTGTTCTTGTCCATCTGGGGGTTTTTTTCCGTTTCGTGGGGTTTTTCACATAGGAACTGTCAGTTGCATATATCTCCTTATTTTCTCTTAATGCACCCATGATTGTCAATGGAGGGCTGCAAAAAACGCGCAAAAAATGCCGCGGAAAACACGCAAAAAACGCGCGAAAACGCCGCATTTTTCACGCGCGAAAATCGTCAACGCAAGTGGGTAGGCGCCCTTACAGCGATCAAATGTACTGGCAATACAGGACGCTGGTATCTGGCGTCCTGTTGCCATGGCAACCAGTCAGGCTCTCCATGATTAGAGCGCGCTCCCTCTGTGAACCCTTATCATAGATTTCTTCTCTAAATCAGGAATTTTACTGGGAATCCCAATTTGTACTTGATCTGATGTTCAAAAGTGCTGGAGTAATTGGTATACACTTGCATCTCTGAAGAGGCATTGTTACTTTTCCTACCTTTCAGCATAAGAGAATAAGCCATTTATATCGAGAAAGTGGACCCTTACAGTTAGATCCTGCAACAAAAACTCAGGATCTGATTTGGACTTTGATATGCAATGAGCCCTATCTAACATCAAGTCCAGGGCAGAAAGATTTGGCCAAAGAGATTAAAAAACATATTTCAGGTTTGCTGGTAAATCCAGAGCCAGAACTTCCTCAAGATGCCCCACAAACTAGCCTCTTTTTTACCTATCCTGGTTAACATCTGCTGCTTGAGGTGACTGGCAATATGGAAATGGCCAAGCTGGGTACTATATTCTTTCTATAACTCCCATAAACTTAACTAAGAGTTCCATAAACAACATAGCACCATGGCTATGTTGTTTCTGCATCTCAAAACTTACAGAAACAGTGTGGCTCACTATGCTATATTGTTTCCATAACTTACATTCACTTCTATACTGTTTCTATAATACCAACCACTGGTAGCCACCGTATTCAAACAACTATTACTCTCTTAGCTATAATTGGCTGAAATGTGAATACCTCATCAATGCTTGTTACATACTGCACTGTATCCTTAATACCAAAACAAATGTTAACCCTTTCCAATCCACTGTCTGACGTCTAAAGACATTCTGATTGAAGGCTGTACAGCTCCGATGTCGAAAGACGTCCGGCAGGGTATTCTTACTGTAGATTACTGGCCGTTCTGTTGTCGGTGGCCTCTCCAGCATGTCACATACCACAGTACTGGCTCTAGCCAGCAGATGGGGCCATTGTATAATGGTAGAAGGAGAAAGACCCCTAGGAAATCCTGAATGCAAAATTGGATTGCAAAGGGTTAATCAAGGGTACTTAGGTCTGTAAATAAGGTGTATATTATGATCTCTGATATACGGTTAATTCATATATCACAGAATTGTTTCTACATATAAAGTATTATAGTATATACTGTATAGAAAAACAAACTTACATAATGCTTAATACAGAGGCACACGCATTACTTGAAGCTAAAAACTACAAAGTTAATTACATTAAAAATGTTCATTGCAGGTATGAAGGGCATCCTGTGGCTACTTATTTGCACATTTCCAAGCTTGGCCTCTTTCAAACACACCAATTAAGGAATAATTAATAAAGTATTATGTTGACATTACTAAATATGTAATTTGCATTCAATTTAGTTGCAAATACATTTTCTAATTTAGTCTAGCAGAACTGATCCCATTAAAGCAAAAGAAGAGTCACGCTCCTTTGAGGCTTGAACAAAGCAGAGATGATAATGGACACAGACACTGACAGTGCTTTTAGCGAAAATAATTCATGTTTTCTGGCATCACTGTGCAGAGAGGTCATTTTTAATGGCAAAGTTATACAGTGCAGAACCAGTCAGCCCTATAGATTTTTTTCTCATTTAGAAAGCATTTACTAGCTCTTGAAATAAGTATAATTTTCCACCCAAATAATAATAACATAAATACTATTCTTGTGGAAATATAACAAAAAATGGGTAACAAATAATAACATGATACTGTGCTACTGTATAGTTTATTATAGTTTGTGTCAACAAGGTGCTTGATTACTTTTAAAGCCACATCTAAACGTCTAGGTGACTCTTCTGAATGGCAGTTTTCCCCTTTGCGTGCCACATCTCTAATTCTCCAGTTTTCCTGATCAGGTTGGCAGAGGCTACCTGCTATTGATGTTTCCTACACACTGCACACATACAAGGGAGAGAGTGAATATTGTCAAATTTAAAATGTAATTTTTTATAGAAAAAAGATAAAATATCTGTTCCCTTAATAAGTGATGATGATCAAAATTCCAGCATGCAAGAAATAGATATTATGAGGGTTTAATGCCATAACACATGTATATAAAAGATGAATAGCTATATCAAATTCATCTCTGGCAATCTGGCTTCAGTAGTAATGATGGAATTAGATCTCACCACTCCTGTAGACCTATCCAAATGGCTGAAAACAATCTTGTATGGAACCAGTTAGGCTTCCATAGGAGTTTCATCTTGAGGGTGAACTGGGAAAGGGATGGAAACCTATCTAAATATCCCTAGTGATTGATGGGAGGCTGAGGGGGTGCTGTTTTATTTAGGGTTCTTTTATACTAGGACATTCTCTGTTTTTTGGTTGTTTTTTTTTAAACTACTGAGCAATCTCAGGGCTACATGACGGATTTTGACATGGATCTACGTCAAAAGCCACACCAAAATTAACATGTGACATGCAGACTTCAGCATGGGTTTTGACGTGGATTTCACCCCCTCACTTAAAGTAGTACTCTCCGTACTGAAAATCCACAGCAAAAATTGTGACATGCTGAACATTTAAAATCCACACAGCATGTCCAGGACATTATAGGTTATCAGATGAAATTGCAGGGGGAGAATAGAAGAGGGGAAACTACAAGCCACGGTATGCCTATGCTGTCACTATGTAGTGATATTGGAAAGCAATACAGGAAAGGGGTATAATAACTCCCAGCACATCCAGGCTGTTATTATGGGAAATTAGAAGGTATACTATAGGAGGAGAGAACTACAAGTTTCAGCACCTTCCTTGTTATAAGAGCTCATCTAAAAATCCATTATCACAGGTCTCCCCCGGTAAAGTCTGCTACTTGTGACATCATTGCAGGATTTCACCCCACTGCTTAGCACACATCCTAATCTCCATTGCTGGGCTTCCCCCTCTCATGACATCATTGGAGGTCCTTATTCAATTATCATCTACACATCATTGCAGGTTCTATCCATTTTTCCTACCTGCTGCACAATCTCCCTGGCTTCCAAATAGGTGGTGCCACCTGAGGCAAGAGATCATCTTGCCTCACAGATGATATGAATAATACTGTATGAATGTAGAAAAAGATTGGAAAGTCACAAGGGCTGAGCTGAAGGACTGGACATTTTACTCAGTCCAGACCACAAGAGCATCATAGGAACAGGAGTTAGAAAGCATAGAAGAACTTCAAATAGCAAGTGTATTGGTTGTTTTAATACGTTTGCAGAGTACTGGGCTTTTAAGAGAAAAAGTCTGATTCTGTTCTAATGACTCCTTTAACTGAGTACCAAGTGCATACTAACGTGACTTCTGAATCAATTAGATTCCCTCAAACTGAACAACAAAAGGTCAACACTTCCTAAGCAAGTGATACAAATTTGCAGGTACAAATCTATTTTGACTGCAATGCAAAAACAAACAAACTCAAGGATTCAGCAACATTGGCTAAGATATGTGCTAACATTGAATTGAAGGATTTATTATTGTATTATGTTATATTTATTTTAAAGTAAACCTGACTTTTCTGATTTTTTCAGAATAAGCTCCTGTGTGTACTTGAAGAATAATACTATTTCTGGCCACTATATGACTTGTGTCCTGGAATTATCACCATTATTTCATCATTTTTCCCTTTGCAGACTGTGTCTGTAATTGTCAGTTTTCTCTGGGCTGGTGGGAGGAGACTACATATGGAGAAAATAGCAGATTCTGCTCTCTAACTGTCTGTAATACACACACAGATATATAATGTAATTAGGGAGAACATTATACAGCAGTATTCAGTAGACACAATGTGAATAAATAACAGTAAATAACTTGTCCATTAAGTCTAAGGCCTCATGTCCACTAGCTAAATGGAATTGCGGAATCCGCAGCGGATTTTGCCCATTGGGAATCATTGGCCATCTGCGGTCCATTAAATTGATTTTTGCACCCGCGGACGGCATTTTAAAAGAATTGCGTTTTTCACGCGCCAGAGAAAAAATGCGGCATGCTCCATTTTGCCGTGGATTCCGAGCGGATCGGCAACATTGCTATCAGATTGATAGCAATGTGTGGATATCTGCATGCAAAAAAAATACCATTTAAAGCAAATCTGCGCGGAATCCGCTGCGGAAATCCGCGGCGGATTCTGTGTGGATTGCATTTTTCTAGTGGACATGAGGCCTAACAGCATGTCTGTATGTCACTCTGCTTCTTTCCCTCCTTCCTTCTTTCCTCACCAAAGATTTCCATATGCTGTATATGCTGCACTACCTTTGCTCCCTGTTCTACATCTTGTTTTCTCTGTTATTAGATATGAGTATCACTTGACAACAGACAGCAAATTAGAACGGAAGAGAGGCCCCTATTGGCAAGCAGATGTTTGTGATTTTTCCGCATGAAAACGACATTTTAGGTAAAAAAAAAGTAATTTGCATTTGCGCTATCAAATTAGCATAAGTTATTCAAAAAGTCAGTGATTATTTAAATGTGAGGTTTTTAGTATGCATGCAATATGCATGTAACACTTTACTTCTATAAAAGAAAACTTGCCTCTCCAAAAACAAATGAGAAAGGAAACACAGTAGGTACAATATAGAGAAAAATGCATTAAACAAGTCAAGTATGGGTTTTCTTAGAAAGTTCTTGAGCCCTATGTACATTATTTATTTAAGAAGAGAAACTATCTCTTTAAATTGAAGCTTTACCTTTTTCACTATTATTTGCTTTACAGGCAGAATATATGCACATATACACATATATACATACACATGCTATCAGTCAAAACTTTTAGAACACTTCAATTTTTCCAGTTATTTTTTATATGAACACAGTTCAAGTTCAACAAATAATGTGAACTTGTTCAAAGGTTTAGAGGTAAGTGGAAAACATAAAAATATTATAAAAATTTAACTTGAAACACAATAGTCAGAATTTATGATTCTAACCAAAGGGCTTTTTCAGGGAACAAAACAAGAACATCAAACACAGATTGCAAATTATGGTTTGAGATTTGATGCAAACTATTCCTACAGGTGTCTCAAATTTTGTAGATTACTTTCAAACCCTCTGATTCTATAAAACCAATGTTGTAACAGACTGCATTGTAACATCTTCTAGGGAAGAATTTGGACAATTTTTACTTTTCAGGATAGAGCACATTGCTCTTATAATGGCAAGAATAAGGTAATTAATCAAAGAGGACAGATAGAGAATTATAACCCTTAGATGTGCAGGCCTGTCCTACAGAGAAATTGCCGAAAAAGTCTAGGTGGCAATCAGTACAGTTTCCTAGACCATCTAAAGACACTTGGAAACTGGAGGAAACTTTGACAGGAAGAGGTCTGAGCAGACCAAAGGCCAATACAACATCTGCAGGTTTGACAGGTAGAGTATCAGTAAGAAAGCCAAGTTTGCAAAATAATAAAAGGGCTTGCCTGTGCCAAGCAGTGTACCACTAAAGAGTGGAAAAAGATCTTATGGACTGAAAAATCAAAATTGACATCTTTGGTACATCATTCATGGTTTTTGTAGGTGAAAGGATTGTCCCTGAATGTATGACACCAACTGTTAAACATGGAGGAGAAAGCATGATGGTTTTGGGCTCTTTTACTAGATCTAGAATTGCCAACTTGCACAGGGTGACTCGCACACTGGACAATAAAAAGCTACCACAGCATTTGGATGCGCTACTTAATGCTCTCTGGTGTAAGCCTAGATGGTCAGGGGTTCATATTATAGCAAGGTAATGATCCAAAACATACTTCTAGATTATATCAGATCGACTAAAGACAGAAAAGACAGTAAGCTTCAAAGAATGGAATGGCCTGCACAATCTCCATACTTAAACCCCATTAAGCTTGTTTGAGATGAACTGGAGAGAGAGGTGAAAGCAGGGCAACCTACAAGTGCAGCACATTTGTGGGAACTTCTGCAATGTTGAGAAATTTTGTTTTTTAACAATATTTGAATACAGTTGTAGAAAGAATGCCTTGATTTTGTAAAGCTGTTATATTAGCTAGAGGTGGCTACTTTGAAGAGTCAAGAATCTAGATATAACTTGGTTAAAACAAAGTTAATACATTATTTTTATTCATCTTAACTTGTTTATTTGTTTTATGCTTAAAATTCAAAGTACATTTCAGACATTAAATATCAATAAAAACTGGAAAAATTGAGGTATTCTGAAACATTTGACCAGTAGTGTGTATACTCGTATATATTAATAATAATCATTTTCGTTAACTTTATTTTGACTTTCAGTTCTGCAGTTATTTTGTGCCTATATTTTTAATTTTCAATGCTCCTCTATACATTCCATTTTTCAGTGTAGGCTGATGTACTGTTGTGAAAAGGCTGTGAACTAATTTGCTCATTTACACCTTAATACTTCCTGTAGTCAGTCAAGTACAGTATTCAAAGATTAATGAGACATTTTGGATATTCAAGCATTAATAAGCTGAGCTGCAGGGTGTATTAACATACATAAGCCATAATTATAATGAGGATAAAGCTATAACAAGATGTGCTCAGAATAAAAATTAAGTGAAAAATTAGCGAAAACAGGAAAAGATGCTGTGAAGATATATTCCAAAGTTGTAAGATTTTGTGCCGTGAGTAGATGTCAATTAAAAAAAACCTCAATAATATATTAGTGAACTTTCTACTGCATGTTTAATATTCCTTTAAAGTGCAAACTTTTCTTAAAGGGGTTGTCCCGCGCCGAAACGGGTTTTTTTTTTTTTCAACCCCCCCCCCGTTCGGCGCGAGACAACCCCGATGCAGGGAAGTAAAGGAAGCTTACCGGAGCGCTTACCTTAATCCCCGCGCTCCGGTGACTTCAATACTTACCGCTGAAGATGGCCGCCGGGATCCTCTGTCTTCGTGGACCGCAGCTCTTCTGTGCGGTCCACTGCCGATTCCAGCCTCCTGATTGGCTGGAATCGGCACGTGACGGGGCGGAGCTACACGGAGCCGCTCTCTGGCACGAGCGGCTCCATAGAAGACTGCTGAAGACCCGGACTGCGCAAGCGCGGCTAATTTGGCCATCGGAGGCCAAAAATTAGTCGGCACCATGGAGACGAGGACGCTAGCAACGGAGCAGGTAAGTAAAAAACTTTTTATAACTTCTGTATGGCTCATAATTAATGCACAATGTATATTACAAAGTGCATTATTATGGCCATACAGAAGTGTATAGACCCACTTGCTGCCTCGGGACAACCCCTTTAAAACAATTTTCCTCACCATACACTACATAGCAGGGATCTTGACCACCTCACCGAATTATAATAGACTTTTGAAAGATGTATTTTTGTAATGGCCTCATATAAACCCTTTCTAGGCAAGATTCCTATGTCTTTGTGTGAATGCAATATGACAGTTCTAACTTTTGCTAGTCAACAAAATTGATCAATATATGAAGCAACACACAAATATGGTTACCTGGGAAGCTAGCTGTGTCCAGATCTCTAGGGGGTGTGCGCAATTCCCCTTTCCTATTGATTATTTCATGATAATGTAATATACGCTCAACAGGGTAGTATATTTAGTGACACTTAGATGCGCCATGCCTAGTTGCCTACCTGTTCACGTCCTACATTTATAAATAGAGAAGACCATAATATGTATCTACTAAATAGACTCCTAATAGGACTATTTATAAGAGGATAGGTTCCAAGTACAGGGAAAATAAACCTTTCTACAAATTGATTATACTAGTGCATGAACTTCTATGTAGAACTTTATAGCTACCGAGTATGCAGTATTTATACAATGTCATTATTATATGATCTATATACAATATGTATGCATTGTTGAGTTTTGCTTGAAAAGGGCAATGTGTCCCAAATATATTTTGACTCCAAAATTGTGTATTTTCTTCCAAGGACATCATTTATTATCTTTTTACTCTAGAATTTTGTACCATTTATGACAAATGCATGAATTTATAAAAATGGAATTAAAGTGAGTGTGGCTTACTGTTTGCTAAGAATTTAAACAATTATGAAATGTGACTTCTGGGAAGAGGACAACACCTGCTCTCGCGTTGTGTCTGGTATCCCAACTCAGTTTCATTTAAGTAAATGTGGCTAAAGTTATGTTTACAGGGAGCAACTATCGTTCAGCTAGTCGCTCAGAAAAGTCATTGAAGCATACGAATGACAGTTCTTCGTTTGGTTTTACATAGAGACATGATTAATCATTAATTGTTTGCCAAGATATCAATTATAGAGAGGATCTCCATGTAAATTGATTCAGAAGTTGTTCAAATACAAATGACTTCAACGTTACAATAAAGGCTTTTGATCAACTAGCAAACCCATTTTGAGTTAGCTGAAATCAAATAACTACTGACTTATGGCTTGTCACCCTGTCAGTGGCTACATTTACACTGATGAACCATTGTTTGAATTCACTCTTTTGAGCAATCATTTGGCTGATAGTCGCCCTGCGTAAAAGTAACTTAAGTTGCAATACCAGATACAACCTGTGAGCAGGTGTGACACTCTTCTTTTGTAGAAATCACACATGGTTTCTAATCCTTATTTTATTTTTATTTCTCATTAATATGTGATATATCTAGTTAAATATGACCTCCCATAGTCAGCCAGATTTTACTAATGGCCTTTTTATTATGTGTTAATTTTTGTAGACTTTCATAATATAATTGGTTTATAATCACAGCAGTTTTCATCTAAATTGACAACTAGAAAAATAATTTCATTTCTACAGTGATAACTTTATTTTAGGTTACAACATATGATACATATATAAATTTACTCTTGTCTTTCTATTTTTAGTGGATGAATGTACAGAACTAAAAAGGGTATACCCATCTTTGACTTTTATGGCATAACCACAGGATATGCCAAAATAGTCTGATGGTTGTATGTCTTAACTCACTGAAAAAGAAGCCAAATATGCACCACCTGATAAACTAGAGGACAGGGTCAATCACCATATACCCTAGTAGCATGCAGAAAGCCAGATCGTAATATGGAGGAGCTAAATCTTCAGGTGCAGACTAATGTGCAGCTACTCATCTCAACCCAGATTAGAGGAGGGATGACTGCTGACAAACATAGTCTGCACATATGAACCAATACCAAGGATGTTGGCCATAGATAAGTGTGCTACACTATAAAAGAATGCAACCCATACTGGCAAAGCAGCGGATTGCCTTGTGTCACCACAGTGCACCACACTGGCTGACATCCTGGGCTCCCCAAGCATCTATAGTACACTGCATGCAAAAAACACTGATAAATGCAGGTGTTAGTTTGCATTTTGGCCAAAACACTTAAGCTCACAGGCCACGGCAAGGCCACCATGCGTACGTCAGAACCTATGCTATTTCACTAATAACTAAATTAAAATCACACAGATTGGAAAAAAAAAGGAACAAAGACATAACTAACAGAAAAATAAGGCAAATACGCACCACTTGCAGGGCAGGCTCAATCACCATACACCATAGTAGTATGCAGAAAGCCAGATTGCAATATGAAGGAGCTAAATGTTCATGTGCAGACTAACGTGCAGCCACTCATCTCAACCCAGATTAGAGGAGGTAAGACTGCTGACAAACAGAGTCTGCACATATGAACTAATACCAAGGATGTCAGCCATAGATAAGTGTGCCACACTATACAGGGGTACAACCCCTACTGGCAAAGCAGTGGATTGTCCTGTATCACCACAGTGCGCCACACTGGCTGACATCCTGGGCTCCCCCAGCATCTATCGTATAGCACACTGCATGCAAAAAAACACTGATACATGCGGGTGTTAGTTTGCATTTTGGCCAAAACACATAAGTTGACGGGCTGCAGCAAGGCTACCACATGTACATCAGAACCTATGCTATCTCACTATTAATTAAATTAAAATGTACAAGGACATAACTCACATATTGTAAACTGGCTTTCTGCATGCTACTAGGGTATATGGTGCTTGAGCCTGCCCTGCAGTTTATCAGGTGATGGTTGTATGTCTCATTTATCTCCAAAATCAACCCCCCACCAGGCCCAGATTCCATTCCTTTCTCTCATTTGTACTGGATAGAAAATCACTGTTGACTAGTTAACTTTAATTATTGCCATTTGTATTTAAGACCAATAATAAAAAGGTGCTACACATAGAAGTTTGCTATAAAACAGTTTGATAATCAAATTAGAGCTCCTGCTGAGACTATAATGAAAAGATTGTTTGGATTTACCTGGCTCTGAACTATATTCCTGCTATAAAGGAGAGTAAATGGGAGTATGTGTGCACACAGCATGTTGCTATTCTTCAGACCTGCTTTTTTATTTCTCATTTTATTCTCTTTATTGTACAGATGTTTAGTTCATGCCTACTTTATGGCTAGGGAATTGGTGTACCTGACTGCCACTGAAAATTTTCTATTATTTTTAAACAAAATTTCCATTTTCCTGTAACCTCCCTACTCTTCGGAAAATGAGCACTACTGCTATATTGTTATTCATGTCATAATCTGTAGTACTGCCAGGCGGTATTGAAACCACTGTATTCTTTAGCTTTTCTTTCTATATTGTTAATTTCAAAGAATAATAAATGTATATAACATATATTATATTGAATGCAAAGGCAATTAATATAAAATATTACAGTTAAACAATTCTTTACGATTTTGAGATTCATTATAGTTGAATAAATATTGTCCTCCCAAACCCTTCTTTCTAAAACCTTCTAGAAGAGATAATTCTGTGGGCATATAGAAATTAATGTGTTCTAAAATTTGCTAGTCAGGGCAAGTCAAATATATATACTGTATGTCCCTGTTGTGACAGGTCAAGTAGTGAGGTTGGCTTCACTGTATTGCTGATGCTTAATGCTATTAAACTATAACCATAGAAAGCAGAGAAAAGAAAATGTAAGGGTAAAATGCATTATTATTTGTAATCGCATGATTTAAGCACAGGAAGAGTAAATAATTTACATCAAGAAGCTCTTGACATACCTTCCTTCTGTTGCAATGCAATGCTCTGCACAAAGGATGCATTGGCGCTCTTACAACAATTATTTCATCTGGTGTCAATTTTTCAACTGCACCCAAACGTTTAGCATAAACTATCTCCTTCAGCTTCGCTCCAACATAAAAATCAAGAGGCTTATAATCTCGTGAACGAGTGACCCACACAGTTGTGCCTCCATGCTGTGCCATGACAAGACCCATGAAAGCACAATTTAGCCAGTCTCGAATTGGTTGCAGCTGGTGCACTGTTGTGCTGAAAGTATGTCCTACAAAAATGTGCAAGGGGTTATCCTTCAATAAAGACATCAACGTGTTGCTGAACGAGCTGCAGGTATTGCTCTCCATTGAGGTTTTCCTCTTAAAGGACTGATTATCTGTTGCCTTAACATGTCTAGCACAATGTCAATGATGAATTATTACTGATTGTGAGATGCCTTAATGGCACATGGCACTGGCATAACTATAGGGGAAGCCGAGGATGTGGTTGCACCTGGGCTCAGGAGCCTTAGGGGAGAAATAAGGCCTCTCTTCTCCCTATAGGGAGCCCAGTACTATGAATAAAGCATTATAGTTGGGGGCACTGTTACAGGTTCTGCACTGGGGCCCAGGTGCTTCTAGTTACACCTCTGATCTATGGGTTCTGTCTTGTCCAAACATTTTAACTATGCATGGTGAATATGCAATCTCAGTTGAATTTGGACTCATTAGTCCATATAATGAAGGTTGTAAAATCTTGATAATGTTTTGCCTTCCATAACAGCCAGTCACAGTAAATAATGTGATGCTTCACATCTCCAAGTTAAAGTTGCTGCTGCAGGATTTTATGAAATGGATAAAGATTGTTCCTCTTCAGAATGTAATGCACTTTGAATTTCGGAAAACTGTTGTATTGTTCTGTTACCCGAGTGCTGGATATCTATTTTACTTGAAGAAAGTCAATACTACTGCTTCTGCAACTGCACAGCCTTGTAGGTGTAGTCTTCATTGTGGGAGGTTTCCGGCATGGTACGGAACAACTCCTGTTAGGTTGACTCTTCAGATAAGTCGGTTGATAGACATTCACAATATTCTTGGACAATTTGTGTGCTTTAGGCCAGCTTCACACTGGCGATAGCCTATCTTGCATTGCGAGAGTGAATGACAGAGCATGAAAATGAAACCAATGATTTTCAATGGTTTTATTCTCATTTGCGATGCCTTCACTGTACACTCGCAGCACTAAGAAAAATCTGTGCTATCATCCATTGTTTTCAATGGGGCAAGCGCAAGCAGCACTGGCCCCATTGAAAGCATAGGGAGTACATCGCGATCCCCTGCCACAGCTATCAAAGCTGTGACAGCTGTGGCAGAGGTCCTTGATGCTAACCGATTGCTTTTAATGGGGTCAGCGCTGCTGCCGCCCCATTGAAGGCAATGAGTTGCAGGCATCCCGCCGCAGTGATGATTTTTAGGGAAGGGCTTAAAATATAAGCCCTTACCGGAAAATCATTCCTAGGTGTAAAGAAAAGTAAAAAAAAAAAAATGTAACTCCCCTAGCCGAGCTGTCGGCTCTTCTGTCCATCCCCGAAGGTCATCTCCTGTCTTCTGGAGGCTGGGGATTGAAAAATCCCTGTCTCCAGAAAGCGCTGCCTTTGAATTCATCAATGAATGGCTGAGTGCTGGCTGTGATTGGTTACAGCACTCAGCCAATCAAAGGCAGTACTTTGTGGAGGCAGGGATTGAAAACTCCCTGGCCTCCAGAAGACAGGAGATGACTGCCGGGGACGGACAGAAGAGCCAGACAGTTCGTCTAGGTGAGATACATTTTTTTTTGTACTTTTTTTTACAACTAGGGATGATTTTCTGGGAAGGGCTTATATTTCAAGCCTTCCCCCAAAAGCCTCGCTGCAGGGGATGTCTGCAACACATTGCTTTCAATGGGGCGGCAACAGCACTGGCCCTATTGAAAGCAATGGTATAGCCTGAGGACCTCTGCCACCGCTGTCACAGCTATGTCAGGGAAGCGTAATGTACTCCTTATGCTTTCAATGGGGCCAGCATTGCTGGCGCCGGCCCCATTGAAAACAATGGGCGATAGCGCAGATTTTTCTTAGCGCTGTGAGTGTGCAGTGAAGACATCACAAATGAGAATGAAGCCATTGAAAATCATTGGTTTCATTTTTATGCGCTTTTAGTCACTCTCGCAATGCAAGATAGGCTATTGCCAGTGTGAAGCCGGCCTTACTCCAAACTTGCTGTGCTCTTTTGGCATTTTGTCCACATTAACTGGGACACCCTATATATTATATATACATCATTTTGCTGCAAAACTCGGCATTCAGCTACATCTCAGCCAGATATTCAGATAATTCGAGTTGTGGTGTGATTAAATGAACAGTCTTGCCGCTTGAGGCCCTAAAAATGGTTCCAACCTTGGCCTATAAAAAGGCTCTCAGTACTTGCATAGCATTATTGAAATGTGAGAATCTGCATTGTCATATCAATGATTTTTTTGCTACTTGGGAAATTCTGAGCAGACTAATAGCAGGTGTTGGGACCATTGGATGTATGAGAGTACACACAAAAGGCAGCCGGGCTAAGGATACCCTTGACAGAAACCCACCCACCTTCACTTCTGTTTGCAGTGGTTTCATGAACAATGAAACCGGATTGCTATAGATTGATACCGGATTGTCTTCAGTGATAAAACCAGGTTTAGTCTGGGCACTGATTACTGCCATATTTGTGTCTAGAAACCTAGGAGTAATCTCCTCAATCACACCTTTGTTGTGGAGAGGCACTGTCACGTACAGCAGGAGAGAGAAGAGGGGATGATATCTATCGATCCCGCCTCTATCCCTGATTACACACGGATTAACTATTCTGAGCGCACTTGCCGCTACCAATTGTCATGGCAGAGCCTCGATCGATCACTCTAGCTGTATTGCAAGCATGAAGTTATTAGAATACAGGTGGATCTGTACCCAGCTTTCCCAGGCTTCTGACTACATGCAGACCGGAAGTTAAGATCACCCCCTGCCCTGTTCTAACAACTCAGCATTTTGCAATATTCACACAAATACACGCTGCCACCACCAGCTCGTTACAATATCACCAATAAGCTGGAAGCCGGACTTATGAATTCTGAACACAATCTTCGGAGCGATGATTCGTTTTAAAATGGACAAAGCTTCACTGATAAATTGCAGATTTATTCTAGAAAAAGACAGAATATCAGTGCAAAATATGTAAATGTACAAAAGTATGCAGAAAAAGGTGTTGCACAGGAGTATAAGGGAATTCACTATTCAAACACAACCGGACAGTATTTTAAAATAAACAGGAAGAAATTAAAAGAAAGTTACCAGACTTGGACTACGCGGTCAAAAGGGTCTGATTGGCAGAGTTCCTAGAAACAAAACAGGACAAGCCATATGCCACAGCATATCTCCGTGGTCTGACACTGGGTCTCTCCGACACCCTTAGTTTTAACATTTTCCCAGAAAACACCACTCCCTGTCCCCTCTTAGGTTATTCAGAGAAGTAAATGCGTATGGAAAACCATAATTCCCCCTTTTGGTCATATCTCCACACGAGGTCCTCTGATCGGGAAGATATGCCTGCCATATTTATAATCATGATTTATCTATTCATTGATATTAATCATGACGCATAAATTATAACCAGGTATGGGGATACACAGTTTGAGGGGGTTCAAGAACCTGTACTGAAACGTGTGAGAGTGTGTTTTATTCAGCTGGGCAGCCCGATTCTGAAAATATATTTCATATTGGGCTATGACTCTCACACAACTAATTCTTATTAAAAGATTTTCCATGATCTTAATTTTTCGGCTCCAGCATGTCTGCCAGAGGCCTCTGCTAGGCGAATGGTTTTTCTAAGACTTCATTAACAAGTGCATATGTTATGTTCGTGAGGGCAAATAGGCACCGAGCCCACACAAACGTGAGCCAAAAACCACAGGTTAGGAACAAGGGACTGAAAACAAACAGAGACTGGACATACTGGCAGAAACATCGAACAGGACAGATAATTGCAAACTGCGGACTGGACTCACACACAGACACAACATAGAACTGAAAAATGACCATTACACTCACCAAACATCCCCACATGCTAAAGCAGACAGAATACCTGTAATAAATACGAGGGATTAGTTTGTGAATTGTCCAAGACACTTAAGTGATCAAGGGTCCTCAATGTTTCCAAGGACCTGGCAGATGTCTGCCAACCAGGCCCACTCTTCTGTAAAGAATTGAGGAGGCTGACTCCCACTACGCCACCCATGTTGGAGTTGGTATTCCACTATAGCTCTACGCTGCTCATAGAGCCTGGCCAACATGTGGAGCGTAGAGTTCCACCGTGTGGGCACGTCGCACAGCAGTCGGTGCACTGGCAGATTAAACCGATGTTGCAGGGTCCGCAGGGTGGCAGCGTCCGTCTTGGAGTTGCGGAAATGTGCGCTGACCCGGCGCACCTTTCCGAGCAGGTATGACAAGTGTGGGTAGCTTTTCAGAAAGCGCTGAACCACCAAATTAAAGACATGGGCCAGGCATGGCACGTGCGTGAGGCTGCCGAGCTGCCGAGCCGCCACCAGGTTACGGCCGTTGTCACACACGACCATGCCCGGTTGGAGGCTCAGCGGCACAAGCCAGCGGTCGGTCTGCTCTGTCAGACCCTGCAGCAGTTCATGGGCCGTGTGCCTCTTCTCTCCTAAGCTGAGTAGTTTCAGCACGGCCTGCTGACGCTTGCCCACCGCTGTGCTGCCACGCCGCGCGACACCGACTGCTGGTGACGTGCTGCTGCTGCTGACACATCTTGATTGCGAGACAGAGGTTGCATTGGAGGAGGAGGAGGGTGGTTTAGTGGAGGAAGCATACACCGCCGCAGATACCAGCACTGAGCTGGGGCCCGCAATTCTGGGGGTGGGTAGGACGTGAGCGGTCCCAGGCTCTGACTCTGTCCCAGCCTCCACTAAATTCACCCAATGTGCTGTCAGGGAGATATAGTGGCCCTGCCTGCCTGTGCTTGTCCACGTGTCCGTTGTTAAGTGGACCTTGGCAGTAACCGCGTTGGTGAGGGCGCATACAATGTTGCGGGAGACGTGGTCGTGCAGGGCTGGGACGGCACATCGGGAAAAGTAGTGGCAACTGGGAACCGAGTAGCGCGGGGCCGCCGCCGCCATCATGATTTTGAAAGCCTTCGTTTCCACAAGCCTATACGGCAGCATCTCCAGGCTGATCAATTTGACAATGTGCACGTTTAACGCTTGAGCGTGCGGGTGCGTGGTGGTGTACTTGCGCTTGCGCTCAAACAGTGGCGCTAGCGACGTCTGGACGCTGCGCTGAGAGACATTGCTGGATGGGGCCGAGGACAGCGGAGGTGAGGGTGTGGGTGCAGGCCAGGAGACGGTAGTGTCTGTGTCCTCAGAGGGGGGTTGGATCTCAGTGGCAGGTTGGGGCACAGGGGGAGAGGCAGTGGTGCAATGCGGAGGTGGTGAACGGCCTTCGTCCCACCTTGTGGGGTGCTTGGCCATCATATGCCTGCGCATGCTGGTGGTGGTGGCTCCCCAGCTGATCTTGGCGCGACAAAGGTTGCACACCACTGTTCGTCGGTCGTCAGGCGTCTCTGAGAAAAACTGCCACACCGTAGAGCACCTTGACCTCTGCAGGGTGTCATGGCGTGAGGGGGCGCTTTGGGAAACAGATGGTGGATTATTCGGTCTGGCCCTGCCTCTACCCCTGGCCACCGCACTGGCTCGGCCTGTGCCCACACCCTGACTTGGGCCTCCGCGTCCTCGCCCGCGTCCACGTCCTCTAGGCCTACCCCTACCCCTCAGCATGCTGTATTACCAGTAGTGCAGCAACAGAACGCTGTAATTAAATGTGCCACTTATTGGCCTGTGGTTGGAGGCTGACTTCGCTTACGGAACGCACAGCAGAGCCAGGAAATAATTTTGCGCAAGCCTGCTGTAACACGTAGCTGGCTGCGTATGAATTAGGAGGACAACTACCCCCAGCACAGACCCAGTACACTGAGGACAGTCACAGGCAGCCCAAATAGATTTTTTTTCCCAAATGTTTTTGGAAAGGCCCACTGCCTATATTCAATAAATATGTCTTCTGTCCCTGCCTCACCACTACTGGCCCTGGAGTATGTAAAATAACTACAGACTGTTGCACTGTGGACTGGAATACAGCGGTGATGTAACAGCCAACACAGAGCCAGGAAATAATTTTGCGCAAGCCTGCTGTAACACTTAGCTGGCTGCGTATGAATTAGGAGGACAACTACCCCCAGCACAGACCCAGTACACTGAGGACAGTCACAGGCAGCCAAAATAGATTTTTTTTCCCAAATGTTTTTGGAAAGGCCCACTGCCTATATTCAATAAATATGTCTTCTGTCCCTGCCTCACCACTACTGGCCCTGGAGTATGTAAAATAACTGCAGACTGTTGCACTGTGGACTGGAATACAGCGGTGATGTAACAGCCAACACAGAGCCAGGAAATAATTTTGCGCAAGCCTGCTGTAACACTTAGCTGGCTGCGTATGAATTAGGAGGACAACTACCCCCAGCACAGACCCAGTACACTGAGGACAGTCACAGGCAGCCCAAATAGATTTTTTTTCCCAAATGTTTTTGGAAAGGCCCACTGCCTATATTCAATAAATATGTCTTCTGTCCCTGCCTCACCACCACTACTGGCCCTGGACTATGTATAATTACTGCAGGGCGCAATGCTCTGCACGGCCGATATACAAAAAAAAAATGTGCAACACTGCAATATGCAGCCTCCACACTACTGCACACGGTTGGATGTGGCCCTAAGAAGGACTGTTGGGGTTCTTGAAGCCTAAAATACTCCTAACGCTCTCCCTATAGCAGCTCCGGCACCAGCAGCTCTGTCCCTGATCTCTGTCAGAACGCATCTGTGGCGAGCCGCGGGAGGGGCCGATTTATATACTCTGGTGACACCTGATCTCGCCAGCCACTCACTGCAGGGGGGTGTTATAGGGCTTGAACGTCGCAGGGGGAAGTTGTAATGCCTTCCCTGTCTTTCTATTGGCCAGAAAAGCGCGCTAACGTCTCAGAGATGAAAGTGAAAGTAACTCGAACATCGCGTGGTACTCGTCACGAGTAACGAGCATCTCGAACACGCTAATACTCGAACGAGTATCAAGCTCGGACGAGTACGTTCGCTCATCTCTAGTATATAGACATCCGATTTCCTTTATGATTGTTTCTCATGTATGTCATACTATTTACCATTAGGTTGATACATTTCGTTACTATAGCACCATTACAATGACGCTTATGGTTCCTCCCCTCTACAAATACACGTCATTAAGTCATGTGACTTTATCACATGACTATTGCATCATCATGTAATATAACGTTTCCACATGATAGTCCCAGGAGCGCGCCGCGTCATCACGCGACGTTGCGCTCCCATGTGACCTTTCCCTTATAGTGCATTACAAGTCTGTAGCGTTACTGTGGCGTCATCACGCGATGTTACGCTCTCACGTGACCTCGCCCCTTGTCCACTATACTACAGCACTACCGTCGCGTCACCACGCGACGTGCATTACCAGATCGCAGCGTCACTGTGGCTGGCGAGATCAGGTGTCACCCGAGTATATAAATCAGCCCCTCCCGCGGCTCGCCACAGATGCATTCTGACATAGAGGAGGGAAAGTGCTGTTGGTGCCGGAGCTGCTATAGGGAGAGTGTTAGGAGTATTTTAGGCTTCAAGAACCCCAACGGTCCTTCTTAGGGCCACATCTAACCGTGTGCAGTAGTGTGGAGGCTGCTTTTTGCAGTGTTGCACTTTTTTGTATATCGGCCGTGCAGAGCATTGCACCCTGCAGTAATTATACATAGTCCAGGGCCAGTAGTGGTGGTGAGGCAGGGACAGAAGACATATATTTATTGAATATAGGCAGTGGGCCTTTCCAAAAGCATTTGGGAAAAAAAATCTATTTGGGCTGCCTGTGACTGTCCTCAGTGTACTGGGTCTGTGCTGGGTGTAGTTGTCCTCCTAATTCATACGCAGCCAGCTAAGTGTTACAGCAGGCTTGCGCAAAATTATTTCCTGGCTCTGTGTTGGCTATTACATCACCGCTGTATTCCTGTCCACAGTGCAACAGTCTGCAGTTATTTTACATACTCCAGGGCCAGTAGCGGTGAGGCAGGGACAGAAGGCATATTTATTGAATATAGGCAGTGGGCCTTTCCAAAAACATTTGGGGAAAAAAATCTATTTGGGCTGCCTGTGACTGTCCTCAGTGTACTGGGTCTGTGCTGGGTGTAGTTGTCCTCCTAATTCATACGCAGCCAGCTAAGTGTTACAGCAGGCTTGCGCAAAATTATTTCCTGGCTCTGCTGTGTGTTCGGTAAGCGAACTGAGTCTCCAACCACAGGCCAATAAGCGGCACATTTAATTACAGCGTTCTGTTTCTGCACTACTGGTAATACAGCATGCTGAGGGGTAGGGGTAGGCCTAGAGGACGTGGACGCGGGCGAGGATGCGGAGGCCCAAGTCAGGGTGTGGGCACAGGCCGAGCCAGTGCGGTGGCCAGGGGTAGAGGCAGGGCCAGACCGAATAATCCACCAACTGTTTCCCAAAGCACCCCCTCGCGCCATGCCACCCTGCAGAGGTCAAGGTGCTCTACGGTGTGGCAGTTTTTCACAGAGACGCCTGACGACCGACGAACAGTGGTGTGCAACCTTTGTCGCGCCAAGATCAGCTGGGGAGCCACCACCACCAGCATGCGCAGGCATATGATGGCCAAGCACCCCACAAGGTGGGACGAAGGCCGTTCACCGCCTCCGGTTTGCACCACTGCCTCTCCCCCTGTGCCCCAACCTGCCACTGAGATCCAACCCCCCTCTGAGGACACAGGCACTACCGTCTCCTGGCCTGCACCCACACCCTCACCTCCGCTGTCCTCGGCCCCATCCAGCAATGTCTCTCAGCGCAGCGTCCAGACGTCGCTAGCGCCACTGTTTGAGCGCAAGCGCAAGTACGCCGCCATGCACCCACACGCTCAAGCGTTAAACATGCACATTGCCAAATTGATCAGCCTGGAGATGCTGCCGTATAGGCTTGTGGAAACGGAGGCTTTCAAAAGCATGATGGCGGCGGCGGCCCCGCGCTACTCGGTTCCCAGTTGCCACTACTTTTCCCGATGTGCCATCCCAGCCCTGCACGACCACGTCTCCCGCAACATTGTACGCGCCCTCACCAACGCGGTTACTGCCAAGGTCCACTTAACAACGGACACGTGGACAAGCACAGGCGGGCAGGGCCACTATATCTCCCTGACGGCACATTGGGTGAATTTAGTGGAGGCTGGGACAGAGTCAGAGCCTGGGACCGCTCACGTCCTACCCACCCCCAGAATTGCGGGCCCCAGCTCGGTGCCGGGTATCTGCGGCGGTGTATGCTTCCTCCACTAAACCACCCTCCTCCTCCTTCAACGCAACCTCTGTCTCGCAATCAAGATGTGTCAGCAGCAGCACGTCGCCAGCAGTCGGTGTCGCGCGGCGTGGCAGCACAGCAGTGGGCAAGCGTCAGCAGGCCGTGCTGAAACTACTCAGCTTAGGAGAGAAGAGGCACACGGCCCACGAACTGCTGCAGGGTCTGACAGAGCAGACCGACCGCTGGGTTGCGCCGCTGAGCCTCCAACCGGGCATGGTCGTGTGTGACAACGGCCGTAACCTGGTGGCTGCTCTGCAGCTCGGCAGCCTCACGCACGTGCCATGCCTGGCCCATGTCTTTAATTTGGTGGTTCAGCGCTTTCTGAAAAGCTACCCACACTTGTCATACCTGCTCGGAAAGGTGCGCCGGTTCAGCGCACAATTCTGCAACTCCAAGACGGACGCTGCCACCCTGCGGACCCTGCAACATCGGTTTAATCTGCCAGTGCATCGACTGCTGTGCGACGTGCCCACACGGTGGAACTCTACGCTCCACATGTTGGCCAGGCTCTATGAGCAGCGTAGAGCTATAGTGGAATACCAACTCCAACATGGGCGGCGTAGTGGGAGTCAGCCTCCTCAATTCTTTACAGAAGAGTGGGCCTGGTGGGCAGACATCTGCCAGGTCCTTGGAAACTTTCAGGAGTCTACCCAGATGGTGAGCGGGGATGCTGCAATCATTAGCGTCACCATTCCTCTGCTATGCCTCTTGAGAAGTTCCCTACAAAGCATAAAGGCAGACGCTTTGCACTCGGAAACGGAGGCGTGGGAAGACAGTATGTCGCTGGATAGTCAGAGCACCCTCATGTCTATATCTCAGCGCGTTGAGGAGGAGGGGGAGGAGCATGAGGAGGAGGAGGAAGAGACAGCTTTGCCCACTGCTGAGGGTACCCATGCTGCTTGCCTGTCATCCTTTCACCGTGTATGGCCGGAGGAGGAGGAGGATCCTGAAAGTGATCTTCCTAGTGAGGACAGCCATGTGTTGCGTACAGGTACCCTGGCACACATGGCTGACTTCATGTTAGGATGCCTTTCTCGTGACCCTCGCGTTACACGCATTCTGGCCACTACGGATTACTGGGTGTACACACTGCTCGACCCACTGTATAAGGAGAACCTTTCCACTCTCATTCCCGAAGAGGAAAGGGGTTCGAGAATGATGCTATAGCACAGGGCGCTGGTGGACAAACTAATGGTAAACTTCCCATCCGACAGTGCTAGTGGCAGAAGGCGCAGTTCCGAGGGCCAGGTAGCAGGGGAGGCGCAGAGATCAGGCAGCATGTACAGCGCAGGCAGGGGAACATTCTCCAAGGCCTTTGCCAGCTTTATGGCTCCCCAGCAACACTGTGTCACCGCTCCCCAGTCAAGGCTGAGTTGGCGGGAGCACTGTAAAAGGATGGTGAGGGAGTACGTAGCCGATCGCACGACCGTCCTCGGTGACGCCTCTGCCCCCTACAACTACTGGGTGTCGAAGCTGGACACGTGGCCTGAACTCGCGCTGTATGCCCTGGAGGTGCTTGCTTGTCCTGCGGCTAGCGTCTTGTCAGAGAGTGTGTTTAGTGCGGCTGGGGGAATCATCACGGATAAGCGTACCCGCCTGTCAACCGACAGTGCCGACAGGCTTACACTCATCAAGATAAACAAAGCCTGGATTTCCCCAGACTTCTCTTCTTCACCAGCGGACAGCAGCGATACCTAAGCAATACGTAGGCTGCACCCGCGGATGGAAGCATTGTTCTCTATCACCATCAAAAACGGGGACATTTTTGCTTCATCAATCTGTGTATAATATTCCTCCTCCTCCTCCTGCTCCTCCTCCTGAAACCTGACGTAATCACGCCGAACGGGCAATTTTTCTTAGGCCCACAAGGTTCAGTCACATAATTTTTGTAAGCAATTTTTATACGTTTCAATGCTCATTAAAGCGTTGAAACTTGCACCTGAACCAATTTTTATTTTAACTGGGCTGCCTCCAGGCCTAGTTACCAATTAAGCCACATTAACCAATTCACCAATTTTTTGGGGCCCTCGCCTACAGTGTAATCCAATTAATTTTTTGCCCACCTGCATTACAGCTGACGTTACATCAGCTGTGATGGGCACTGCAATGGGATATATTTATGTACCGCCGGTGGGTTCCCGGGAGCCACCCATGCTGTCAGTCCACACGGAGTTGTAACTACATGTGTAAGTTTCTAAAGAAACCCAGTCTGACTGGGGCATGCAGTGTGGGCCGAAGCCCACCTGCATTTAACATGACATTACCTCAGCTGTGATGGGCATTGCTATGGGATATATTTATGTACCGCCGGTGGCTTCCTGGCACCCACCCATGCTGTCGGTCCACAGGGACTTCACAATAGGGAGTTGTACCTGCCTGTGTCTATGAATTAAAAAGCCCGGTCAGGTTGGGGCATGCAGTGTGGGCCGAAGCCCACCTGCATTTAATTGGACGTTACCTCAGCTGTGATGGGCACTGCAATGGGATACATTAATGTACAGCCGGTGGGTTCCAGGGAGCCACCCATGCTGTGGGTGCACACGGAATTCCCATTGCGGAGTTGTACCTGCCTGTGACTATTTATAAAAAACCGCGGTCTGACTGGGGCATGCAGACACCTTGACAGAATGAATAGTGTGTGGCACATAGGTTCCCCATTGCTATGCCCACGTGTGCAGCTCCTGATGGCGGTGGCACAGGATTATATTTCTCATTGCTTCTGTACAGCATTGTGGGCTATCGCCCCGCCCCTTTTAAAGAGGGTCGCTGCCTAGCCGTGACAACCCTCTGCAGTGTGTGCCTGCTTTTCCTCCTCATGGCAGATGCACTTATAAATAGACATGAGGGTGGCGTGGCATGAGTGCAGCTGAAGGCTGCGCAGGGACACTTTGGTGTGCGCTGTGGACACTGCGTCGTGCGGGTGGGGGGGAGGGTTGGGCAGCATGTAACCCAGGAGAAGTGGCAGCGGAGTGCCATGCAGGCAGTGATTGTGCTTTGTTGGAGGTAGTGTGGTGCTTAGCTAAGGTATGCATTGCTAATGAGGGCTTTTCAGAAGTAAAAGTTGTTGGGGGGGGGGGGCCCACTCTTGCCGCTATTGTGGCTTAATAGTGGGACCTGGGAACTTGAGATGCAGCCCAACATGTAGCCCCTCACCTGCTCTATCCGTTGCTATGTCGTTCCCCTCACTTTCTTGAATTGCCCCGATTTTCACAAATGGAAACCTTAGCGAGCATCGGCGATATACAAAAATGCTCGGGTCGCCCATTGACTTCAATGGGGTTCGTTACTCGAAACGAACCCTCGAGCATCGCGATAATTTCGTCCCGAGTAACGAGCACCCGAGCATTTTGGTGCTCGCTCATCTCTAGCTAGGATATATTTACTTCAATATGAACCTAAAGTGTTTCAGATTGATTGCTTGTGGTTTCTTTCACAGGATCTTCATTTCCAGAGGGAGCTGTGAGTGACAATTTAGGCAGCATCTCAATGCTTTCTGTAGCTTCCTGATAAATGAACCAGCTGTGCCCACTGGGGCATTCAAACGCTGTAGTTTTTTCTTTGTAGCATAAAACATTATCATACGTATAACTATGCTGTGTCAGGGTATTGCAACAACATAGTTATACATGCAAGTAAGTTTCAATATAAGATTTTTTTTCTAGTATAATGTAGCATGACAAAAGTCTAAATACTTTTGCAATGTACTGTATGTACTGTATATTTCTTCTTCCTATAAAGTACATGGATATAAATGACATGGGAACGCGCCCCATCCTGATTGTATTACTATAACGTTCGTTCATTTGAACTGTCTAACTGTGATAATAAGCTTGTTCTCTCTCTTGCCGCAGTCACTGGTTTTCACACAGTCCCAGAAATAGGAGTCCTAAGCCCCCCCTCCCCACTGGAGCTTCTCACTGGACAAACACACTGAGGAAGAGGTTCAAGAAAAGTCAGTTGAGCATATGTACTGCTGCTCCATTCTATGTCTATGGGGCTGATGAAAACAGCTGAGTACTGTACTGTACTCCATTGTCTCCATCAATCCCACAGAGTTGGAATGGAGCAGAACCAAACATGCTTGACTGCAACCCCTTTCAAAGTTCTCCTAAATTCACAAAGTGCTTGAGACCCCCATCCTAGTGGTCACTGAGGTCCCAGTGGTAGATACTGTGGATAGATAATAAATGTCTATGGTTGGAAAATTCCTTTAATTAAGAGAGTAAATATTTTGCTGCAGCTTACATCCCTGAACAAAAAGGTTGAAATAACCAGAGATAACAATGTGCAGTACATAACTTTCACTACATTCTTTGGAGTCCCCCGTTATAAGGGTACAGTTCAGCTAGCCTCTGACTATTGATACTAGATATGGTTAAGGGCATCTGGCTTAAGGTGCCAATAAGCCTTAACATTCATTTACCCAAAAGTTATTTGTGTTGTTGCATGACAATGCCCATCTGCTGCCCATACTGTTGAAACACTATATAAACTGAAGTTTGAGGTATGGGGTCACCCTCCTTGTAGTCCCAATCTCACCCCCTAAAACTATACTATCACTTGTTTGGTCCACTCAAGGAAACATTAACCCTTTCCAATCCAATTAGTATCCTGGCCTTCCTAGGGGGCTTACTCTTTTTCTGCTCTTATACAATGACTCTATATGCTGGCTAAAGCCAGTACTGCATGAGGTGACACTTTGGATAGGCTCTGACAGCAGAGAGTCTGGCAATATACAGTAAGAGAACCCCGACAGACGTCTTCCAACATCGGAGCTGTACAGCCTTAAATCATAATGTCTTTAGACGTCAGACAGTGGATTGGAGAGGGTTAAGGGATTGTCAATTCACTGCATGGCTTGCTGCTCAGCCATTTTTTTTTTTGCTGAGGGCATAAAAAGGCTTGTGCAACATTGTAAAAAGGGTTTTGAAAAGCAAGGAAACTATTTTGAAAAATTATATTACAAGTTTTATTGAAATAACGTTTATAGTTGTATTGTGGATAATTATTGACGCATCTTCGTATATGTTACTGTGCATTCTGCTAGTGTTAGAGATGGAAAAATAGCTTAGAATGCTATGTGTACAGCATATCAAAATTACCCTAAATAGAAACTTGTTAAAAAAAACTGCAGTACAATAATTCTCCATTATAAAATATTTTACAATCCTTCAGAGTCCCAAATTAATAGCTTTTCAACAGTGCTGCTTTATTAGCAACACCCCTGGTATGTATAAGCAGTCCTTGGATGGCGACCCTGAATCTTCAAGCCGTTATAGAGATCTAATAGTGTACATTAAAAAGATGGGCTGGAGGAAGATTTCTTTGTAATCTTGTGATTGTGGGGGTGGAGTTTTACATAAAAACATACACTTAGATGCAGTAGTAGGTGCTTTAAGCATCACTCCAAAAGTATACTAGAATAACACATAGAAACTGATGAATATAGCAATTTATTTTTAGTAGGAATTGTTTGGTTATCATAAGATGAATAAACTGCATTAAAATCTAAATGTTATCCTCAAACTAAATTTAAAAATGTGTTTAGTTCCCATCAGAAATGTTCAAATTCCTAGGATATCATTTATTAAACTGGACTGACCTTTCATAGCCACATTCCAGCAACAAACATATTCAACTCCTTGGGAGCCTAATCACTAGCCATCAGAAGCACAAAGCATCTACAACAAAAGAGAAACCAGTGTACCAGTCCCTGGAGAGATGAAAGACAGAATACAGGACTGCTTTATATAAAAAATGTCATTTTTCCTTATTTACACTTATCTTCTAAGCTACAGTGATATTGTTTTTCATTCAATTATTTTTCAACATTGTAGAAGATTGTTTGCCAACAAATGTTTCATTCTAGTCTTATATATAATTATTGGACGTATTATGTTTATTGTGAAAGACATATAGAAGATATCGATTTTACAAGGGCAGATATATCCCCCTCTCCTATGTTCCCGGTATTGGGTAACCCTGTATTTCTGCCGGGCAACGAGAGCAAAGCCTTTCGCCTCTAGTTCTCGGGAGGTAAATTCCGAGCAGATCATTTCCTGCATGATAGCCAATGGTTGTCGGTGGACTCGTTAGCGTGGATGATGGACACGACTCAGCTTTCGCTTTGGCAGACTAGACAACTGAGACACTTTCTTATGTCCCTACCTCGCTCAAGTGCTTTCACACGCCTAAAAATTCAGTTCGAGTTTATCTGCAGTGAGGAGGGACCCTCCAGACACACACTATCACGAGTTTAGAATATACTTAGCTCACAACCCGGCTCTCAGCCTCCAGGCTATGTACAGAAATGGGAGAAGGATCTTAAGATCACACTTACTCCAAAGGAAAGGGAAAAAAATTTTACTATCACGCATTTCTCTTTCATATCTAGTAAGGTTCAGGAATCCGGATTCAAGGTCCTCTCACACTGGTACAGGGTTCCCTCCCACTTACATAAGATGTTCCAATCAGTCTCCCCTCTGTGTTGCAGATGTGGGTCTGAGCAGGGGACTCTGTTGCATGTTTTGGGGACTGTCCTGTGCTGGCGAGCTTCTGGACAGAGGTTTGGCGGATAACTTCTAAGTTTACACAATATCCCCTACCTAAATCCCTGGCCTTCTTTCACCTACATCACAGCGATATTCCATTATCGGTACATAAAAAAATCGGTGGTATGCCATTTGTCCGTTGCAGCGAGATCTTGTATCCCCAGACTCGGGCGACAAACTGCCCCACCCACGGTAGTGATGGGTTCTCAGGAGAAGTTTACGAGGATTTGGTATCACTGAATTGTGTTTCAGAACTCAGCAGAGTATCGGTCGTTATATAACTCCACTCAATTGGTGTCATAGAGCTATTTTCTTTTATTTTGTTGTTCGACCTTTGTGTCTTGTCCTTAGTCTTGAGTTTAGCCTGTCACAGTGTTAGGTTGCTCTGTTTACAGACATCTTTCACAGATGTCCAGATTTTTGGAGAATTATATGGATTATGCCCGCTCTTATCGTATGTTATCCTACAGCTCAGGGGTTAGGGTCCATTTAGACAGGATGAATGTAGGGCAAACGATGCCTGACACTTGTCCCTGTGTGTCCTCACTCCCATGCTCCTGCACAGGAGCTAGTAGTGCTGGCTCGCTCACTGAGTGGCCAGCAGGGGGGCGGGGAGGCTGCAGGACATTTCTATCCCCTCGCTCCCCCCGTCCCTCTCCATTGACTTAACATAGCGTCCATTCACTACTGAGCGGCCGCTATTTACACTGAATGATGAGAGATCAGCTCATTGTCCATCATTTATGCTGCATGAGCTGATCACTCATCGTTCAGTGTAAATAGTGGCCTTTCAGTATTGAATGGCCACTATGTTATGTCAATGGAAAAGGGGTGGGGGAGCGAAAGAAGAGAAATCTCCTGCAGCCTCCCTGCTGAGAGCTAACAATACTAGCTCCTGTGCAAGTGCATGGGAGCTAGTAGGTGGGGACGAGTGTCGGGCATTGTTTGCCCAATATTCGTCACAGCTAAAAGGACCTTTAGCTTATCATTTAGTTAATGATTTACTAGTGGTGTTGGTTGTTTGTTTTTTTGTGCTTTTCAAAATTGAATGTCAGGAAAACGGTATTAATTTTATTGTATTGTTGTATGCAATTAATCTAGGATTAAGATATTTTGTAATTGTCTGAAAAATGAAAATGACAAATAAATTAAATTTAAAAAAAAGAAGATATGAATTTTACTTAACATAGTATGAATGTGCATTATGTTATAACACAATTCATTATGCACTAATAAAAGCCTTCCTTATAAAAACATGGAAATATGATTTTTTATTATATGCAAGTAGTCTATGAAAAAGTTAAAAGTCACATAAACATGAAGTCAGCATTTAAATGAAAAGTGTAAGGGAAATATTTATACATTTTTGTATCCAATATACCAAAACTACATTGTGTGAACTCAGCCTTCCGTCCACTGCTTAACCTTTTCCAATCCACTGTCTGACCTCTGAAGACATTATGATTTAAGGCTGTACGGCTCCGATGTTGGAAGACGTCCGTCGGGGTTCTCTTGCTGTATATTGCCAGCCTCTCTGCTGTCGGAGCCTATCCAACGTGTCACCTCATGCAGTACTGGCTTTAGCCAGCATATAGCGCCGTTGTAGAACAGCATAAAAAGAGTAAGCCCTATAAGAAAACCAGGATACAAATTGGATTGGAAAGGGTTAATAGCAAAAGCATACTTGTTAACACTTTATGACTGGTGCACAATTGTATCCTATTTTTCTTCTGAAATTGTCTGCATCTTTTTCATATTACATAGCCATCTGTGCACAAATAAACCTGTTTGCATCTACAGACACCTCAATGAAGGTTTTAGAATCTTTCCAGCTGTTTCCCAATTCTGAGTGCTTTTAGAAGTTTCCAGTGGAGTCTGCATCTGCTTACCTAGCAGAGAATGCTGGGTAGAAATATGGCCTTGGATCTTGTAAATGGTATACAAGTGAAGTAGTGTCTTTCTCACAGCAGTTCTCTCTACATACTATGTCAATACATAAAGATATAACTGTAGGAAAGACAAAATGGAACAGCTGTAAAGATGACAGCCACTTACATATGTGTGATTGAGAATGAATGCTTGGGATTCTGCGAGTGATGGTCTATGTGATTTCTTGCTTTTGACCTGCAAGCTATGTCATAGATAACAGCATTGTTGTCTGTGATTTGACAGACATGGCAGATCAATATGGTGTGTTATCTTCTGGAAGTTCTATTTTGATAAGAATTCAGACATGTTATTCAGCAGAAACTCAGAATTTAAAACTCTGTATTTCAATTTATTTATTTTTTATAGTGCATTTTTCTTGTGTTTTGGAAAGCATTGCATCCATCTACTGCTCAGTACCAAATGAGAAATATTTCCTCCCTTGTAAAGCGGTTTCATATTTGCTATATTCATCATTTCAGTGTTCCTATTACTTCTGTGCTAAATAATCTATAAAGAAAACTAGCAATAGTGTGATCATAATTACATCCATGGCTGGCTGGGTCTTCACTTTGATATCCCTTGATAAAAATCACTCATTCTAGCGAGTGATGGTGTTTTTGATTCTGTGACAGAGAATGATGGTGATTTCATAATTCTTTTGCAGAATCAACCATACACAATAACCTACTTTTGATTAATGCATCTATGTTTGTTAGTAAAAAATGGCAAATAACTGCTAAGTATTGAACAGCATGTAAGGCTGTGGGGGACAACTAGTTAGGCAGAGGCATGGGCCTTTGGAGAGCTTTTGCTGGGTCCTTGCCTTTTTTTGGACAGCTGGGCAGCTGCCACGTGGGGTTGGCTGTAGGAGTCATCTGTCCCCAAGCAAGTGTTGAGGTGTCCCAATGCTGGGCCTACTCTCATTCAGATCATCCATATGCCCCAAAGAAGTGTCAGCTGCAAGCTATAGGATTCTAGGGGAAGAATAAAAATTGGATCCACGCTGCAAACTGTGGTTAAAATGGCTTAATTAAAAGCAAAAGTTTGGCACAACTCACAGTGGATGCTAGTTCATGCAGATGGCTCATTGGGATTCCGCATAGTGAAGCATTGAGATTCTCCAGTTCTCCAAGAGATTCAGCAGTTATGGACTCCAGTATTCAACCAAAACATGTAACAAAGCTTGAGGTCCTCTGTGGCTTTCGACATGAGGGAATCAGAGTTCACTTAGATGTGTCTTCTATCTGTCTTGTTAGCTCTCACACATAATGGTATCCCCTATTCTCATTTCCAGTTCATCCAAGACACCCACAGTCACCTGAGTCACTCTCCAATCCAATTTTTCTGCCAGTCGCATACTCATTAGCTCTTGTTTATTTTGGGTGGGAAAGAGGTTGGTAAACAACTTGGAATTTTAACCCTTTAAGGACAAGGCTGTTTTGTACCTTAAGGATTGGACACTTTTTAGGGATTTTACCCATGTAGTGGTTCAACTGCGCATTTTTTTTACCTTCAACTACAAAAATTGTTTTTGCTGCATTTTTTTTTCATGATATACAGTTAGGGCCAGAAATATTTGGACAGTGACACAAGTTTTGTTGTTTTAGCTGTTTACAAAAACATGTTCAGAAATACAATTATATATATAATATGGGCTGAAAGTGCACACTCCCAGCTGCAATATGAGAGTTTCCACATCCAAATCGGAGAAAGGGTTTAGGAATCATAGCTCTGTAATGCATAGCCTCCTCTTTTTCAAGGGACCAAAAGTAATTGGACAATGGATTCTAAGGCCTGCAATTAACTCAGAAGGCGTCTCCCTCGTTAACCTGTAATCAATTAAGTAGTTAAAAGGTCTGGGGTTGATTCCAGGTGTGTGGTTTTGGATTTGGAAGCTGTTGCTGTGACCAGACAACATGCGGTCAAAGGAACTCTCAATTGAGGTGAAGCAGAACATCCTGAGGCTGAAAAAAAAGAAAAAATCCATCAGAGAGATAGCAGACATGCTTGGAGTAGCAAAATCAACAGTCGGGTACATTCTGAGAAAAAAGGAATTCACTGGTGAGCTTGGGAACTCAAAAAGGCCTGGGCGTCCACGGAAGACAACGGTGGTGGATGATCGCCGCATACTTTCTTTGGTGAAGAAGAACCCGTTCACAACATCAACTGAAGTCCAGAACACTCTCAGGGAAGTAGGTGTATCTGTCTCTAAGTCAACAGTAAAGAGAAGACTTCATGAAAGTAAATACAAAGGGTTCACATCTAGATGCAAACCATTCATCAATTCCAAAAATAGACAGGCCAGAGTTAAATTTGCCGAAAAACACCTCAAGAAGCCAGCCCAGTTCTGGAAAAGTATTCTATGGACAGATGAGACAAAGATCAACCTGTGCCAGAATGATGGGAAGAAAAAAGTTTGGAGAAGAAAGGGAACGGCACATGATCCAAGGCACACCACATCCTCTGTAAAACATGGTGGAGGCAACGTAATGGCATGGGCATGCATGGCTTTCAATGGCACTGGGTCACTTGTGTTTATTGATGACATAACAGCAGACAAGAGTAGCCGGATGAATTCTGAAGTGTACCGGGATATACATTCAGCCCAGATTCAGCCAAATGCTGCAAAGTTGATCGGACGGCGCTTCACAGTACAGATGGACAATGACCCCAAGCATACAGCCAAAGCTACCCAGGAGTTTATGAGTGCAAAAAAGTGGACAATTCTGCAATGGCCAAGTCAATCACCAGATCTTAACCCAATTGAGCATGCATTTCACTTGCTCAAATCCAGACTTTAGACGGAAAGACCCACAAACAAGCAAGACCTGAAGGCTGCGGCTGTAAAGGCCTGGCAAAGCATTAAGAAGGAGGAAACCCAGCGTTTGGTGATGTCCATGGGTTCCAGACTTAAGGCAGTGATTGCCTCCAAAGGATTCGCAACAAAATATTGAAAAAAAAATATTTTGTTTGGGTTATGTTTATTTGTCCAATTACTTTTGAGCTCCTAAAATGTGGAGTGTTTGTAAAGAAATGTGTACAATTCCTACATTTTCTATCAGATATTTTTGTTCAACCCTTTAAATTAAACGTTACAATCTGCACTTGAATTCTGTTGTACAGGCTTCATTTCAAATCCAATGCGGTGGCATGCAGAGCCCAACTCGCGAAAATTGTGTTACTGTCCAAATATTTCTGGCCCTAACTGTATAGGGCTAAATTTTTAATATCTTTTTCACTGTCTTTTCCCCCCTG
This sequence comes from Eleutherodactylus coqui, assembly GCF_035609145.1. Lineage (NCBI taxonomy): Eukaryota > Metazoa > Chordata > Amphibia > Anura > Eleutherodactylidae > Eleutherodactylus > Eleutherodactylus coqui. The sequence goes on along the minus strand of NC_089845.1, from coordinate 69,627,461 downwards.
TTTTTTAGTTCTATTGGGGGTAAAAAGATTTAAAAAATTTTAACATTTATAATTATTTTTTTCTAACTTGTATATTTACGCTAAAATAAAGTATGGGAATGCATTCCACATTTTGTTTTGGATGTTTTTATATATTATTTGTATGGTTTTGGATAACAGGGCGCATACAGCGACTGTTTTGGTTGACGTCGGCTTTGGGTTATTTTCTTTCTTATGTATATATTTTTATTTTATTCTGTAATTGTGTTTTACTTGGAATGTGACATACATCATTTTAATATCACATTGATAGAGACATAATTGATATTCCTGAAGTTTCTTCTTTTTCAGATCACTTGGAAAACCCTTCCTAGAAGTCATAGCTGTTCCTGTTATATGTATTTTAATTTCATGCAATTCATGTGTAAGTTGTGGGCTTGTGTAGAACTTGTCAGTGTAGATATGATAGCCTGAACCACTTGTATTTGCTTTCAAAACTTGTGCCAAAATGAATCACTATTTGTGACCTAAATGGCAAGTCAGGATGAATAAGACTTTCTGTTGTTGTCTCGCCATTACAGGAATGTGAGAAAACAATGATTTTCTGAATCAAACAGACAAAAAAATTGTAGGCCCCACTTGTAGGCTACTTCTCATTGTAGCACTTGAATTGAATCCTTCCTTTGAAACCTAATGTGCTTTCATCTATAGCCACATTTCTTCCCGGTACATCAAGTTCTTTGCATTTATTGTCAATATACTTATTAACATTCTTCACCTTGATCGTCTTCCTTGAGAGGCAACAAGAGAAACTAAATGAAGCATTCAAAATATTTGGAGAAAACGGAAATGAGAGAAAACATCCTTGAAGAATGGGATGTGGTGTAAAATAGTCAACTAATTGTGCCTTCAAATTCAGAGCCATGTTCAGTATTACACTAAAGAAGACCTTCATTCCTTCTAACAAAACATCCTTCCACGAGTGCCAAATTGTGTATTTTGTTAGTGGAGGTACTCTGTTTTTTTTTCTGCTGCATATATGTCACCATCACAATTTCGCCAAAAAGATCATATGAGAAAAAGAGCTGGAAATTTTCAAGTTCAGTTTTTGGCTGAGCACTTTGAGGAATAGTGAGTTTCTGTGTAACAGAGTATGGGAACTTTATAAGATCACCATCACAATAAATATTTCAGCTATCTGTTACAGGTTGCGTATTATCATCACTTTCCTCTTCATCATTAGATTCAGATTTACTGGAACTATCACTGCATACAGGAACAGTTTCTTCAAGCTCACTTTCATCACTAAAGTTTACTTCACCCTCACTGTCCTCCAAAATCCACCTTACAATATCTTCATCACTTACAAGCTTCATCCCTGCCATCCCTGCCATTCTCCTGCAAGCCCAACCATGAGAATATAACATGTGGTCACATGGCTTGCTGAGAAACAACCTGAGCTATCTGCTGGCTAAAGTCAGTACTACATGAGGAAAAGCATTGGACAGGCTCCGACAGCAGAGCGGGCAAACAAACACAGAAAAAAGAATTGTTGCAGCGGTTCTGAGATCTTCGCCTTGCTTTTAGACCGGACGAGGTTTTAGCAGTATCTCTGTCTTTCCTGGGTCAATTTCAGTTTGCTCCTGGATTGCTGGTGGGGAGCACTGCCTGTCTCTGGAGATCAATTTCCTTGCTACAGACTACTGCACCAGCTAAGTACCCCAGTTTGTTACCTTGTACTGTTCATTATTGTGCTCAGGGATTTGTTAGTGGCCAAGGTATATGAGTGGGCCCGCACGTATCAGAGCGGTTGGCCTGCCGATTAGGCAGGGGTCTCTCCTGTGATAGGGGTTTTCAAGGAAAGGTTTTCTCTTAATTTGATTTTTAATTTGCTTGCATGGTCCTGCTTATTGGTTGTGTCATGCACAGTTGTGCTTATTCTTTTGTTAGTGTACACCACACGTCCGTTTTGGATGCAACAAAAATGAGCCGGACGTCTTCAATAAAGCACTACAGGAAAATCAACACCAGGCAAGGTGCAATGTTGCATTGAAAAAAGAGTTAAAGAAACACACACTTAAAGCAATATTAACATGAATAATAAAAGAACTAGAGGCAACACCAATCTACAAGTACTGTACATACTTTCAGTTAACTTTTCATAGTTTAATGCTATAATTATTGAATTGCTTTCCTGATGCCAAACAGGTTAAATAGATTTTAGTGACATAAAAAGAGAAAGCCGAGGAGTCCTGTAACCCGAAGTAATCCCTCTGTACAGTATGGCACAGTGTATGTATACAATATGCAACATATCTTCATAAACCACAAAATAGATCATATCAATGCCATTATACAAGAAGTGAGACCACAATCTGTGAGGTAGCATGTTGCCATATTCCCTTGGAGAGCCAGGTAAAATTTATTTGGTCTTACGCTATTGGAGACCTGTTAAATAATGGAGGAATGAGAATCCATATACAGGTGATGCACTAACATATTAGTTTCTGCAGTGTTGTATCTAGTTGTGCAGTATTGCAGTGTCTACTTCAAGGAGATAACTGTAGGACTTCACTTAGAAGACTTATTTGGCTTGAATTATTTGCCCTGTGGTGGGGTATGACATTTGTTTCAAATAACTTTTTTTTTTTTTTTTTTTTTAATCATTGGTTCTTTTTATTTTATTTATACATGAATAAATGTTACATAGGAAACAACATGTTTTAAATTGTATACATACAAAGAATGAAAAGTAGAGAAGCATTATTTGGTAATTGTAGAATGTAGGCATTTTCACTTCTTTTTTCTTGGATATTGCGTTTGTAATAAGGGTTTGTGTCCTTAAAGAGGACAACTCGTTGTCAACTTGTTTTAGAAACAATGTCTTTGTAAACGTCCATGTGAGCTCGTGTTGCACTCCATATGGTAACAGTTAGTGCTAAACCAAAAAAAAGACATATAACCTGAACAATGGCATCATTAAGTGATTTATACTTCAAGGAAGTTTATAATGGTTCCCTCCATCCGCTCCACATCTCCTCGTGCCTTACCAAAGAGTCTTCTCTGAATGCCAACCATCTCTCAAACACCCTCTGCTCTGTCATGCGGTTTTTAAATTCGTGGATATTTGGTGGATCTGGGCCACGCCAATGTTGTGCTATGAGAGTTTTGGCGGTCATAAGGGCGTGTCCTACCAGAAACCTGGCTGGTGTGGGGATATCTTCCAGACCCACGAGCAGCAAAATATGTTTAGCCGCTCTCGGAACGCGAATCTTCAAGACTCTATCAAGTAGGTTTAATATATCTTGCCAGTAGTTGGATAATTTAGGGCATGAGCAGAAGATGTGTGAGAGAGTGCCCACCTGATCGCATCCCCTCCAGCATAGGCCATCGCCCCTCTTAAATCTATTGCGTAAAAGCGCAGGGGAGTAATACCACCTCATCGCAATTTTTATTTGGACTTCCAGTATGCCTAACCCTTTAGTAGATTTTCCAGCCAGCTTGAAAGCATTTTTCCAGAGTTCTAATGGAACGTCCAGCTTTAACTCTTTTTCCCAATTTAACATATGGGATTTCTTTGAGATGTCATTGTTACCTGTCAATATGTCGTAGAAGGGCCTAGTTTCTGATTTTTTCAGATTGGGTGTTGAATTAAGCCTGGTAATAATATCTCGTGGGATCTTTACTGTGTGTATTAAAGATCTATTAAGGAAATGAGTGACTCTGGAATATTTGAATAAGTCCCGGTTGTCCAGGCCGTATGTATTGCTAAGTACTGTAAAGGACTTCACACCATTTTTTGATAGCAGGTCGGACACCGTGCGTAACCCCTTCTCTTTCCAGTCTCTCAAATCTAACTCTGGGACAAACGCGCCCAGAGTCTCGAGAGGGATGCTAGGCGTCTCCAAGGTGCTGGTTACAGCCATCTTTTTTGTCAGTTCACTCCACACAGTAAGAGATGTGGATGTAATGGGGGATAACATTTGAGTGTTTATTTTTAGTTTTGCTTCTGTTGGATGTTCAGCTGACATGCTTTCTAACGATGCTGCAAGAAGCAACGAGCTACTCGATGTGAGTCTAGCGAAACTGCTCTCCATTCCTACCCACCCTGTCTTATCGTCTCCCGCGATTAGGTATCTGGTTTGGTTTAAAAGTGACGCTCTATAGTATTTATTCAGGTTCGGAATATCTGCACCTCCTCTATCACGCCGCATGGATAAGATAGAGAGTGCCAGGCGAGGTTTCTTACCACCCCAGACAAAGTTTGACAACTGTCCTTGTAGTTTGGTTAAAATAGCCTGGGATAGGGTAATCGGCAAAACTCTAAAGAAATAGAGAATTTTAGGAAGGCGTTTCATTTTGTAGGACATAATTCTACCATACCACGTGAGATTGAGTTTTGTCATATAGTCTAACTCTTTCTGCATTTGGGCTATCAGTGGGGGGTAATTTATTTTTTCTAAATCAGCTATGTTAGGAGTCAGGTAGATGCCTAGGTAAGGCAGGCCTCCATCCTTCCATTCGTAAGGAAATTCTCTTTTTATTGCATTTTTTAGTTCCTTGGAAGTGTTAACTCCCAGAATTATTGATTTATTTATATTAAGTTTATATTGCGAGATGTCACTAAAGGCTTGTAGAACTTGTTGGGCTGCTCTCAAGGAACTGAGTGGGTGCGTCAGAGTGAGGATGACGTCATCCGCAAATAGACCAATCTTGTGTTGACGATGATTCAGTGGGATACCTCTTATCTCAGGGGATAGCCTGATAGCTTCGGCCAAGGGTTCTATTGAAAGGACATATAAAATGGGGGAAAGAGGAGAGCCCTGCCTCGTGCCATTGGATATTTTAAAGGTATCTGAGAGCATGCCGTCTACCAATACTCTTGCTGACGGGGTAGAGTACAGGGCCCGGATAGCACGCCGCAGCCCCTCTCCAAAGCCAAATTTGGCCAGTGTTTGAAAGGCATAGTCCCAGTGGACACGATCAAAAGCCTTTTCGGCGTCAAGGGCTAGCATGACCGCTGGGGTGCGCGAGATTCTTAAGGAGTGTAGAAGGTTGAGGATTTTGCGGGTGCCATCCGGGGCCTGCCTCCCCTTCACAAAACCGACCTGGTCGGAATGTACAATTCCAGGGAGAATCCCGAGCAGTCTTGTTGCGAGGATCTTGGAGTAAATTTTTACGTCCGAGTTCAATAAAGAGATCGGACGGAAATTTGATGGGTCATCCGGGGGCTTGCCCGCCTTGGGCAAGACTACAATAGTAGCCTGGAGGGCTTCTTCCGGGAAGGCTCCACATCTCATCGCAGTATTAAAGTATTTAGTTAGATAAGGGGACAGTACACCAGAGAATAGTTTATAATATTCTGACGAATATCCGTCAGGTCCAGGGGCCTTTTGATTTTTCATGATTGTGATTGTTTCAGTCACCTCGGATACAGACATTTCTTTATCTAACTCTGTCGCTTGTGCATCGGTGATGCTCGGGAGATTTAGCTTATTTAGAAAGTTGTCTATCGCTAATTTGTTAGGTTGGGTAGAGGCTGTGTCCTCTTTTAGGTTGTACAGTTCACTGTAATATGAACGGAACTTGTCCGCTATCTGCTTTGGATGGGTGACCTTAGACTCCTTATGTTTTGAATTCCACACGAAAGGAATGGAGGATCTAATCGTCTTCCTTTTAAGTAGATTGGCCATCCATTTAGATGGTTTGTTCAGTGACGAGTATATGTTAGCCCTACGAGATGCGACCTCTCTGTCAAAGTCATTTTGTAGAATCTTGCGTAATTCAAGTCTTACTTTGAACAAATCTTTGTGGGATTGCGAGGCGGGGTTATCCCGTATCTCGCCTTCTAGTCGCTGTATTTCCAATACTAAGGCTTCTGTCCTTTCTAGTTTCTTTTTTTTTGTAGCTGGCTCCTAATTTAATAAGTACCCCTCTCATAAATGCCTTATGGGCGTTCCACAGAGAGCAGGGGTCCATGCCGGGGGTATCATTTAAGGCAAAAAATTCCTTCATATTTTTTAGGATTTCGGATCTATAATCCGGCAATTTCATTAAATACACATTGTTTCTCCACGTTCTAGTTGGTTGTTTATACCCGCCCAGGGCAATTGAAGTCACTATTGGGGCGTGGTCCGACCACGTAGCCGTGCCTATTTCTGCCTTCGTTACCGCTGTTATGAGGAGTTTGTCGACCAGGCATAGGTCGATACGTGAAAACGATCTATGGCGGGGGGAGAAGTACGTGTATTCCCTAGCCGCAGCATTAAGACAGCGGAAAGTGTCATAAAGAGCGTGTTTACGCAGCCAGCAATTTAGGTCCGTACCCATTCTTCCAGAGAGGTGGGTGGAGTCGATAGAGCTTTCTGGAGTTGAATTAAAATCGCCGCAAAATAGTAATGTACCTTCCGCCACTCTACGGACCACTTTCATAAGCTTATTTAAAAAACTTATTTGTTTTTTGTTAGGGGCGTAGACATTGATTAGGGTGATTGGGTTATCTTTCAGTTTTCCCACCAAAACTATATAGCGGCCTCCCGGGTCGCAGATTTGTCTCGTGAGATTAAATGGGGTAGATTCGCCAAACGCCACCATCACACCCGCACGTTTCTTTGGAGCACATGCAAATGTGGCGTGTGGGAATTTCTTATGTGACATGCGATATGTGTCTGAATCTATCAAATGTGTCTCCTGTATACATACGATATTGATATTGTTTCGAATGGCCTCCTTCCACACGTAGTTTCTTTTCTGTGGGAGATTCAACCCGTTGGCATTCAACGATAAGATTTTCATAGCCATATTACTGGACCAGGCACTCTGGAGCTAAGAGACAGGAACCATACAGTGGAAGTGATGCCTAACAAAACATAACTGAATAAAAAACAACAGTTTGTTACACAGAAAGCCATACAATTGTAAGATATAAAGTTGTATGACAAAAATTTGCTGTAGGCGAAAAATAGACAGCATAGAAGAATGAGAGAAAGATGGCAAGCTATCGCTTGCTGATTCGTTTGGGGGGTAGGTAACAGTTCACTTGAGTGATCAGCATAATTCTCTAGTCTGCCAGACCCTATGGCAGTGGAAATGAGTGTGGATGAAATGTAGACAAGACTCCCGTTCTCAGGAATCTGTTGATGGTGGCGGTTATGGTCTTCTTTCTCTGGATTTTCCCGCGGGGTTCTCCATGCGAGCCGGGAGGGATTCCTCTATCCCCAGGCCCCATGAAGCTAGAGTTGCTTTGGCTGAAGCGAAGTCGTGGAACACATGTACTGTGTTTTCTCTGTTGGTAATAATCTTCGTGGGAAATCCCCACCTATAAGGAATATTCGCCTCTCTCAAGGCTAAGGTTATGGGGGCGAAGTCTCGCCTAGCTTCCATGGTTGCTTGAGAAAGATCAATAAATAGGCAAATGTCGGCATACGGGCTTGGTAAGGTTTTCATTTTTCTCGCTGCTTGCATAAGAGCCTCCTTTGTGCTGAAATGATGAATTCTCACTATGATGTCTCTGGGGCTGTTGTCCTTCAGGAATCTCGGTAGCGGGAGCCTATGGGCTCTGTCAATCTTAAGGTCACATTCGGGAAGATTCGGGAGCATTTTCTGAATCAGACGCATAACATATTCAGGGATTTTGTCGTTGGTAATTTTTTCGGAGACACCGCGAATTTTGACGTTATTGCGTCTGTTCCGATCCTCCAAATCATTTAATTTGTTTTGAAGCTTAGTAACAGTCCCTTCTAGTACATAATGTGCGTCAATAAGCTCATTGTGCGACTTCACAAGCTCCTCTGTTTTACTCTCGGTGTTCTTTAGTCTGGTGTTGAATTCAGAAATTGTCTTGTCTACGTGGTGTGACAGGCTTTTCAAGTCTACTTGTAGTGTATTTCTCAATGCTAATATCGCCTCTTTAATATATGACTCTGAAGCCGGTTTGTCTGAGGCCGACAGGTTAACGATTTCTCCATCATGTGCAAATTGGGATGGAGCTACATCAGAGTACTCTCCCACTGTGTCATCTGGTGAACTTTGCCTTTGTTTAGCTGGGCTATTCGAAGCAGAGTCGACGCCCTGTGGTGTTATTGGCGCCATTTTTTTCTGGGGGCTGCCGCTTATGGACATGTTATGATACAGTTTATTTTCTTCTGCCCGACTGTTTTCAGGGAGGGATGCAGATATGTCCGTAAAGACAGAGTTCTCCCCCTCTGTGTCGTCTAACATTCTTTGTTTTTGTTTGGCTGGGCTGCTAGAAGCGGAGTGTACACTCCGTGCAGCTGCCGGCGCCATTTTACTTTTGGAGCTGCGGCTCATAGGGGCCCCGGATTTTATCCTATTCCCTCCTGTGGGAGCCTTCTCCTCTCATCCTGCTCCCTTTGGCCCCCTCTGCCCGCTGTCGTCTTCTACCCTGCCCGTGGGTATCGGGATAAGGGATTTGCGGGGGTCTCTTACCGGAGTTCCCGCAGCTGCATCTGTCTCCTCTTCAGCCGCCATTTCCGGGAGAGAGCCGCGCGGGACAAAGAACTCCTCCAGGCGGGTCGGGATCGCCTTGGAGGTCCTTCTTCTTGCTGCCGCCATGTTCCTGAGGGTTTTAACCTGCAATAAGGTAGGTTTTCTCCTTCCACTGCGTGCTGTGAAGTCGCTGAGAATCGCTGCCGAGCGGAGCCTACAGAAACACTGCCGTCTCGGACTCACTCCAGGCCACGCCCCCTGTTTCAAATAACTTTGTTAGTATTGATTTTTTTATATTATTTTTCACTTTATAAAATTTTTAGAGACACATTTGAATAAAGTTAATGGCTCATTTTTATCTGAATAAAATGTCTTGTTCATCCAGTGAAAGATTTAAAATAAGCAGGGAAACAATTTAAACTGGCGGGGGAAGGGTGGGGGAGTATCTAAGAGAAAGAACATTAGGTTTTGACCTCCACGTCTAAAAGAAGAAGGAATTTTTGTGAGTTTGCAATTAAGGAAACATCTTTGTCTTCTAAGTTGCAGTGTTCGATCATCATGAACTAGCCATATGGGCTTCTTTAAAAGTGTTGATATAAATAACATTTGGTAATAAATACACAGAAACTAAAATGTAGATTTCTGAGTGATTTTTGCCTCGGTTAAATATATGCTGAGATGCAATTCTCTAGTGAAAATGTGTTTTTCTGCCATATTCTCTTTTTACTTATTGTTAATTAAAGTTACACCTTACAATACAATATCCTTATCAGAGATCCCGAGTTCTACTCTGGATGTAACCCCAAGCACTTCCCATATTAAAGGGACACTGTCAACTCTTATGAGCTTCGTAAACTAAACTAGTACCTTAAACTGTATATTCTGAATTTTAATTCTGGCCTCCAGATCACATGACCAGGACTCTGACAAGGCTCTGTCCTGCAGTTACTGGGTGAAATTTATGACAACTGTCCTTCTTTGGCCTAACAACCAATCAATGTGTAGATTTCATTTTCAAGAACAGAAAACAAAATGAAAACTGTACTGTGATTGGTTGCTATGAGCAACAAATAAAGAAAAACTGTCATAAATCTGCCACATTAGCTGCAGGACACAGGGCATTGTCAGAGTGCTAGTCATGTGACCCGAAGGCCAGAAGAAAAGTGTAGAATACACAAACTGGGGAGAAAACATTACAAAACTGTATTCTTTACAGCAGAGGTCACTGATCTTGTATGAATTTCTTAAAAAAAGGGGGTTGAGAAAGTTTCATAAGAGCCTGAATCTTGCTGATTTTTGTACTACATTTGAGGCAACAATGAAAGAACCATAACAGAAGGCGGATATCATATAACCTTTAATTCGATCTTAAGATTGGGGTGGACCAACCTGGTTTGGTGATCAGTTGCATTCCTGTGCTAAGCAGATGGTCATTTGGTGCCTTTTTCATGCTACTATATTCTGTCTTCACAGCTAAAAAAATAAAGTGTTTTTTTTTCTTAAGTCCTTTGCATTTAAAACAATGAGTAGATAGCATTAAAATCCAGAATATCAATTTAAGCTTAGAATGTGCCACATTGTTTAATATTCAGCAGTTCAGTTTTTCTTCTATGAGAATATATAATAGTCAGAGCAAAAATGGTAGTATTTAGTATTCAGTATGGGAACTTTGCTGTCATGTTGCTTACCCTTTGTACAACAATAAAAGCCAAACAGCAATGTTATCATACCACATATATGGAACCACGTAGACATAATGCCTAGTATTATGTAGCCTTTAACTGTTTATACCAAGCTTGCCGCATGGATCCTGTGTTGCCTGGCTACAACATGTTCCAATGTAAGAAAACCTACATAATGAGTCCTACATTATATTAGTTTATTAGTGAAGCATGAAGTACAACTGTTACCATTTCTGATATCCAAGTTGATTTTTTAGATGAAGCTATCCTTTCTCTTATTCTTATTGATATATGATTTTTTTAAGTAACATATGTATAAATCTCTTTGAGACCAAGCCCTTTTGTGCCTAAATGCCCTCATCAAAATGTCATCTTAACAAATCCAATACTTTCCAAAGGTAAATATATTTTTACTAGTAATTATTAGGGAATTATAGTACCAGTGTCTCTCTGATACACGCACGTCACACAAACACAGCTCTCCTACATGCACGTCACACACACACAGCACTGCTACATGCACGTCACACACACACAGCTCTGCTACAGGCACCTCACACACACACAGCTCTGCTACATGCACGTCACACACACACACAGTTTTGCTACATAGCTGTCGCATATGAGCTGCATGTATTTTACAAACTTCAGCTGCTCACTAAGGTGAAATCCTGACTTGTCATCGTGTCATGTAAGCTGCATTAGCTTCATGGCGGCGTTGAACCCTCTGCGTTGACATGTTTGCGAAGAATGGAATACAGTGAGAATTGCCATTAAAGTGGAGGACATATATACTGTATACATCCCAGGTCCACAGTGCTACAAACTGCCTTCCCCATGCACATTGGAACAAGGGGTTAGTAGAGGAAAGAGTTTTTAAGTGTTCATAGTTCAACAAATGATTCACAATCCCTTTAAAAGAAGCCCAATCTATACTGAAAGATTTTATGGAAAACAATGCAATGCTGCAGTGGGGATTCTTAAACCAGAAACACCACAAATAGGTCACACTTGAATTCTTAGTACTAACTTTCAAAGAGATCATTAGCTAAAACAGAATATAAAAGATGTTAGCAAATCATAATCCTCTGTGCTTATGCTTCATCTTGGATAAAATGATAATTTTTATCCTGGTTTGCATGGTTTAACTTGACACAGATATTTGGTATTTTTTCAAATGTTCTAATATATCTAGATTCTGTTTCTCTACTCCCATTAGATTTATTCTCATGCACAGCTTGAAGACAAAGTACAATGGACCATTCACTTTCTGTTCTCTGTTTGCAGTTCCCATCCTCTAAACTTTACCCTACTCACATGTCTGACACATCCTTTAGGTGAAAGAACACCTATCAAACTACATGTACATTGATGGATTTTCTGCTTTTATAAAAAAATAAAATATATATATATATATATATATATATATATATATATATATATAAATGAATGTCTGTCTGTCCGTTTGTCCTTTATGCATTACTACACCATTCATCCGATCGCCATGAAACTTTGGAAAGTTGTTGAGTACAATCCCGCAAAGGTTTCTGGCATAGTACATCTATCCTACGATGGCGAGGCGACGACGTATAAGTTCATCAATACTGTGATGAATCAAGACGAGGTTGTCAATTACACAATTAAATCCTTGAATTCACTCGATTTTCCAGGTATGCCACCGCACAATTTAACATTGAAAATTGGCGTGCCTATCATTCTTCTCCGAAACATCAATCCACCATGACTTTGCAATGGTACAAGACTTTCGGTAAAAAAGATGAATAGAGATGAGCGAACCTACTCGTTTCGAGTAATTACTCGATCGAGCACCACGATTTTCAAGTACTTCAGTACTCGGGTGCAAAGATTCGGGGGGCGCCGGGGGGCGGGGGGAGGCGTGACGGAGCTGGGGGTAGCAGCGGGGAACAGGGGGGAGCCCTCTCTCTCTCCTTCTCCCCCCCCCCACTCCCTGCTGCAACCCCCCACTCACCCACGGCACCCCCCCGAATCTTTTCGCCCGAGTACGGAAGTACTCGAAAATCGCGGTACTCGGGCGAAAAAAGGGTGTGGCCGAGTAGGCTCGCTCATCTCTAATGATGAACAATATAATCAAAGCTACAATTTTTTGAATGGGAAATGCCAGGGGGAAGATGTCCTGCTGCCACGGATTCCAATTATCCCAACAGATATGCCATTTGAAATCAAACATTTACAGTTTCCGATGTGACTCGCTTTTGGAATAACCATCAACAAAGCACAAGGACAATCGCTGCAAGTGTGTGGCCTAGATTTGGAGAATCCGTGCTTCTCACATGGACAACTGTATGTGGCCAGCTCCACATCAGACAAAACTTCAGATTTATTCGTGTACGCACCAGATGGAAAAACAAAAAATATTGTGTATCCACAAGCACTTGAATAAATACATAGAATTAAAACGACACTTTGAAATGTTTTCCATTTGAAAATCAATAAGTTTCAATAAAAATGACACAGAGTAAATTCAATGTTATCCTAACGAATTTCCTTGAATTTCCTTTCTTCTGAGATTGCAGCAACGCGCGACGGGTAAGCTAGTATATATATATACATATATTATATAAAAACTCAGCTTGACCATTAACATTTATTTCCATGCAATATATATATATATACACACCGCATGGAAATAACTTCTAGTGGTCAAGCTACGATTAATCTCAGGAGACATTAGTTCATATGAGGTTAGTGAACTTCTTGTTTTAATAACTCATAACGCAGTGTGAGTCATAGTATAACGTGAAGGAACTGTCAGAGACTAAGAGTACAGTATAGCTGGCGTGTAATTTACTGAGGCAGTGAAAATGAATGCTGTCAGCCTCTGCAGAGCAGAGGAACAAAAGCTGTCAAATACTTTGAGAAAGTAATATATCACTAAAGACATTTAATCTAGTATATATGACCCTTGGTGCTCAAGAGTTAATAGCATATCTGTTGTGGATCTCTGATTTTTTATGCTGTGTGTTTTGTGCAGTCTGATATCATTTGCATATTAATTTACTGAAGAAGACACCAAACATATTCACACCAGTTACAAAGTTAAGCAAAGTATCTTGTGGCTGTTTTCAAAGATTCTGGATATATTGCAGTTGCGGTCTATGGGCCTGCATAGCTCAAGATTAAAGATTAGTCAGAGTGCCCATGTGAACCATTTCCACCACCAACAGCACTTACAGTGGCCACATGTTCATTAGTACTGGACCATGGAGTAATCCAAGATGATGGCCTGCCCTGATCAATCAGGTATCTTTTTATTTCATGTAGGTACCTAAGTGTGTGAATCACTAAACTGGGGAATAAGAAGGCACCAGAATGTACTAAGGGAAGAAGACAAGCTGGTGGAAGTAGTGTGATGCTCTGAGCAATGTTCTGCTGAGAAACCTTGGGTCCCACTATTTATGTGGATGTTACTTTGACATGTACCATCTACTTGAACATTGCTGTAGACCATGTACACCACTAGTATTTCCTAATGTTTTCAGTAGCAAATGCACCCTAGCACATAGCAAAAATTGTTCAGGACTGGTTTGAGGAACATGACAAACAGTTTAAGAAGTTGAATTGGTTTTTGAATTCCACAGGTCTCAATCAGATTGAGTATTAGTGGAATGTGTATATTCGCTATGATTAAATTTCTATAAAAAATCAACAATTTATTAGGTATGAATTAAAAGACGTGCCATAAATCAAAAATGTAACATACGTAGGGCAATATCCCAATAAATACTTAGGAGAACAAGTACACAGGTGAATCTTCTTCCTGTTTACAAGACCTCTTTCGTATTCATGCCAGGTCCATCACTGATGGATGACTGAAAGAAGAGGGAAGTGGGGACACACAGATGCCCATAACAACTGGCCTTCTCATCAACCTATGCTTCTCCTACCTAGAAGTGGAGTGTTTGCCCTGAGAAGGGCATCTCTGTATTCTGACTCTCTGCTGCAAACGTTATAGATTGGTAAAATTGTGGTGATACTCTATATCTAGTGATATTTCTTCAGCAAAGTTTTTACACTTTATTTTATTTTTTCCCACTAAAGGAGTGCAATCTGCAATTAGTTGACAATGTTTTGGAACTATTCATATTTCAAAGCATTATTGCCTGTATTAAGCTGTGCTTTTAGTATAGCCTAAAGGGCAGTTAATTATGACAAACTTGAGGATCTTTGTAAATACCTTAGCACTGATGGTAATCCATTGGCAGTTTGTGATTTTTGACTTGAGGCACCGATCTCACTGCAACTTCATAGGTACATTGGTCAGTATTAGAGATGAGCGAGCACCCAAAAGCTCGAGTCCACGTTATTTGAGTCAGCTTTTCGTAAAATTCGAGAGCTCTACTCGAGTAACGAACCCCATTGACTACAATGGGAGACTCAAGCATTTTTGTATGTGGGACGCCGGGTGCTGAGTTTTTTCTTTTCTTTTTTTTTTTTTCTCTCTCTCACTCTCTTTCCTGCCTGCCTGACAAAAAATTTGCCAATGACGCGCACTGCATCGTGGCGGGGAGGGGCCAAAACAGGCATGTCACAGAGGGGAGGGGCCAAAAACTGGGGCAGGGTCGAACACAGCTTGATGCTCGTTCGAGTAACGAGCACCATCGAGTACGCTAATACTCGAACGAGCATCAAGCTCGGCAAAGTATGTTCGCTCAACTCTAGTCAGTATCCATGAGATCCGAGCAATAGAGTATATGAGCAGGTTTAAGCACACTGTTCATTAAAGGGGAACATATACTGCATTGCGCCCCATGACAATTAGCACATTTTGTTTGCTTATTCGTAATGCCATATTTTGACAGCTGATAAACTTCAACATATACAAGTTTGTGAATAACAAAGACACAGCATGGTGGCTTGGTGGTTAGCACTCTTACCTTGCAATGCTAGGATCCTGGGTTTGGAATCCAACCGGGGCAACATTTGTATGTTCTCTATGGTAGCATGGGTTTCCTTCCACAGTCAAAAAAACATACTGATTAAATTGACTTGTTATGAAATTGACCCTAGAGTGCATGTGTTTAAGATAAGGAATATAGATTTTAAGTTGGATAAGGAACAGGGAATGATGTGAGTGATGGAAAATACTGTATGTATACAGTGCTATGGAATATGTTAGCGCAGTATAAGAAAGTGAAATAAATTCATTGGTTTGACAGTCAATTTCTCTTGTATTGTGCTCAACCTTAAAGGGGTTGTCCCGCGCCGAAACAGTTTTGTTTTTTTTTTTTAACCCCCCCCCCGTTCGGCGCGAGACAACCCCGATGCAGGGGTTAAAAAAACAAACCGCACAGCGCTTACCTGAATCCCGGTGGTCCGGCGTCTTCATACTCACCTGCTGAAGATGGCCGCCGGGGTCTGCTTCCTCCGTGGACCGCAGCTCTTCTGTGCGGTCCATTGCCGATTCCAGCCTCCTGATTGGCTGGAATCGGCACGTGACGGGGCGGAGCTACACGGAGCCGGCATTCTGCACGAGCGGCCCCATAGAAGACAGCAAAAGACCCGGACTGCGCAAGCGCGGCTAATTTGGCCATCGGAGGCCGAAAATTAGTCGGCACCATGGGAACGAGGACGCCAGCAACGGAGCAGGTAAGTGAAAAACTTTTGATAACTTCTGTATGGCTCATAATTAATGCACAATGTACATTACAAAGTGCATTAATATGGCCATACAGAAGTGTATAGACCCACTTGCTGCCGCGGGACAACCCCTTTAACTACAGACAGACAGCCATGTTATACTGCTAAATTCATAGAGATAAGAATTGTCGAAATAATCTTAATGATAAGCAATATTAGCCCTGTGAATGCATTCTGTGTATTAGCCCGGTCCAATATGGTTCTACATTACACACTACATTACAAGCCAAAATGCACACATTAATGTGCATGAGGCCTAAAACATCAAAAACTATTTAACGCGACAAAAAGGAAGCAAAACTTACATTGGTCATACAGGATCACACAATATTCAATGTACTCATCTTGGATACTTGTCCATTATATATAAATTCACAAAGCTATTCATAGTACTATACTACGTAACTACATCTTTCATAGTACTTATTCTGAGGAATCTGAATATCACATTTGAATATTGAACATGACTTAAAATTTTCTTCCACATAGTTGAAATATATACATTACATGACTTATGTTAAAGCTACATTTTAATGTATTTGCATACCATTTAATCATTTTAATGTTTATGGGCAAATAATTACATTTATGTCTTACTTTGCGGCATTGTGATTTAGGTATACAATCCTTTAATGATGTGTGTTCTTTATGTAATCCGATTTGGCATTGCAACAAGGTCATCGTTTTGTAAAAACTCCCTATTTTGAAAAGCACAGCTCTAATCCACTTCCAGAGTAGTATGACTTGTTTACTATTATTAGACACTGTCAACTTGTAAAGACTATTAACCTTGACGGTTGCATAACTAGCATTTTTATATTCCTAGTAGTTCTATCTCACGAAATAATACCATTTTTGGAGTGGAACATATTTATTCTTCTCCCAAAAGTAAAAGTCATAAAATCATGTGCATTTCCATGTGCATATTATATGGAGTCACACGTGGAACTAGCAGAATCTTTCAGAATTTGAAAACCAAATTTTCATAGTTGATATCTGCTGATGTAAAAGATCGTTATCATAACTCATCCAAATTCTTTTGGAATCGCTCTTTAATCAAAAGAACATGGCACGAGGGGCGTGGCCTAACCTGCAATCCAGGCAGATGTGTTGCTCCGGGACTCCTCAGCTAAAAAAGAATTAGAAGCTTCCCCTAGCTTCCCTGAAGCTTCAGACGCTTCTCCCTACACCCTGCCATCACCTCTGCGGGACCAGGAACGATCGGAGAGCCCCACGAGCGCCTGGGCGATAAAAAACATCCGAGGCCTAGCGCCGGAGGAAAGCCGGGGACTAGATTTCTGAGCCGACCGGTAGCGCGCGAAACAGCGGAGCGCGATACAGCCCTCTTACCTGGCTGGGGACGCACCGCTCGGCCTTGCGGACCACCAGAAGTGCCCAGGACTCAGAGGTACGTGAGAGGCGCTCGACACCGAGAGCTGCGGCCTCCTCCGAAGCGCCGACCCAGACGGAGCTTCACTTCCGGTCCGCCAGCGCTCGGGAACCAGCGGCAGCGCAGCAACATAATACCCCATGCTGTGAGTTGATAACACCCCTCAGAAGCCCCCAGTCGTCGCTCCAAACACCTCTAAGTGCCGATAGAAGTCTGCAATAAAGTAGCAGCCACCACATTAACTGCTCTCTGCAGAGAGAAAGCTCCCACAGCAGAGCCACCTATTAACCCCCTGCAGTCTGAAGAGCCCCTGATTATCTGCCTGCAGTAGACATCCACAAACGGCTACAGCAGAGCCATCTATTAACCCCCTGCAGTCTGAAGAGCGCCTGATTAACTGCCAGCAGTAGACCCCCACAAACAGCCACAGCGGGGCCACCTATTAACCCCCTGCAGTCTGAAGAGCCCCTGATTATCTGCCTGCAGTAGACATCCACAAATGGCTACAGCAGAGCCATCTATTAACCCCCTGCAGCCTGAAGAGCTCCTGTTTAACTGCCTGCATTAGACCTCTACAAACAGCTACAGCATGGCCACCTATTAACCCCCTGCAGTCTGAAGAGCTCCTGTTTAACTGCCTGCATTAGACCTCAACAAACAGCTACAGCAGGGCCACCTATTAACCCCCTGCAGCCTGAAGAGCTCCTGTTTAACTGCCTGCATTAGACCTCTACAAACAGCTACAGCAGGGCCACCTATTAACCCCCTGCAGTCTGAAGAGCTCCTGTTTAACTGCCTGCATTAGACCTCCATAAACAGCTACAGCAGGGCTACCTATTAACCCCCTGCAATCTGAAGGACTCTCGACTAGCTGCCTGCACTAGTCCTCCATAAACAGCTACAGCAAGGTCACCTATTAACCCCCTGTAGCCTGAAGGACTCTTGACTAGCTGCCTGCATTAGACCTCCATAAACAGCTACAGCAGGACCACCTATTAACCCCCTGCAGCTTGAAGGACTCTCGACTGGCGCACTAGGCCTGCACACCCTCCCCTCACAGCGGCATAAAGATTCGGCCCAGAACCATTAAGAAAAGTGCCATTAGGCTGAGGAGCCTGAGTTGCTACTGCCCTACAACTGCTTTACTACCACCAAGAGGCCACGAAAGGAAAACTGAGGGAAAAATAAACCGCTAAGAACAAGCGCGCCTCACTCAACTACTTAGAGGGCTCGGCTCCCTCTCCTCACGGGCTGGGAGTTGCAGCTTTAGACACAAGATCCGACAGCAGTCGAGCCCCCTCCTCCCTAGCCCCGCCGAGTGGTACACATCAGAAACCACCCCACAAAGTAAGGGGTGAAAATTACAATCTGAACCAAGCACCCTCGACGGGGAAATGATGCTATATCAACATGCATAACTTAAACTAATGCAGGGCGAGCCTCCATAGGACCTCAACACAGACCCCTCTTATCTTCAAGATTAAATACCAAACATAAAAATGGTCAGGACCAACAGGGAGAAGAGTAGAGACCAGACGGGTACCCCAAGACCAAACAAGAGCCAAAACAAGATGGATAAGTATCTCAAGAAAAAACACAGCTCACCAGCTGCACAGAAAAGTAAAACTACAATTAACGCACAGCCAGACTTAGAATTAGAAGATTCTGATGCAGACACTGCTTCAATTACCTCAGATCACAACGAAGACCAAGATCAAGGAGTAATTTCAAAAGCTTTCTTCAAACAATTCCTAACACAAGCTATCTCACCTGTTCTAAAGGAACTAGCTGATATCAAGACTGAGGTGAAACACATAGGGCGCAGGGTCGAAGAATTAGAAAACACTCAACAAGATATTCTCCTCCACAGCACTGCGCTACAGGCCAACCTAACAGCACAACAACACCAGCTAAATCAGGCTATGCTACTACTCGAGGACCAAGAAAATAGAAGCAGACGCAGAAATATCCGCTTCAGAGGAATCCCCGAGTCTATTGCCAGAGAACAACTCGAATCCACAGCCATACAAATTTTCCAGACCCTTCTTGGAGAAGAACGCGCAAAAGACATAAAAATAGAACGCATCCACAGAGCGCTGCGCCCCAAACCCTCCTCCACAGACCCACCAAGGGATGTAATTTGTGGACTCCTCAGTTATGTTGACACTTCAACCATTCTACAGAAAGCACGGGAAGCCCAGAATGTCCTCCTAGAAAACTCCAAGATCCTCCTCTTCCAAGATCTTGCTCCAAGCACACTGGCAAAGAGACGAATTCTAAAACCCGTAACAGATGCCATGAGAGCAAAAAAGCTCCCAATAAAATGGCTCTTCCCCTTTGGTCTGGCCACCTTCAAAGAGGGACAACAGATCTCCATCAGATCGCCGGAAGACCTTAAAGAAGCTTGGCAAAAACTAGAGATTCCACCGATCGACATCCCCTCGTGGCTTCCGGTCCAGCTGCAACACCAGATACCACAGTTGACGAAGGCAGAGGGATGGAAGCTCACTACAAAGCGGAAAAAAACGCAAAGACAAACCGACGACTGATCCACAACTGACGTATGCATAAGGTGGTCTCTCTTTCTTTCTACTACCTTGTCTTCCCCCGCAGGTGGACCCTGTTCCTGCCCGTTAATACACAAAATTTTGTGTGGACTCTAACATGCCGGGACTCGACTGAAGTCACCTATCTAGGACTCGTGAGTGGATACCTCCTTCACTGTTATTCTTATATTTAAATGTCGTTAAATTGTTCAGGCTTCTATTTCACTTGAGAGACTGCACTCTCCCCTCTGCTCCCCCCCCCACAACCGACCCATATTGTCTCCTGTTTGAGACGAACCCTGGGGACCAGGTGGGGAGATAGACGCGTCTTCCGGCAGACGGCCTTATGACATTCAGGAGGCCCTCTGCTGTTTGAATAAAGTAATTATAACTCACATGTTACACATTAGACACTTTAGGAGACTCACCACGAGTGCTTACAAGGACACATGGTAGATGTCAGAGAGAAGCTGTTATACCCAAATGTGTCACACTTTAGGGTCGATTTGCGGGACGAGACTGGGGCTGCTCTCCAACCGCTCCCCTTAGGCGAGCCGGAGATTGCGCGAGAGGTGGGTGGCGCTAGAGGCGAATCGCACTGAGAACCACTGCGATTTAACCTTGGCTCCCTCATCCCCCCCCCCCCACACACACACAAGGTATAACCAGACCACTATTGCTCAAAGATCCCTGAGGTCTGGGCGGCTCGCCCAATTACCCCCACCCCTGTGAGACACGCTTGCTCTATACCCCCACACGCACGGCTGTGTTGGGAAGACCCAACGGATCCGCCGACTTCACACACTGTGCGGCAGTTGCACGGAGACCGACACTTCCCCTGGGTCTCACACACATCCGAGCACACTTCAATTTGTTTGCTCACTACTAAACATAGTGAGCCCTGTTTACAAGTTCTGTTTTGACGAGATGACTTACCAATCAAACAAGATGATGCCTAGAGTTTCACTTAACATCCCCCTTTTCTCTTACAAAAGTTAATGGCAGAACTTAACTGCATTTCCTTTAATGTAAGAGGAATGAACACTCCCCAAAAACGAAGCCAGATCTTCTCTATACTTAAAAAAATGAAGTCTGAAATAGTGTTCCTACAAGAAACACACCTCAGACACAATCACCTTCCCAAACTCCCCACTTATAGATACAATAAATGGTATCATAGCACCCACACCTCAGCCTCGAGAGGGGTCTCCATAGCAATTGGAATTAACACTCCCTTCAATATAACCCTCACGAAAACAGATCCTTACGGCAGATTTCTGTTTCTAAAAGGCACCATAGCGCACAAAAAAATTTCATTTGCAAATATTTACGCCCCTAACAAAAACCAAATTCCATGGTTAATCCGCATCTTGAACGATTTTGCAGAATTTGCAGAGGGTATAGCGATCATAGGAGGAGATCTGAATCTAGCAATAGAACCAGAAATAGATACTACAGCCAATACTCCCTTGATACCCTATAAACAACTCCGTAAGCTCAAAAGCACCCTCTCAGATTTGAATCTTCATGATGCTTGGAGAATGTTAAACCCTGAAGTAAGAGACTTCACCTTTTACTCCCAAGTGCATGCCACATATCACAGGCTGGACTACTTTCTAATATCAGGGACCCACACCCAAGCTATTAAAGCAGTGGACATTGGGCCCATCTCAATATCAGACCACGCCCCAGTCTCTCTAAAACTTACCCTCGACAGTCTGCCGGTGAGAGAGTGGACGTGGCAGCTAAACCCCACATTAATAGACCATGAGGAACAAACAAAGACTTTAACAAGCAAACTTGAAGAATTCTTTAAATTTAACAACACCCCTGAAACATCACAACCGATTCTTTGGGAAACGCATAAGGCCTTTGTTAGAGGCGAACTAATAGCCCTTGGCACAAAGTTAAAGAAACAAAGAGAAAAAGAGGTCAATGACCTATTGTCCCAAATCTCCAACCTAGAAAAGTCACATAAATACTCACAGGATCCCAAAGTTCTGAGCGAACTAAAAAACACCAGAATCAAACTAAAAAACATACTAAACATAAAGACAGCAAAAGCTCACCTCATCTCCAGATATAAAATATACTCGCACGGAGACAAAGGCTCCAAGCTTATGTCAAACCTAATTAAGAAACAAAAAGAAAAAGCCTTTATCAACAAAATAAAATCCCCCCTAGGCAACGTAGCAACCTCCACAACAGAGATAGCAAAAGAATTTGAAAAATACTACACGTCTTTGTACAACCTAAACGACCCCACAACCAGCAATAAACAGAACACAGACCCAACAGAAATAATCTCTTTCCTCAATACACTTGACCTCCCCATGTTAAAAGAAGAAGAGAGAGCCCAGTTGATACGCCCATTCACCCAATCGGAGGTGTTTGACACACTTTCTTCCATCCCTACCGGGAAAAGCCCCGGCCCGGACGGGCTCCCAACGCTCTACTATAAAAAATTCGCGAGAACGCTATTGCCACATTTCACGAACCTGTGTAACGCGCTTCTCCAAGGTGCGACGCTGCCCAAGCAAGCTCTCGAAGCCTTTATCACTTTGATCCCAAAAGAGGGCAAAGATCCAGAAATTTGTAGTAACTATCGCCCTATCTCACTATTAAATAATGACCTTAAATGGTGGGCAAAGCTCGTGGCTCAACGCATAGCACCAGTAATCCCCAAGCTCATCCATCCAGACCAAACGGGTTTTGTCCCAGGCCGGGAAGGTAGATTTAATACAACTCGCATCATTAACGCCATCCACTACGCCAAATCTAACGGAATCCCGCTCACCCTTCTTAGTACAGACGCTGAAAAAGCTTTCGATCGAGTGAGCTGGACTTTCATGACCCACACATTGACTAAATTTGGCTTCCCAGCACAACTCATAAAGGTGATACTATCCTTATACTCTAAACCCTCAGCCAGAATCCGGGTAAATGGTTCTTTATCAAATTCCTTCCCTATTAATAACGGTACTAGGCAGGGTTGCCCACTGTCACCAACCCTCTTTATATTAGTCATGGAAACTCTTCTACAGAAGATCAGACAAAGCCCAGACATTAGAGGACTAAAAGTAGGGAACAACACCCACACGACAGCTGCATTCGCAGACGATCTTCTGATACTAATGTCCAACCCCAAAAAAGCGCTCCCTAAAAGTCTGGAAATCTTTGAACTTTTTGGGAAAATTTCAAATTTTAAAGTAAACTATAGCAAATCTGAAGCCCTAAACATCACAGCCCCAAACACCACAATAAATTCACTCAAAAAACAACACCCCATTATATGGCCCTCCTCAGGTCTAAAACATCTAGGTATCATATTGACCCCGAATCCTGCCTTTCTTTTTAAAGCCAATTATGTCCCCCTTCTTAAGAAAGTACACACTCAACTCCAGCAATTAAAAGTTCCACACCTCTCATGGATAGGCAGGAAAAACCTAATCTCCACTTACATCCTGCCCTATATCCTCTACACTCTACAGACAGTACCAATAGAAATACCAATGAGTTTCTTTACCAAACTAAACCAAGCTTTTAGTCATTTCATCTGGAATAAACGCAAACCCCGCCTAGCTCTTACTTACCTAAGTCAGAAAAGAGCACAAGGAGGCTTTAACCTACCCAACGTCCTACTCTATTATAAGGCCATTCACTTAGCCAGATGGCTTTCATTAGCCAACCTGGACAAAAACCCACCAGACACAAAGCTCGAAAAAGACGCTTTGCAGCCCAAAGACCAATACTATCTTTGGTCACCTGGCCCTCTCACGAATACTATCTCAAATCTAAGCCCAACCACGAGAGGTACTATTAAAGTAGTCCGCTCCATACGACACGATAAAGACCCCCTAGCAAAAATAGCCCCAATGACTCCAGCCTCCCTAATTCCGGCAATACTAGCAAACAAACCGAAAGAGGTGATCGGAGCCTGGACACACCTCAACTCAACAACTATAACCGAGATATTAAAAAATTATCGTCTTACTAATCCATCTCAAATCCAAAAATTAATTCCAAACAAGCCAGTCAGTTTCATAGAGAACCTAGACCTATACAACTCTATCAAAAGATTTCAAACAATTTTTGGCAATAGAACAAGAGACCCACTCTGGTATGAGACTTATCTATCCTTTATTCCACTTCCAAAGAAAAACATGTCCCTCTTGTATAAGAACCTACTCCTCAACCAAGCCCCAGAAAAACCCTGGTATATTAGAGAATGGGAAAACGAGCTAAAAATTTCCCTAAACAAGAAAGAGACCCAGAAAATCCTCAGCAACTCACATGGATTCAGATGCGTCCGGATTCAGGAAAACTCGTTTAAAATCCTAACCAGATGGTACAAAACACCTGACTATCTATATAGAGCAAACCTCTCGCCAAATAATAGCTGCTGGAGGTGTGACGCCGGCAGGGGCTCTATTCTACATATTTGGTGGCAATGCCCCGCGATAAAACCCTTCTGGGAGGAAATTACCAAACAAATAAATAAAATATGCAAAACGTCATACAATTTCACCCCAGAAGAGGTCCTCTTATGGAAGCCCACCCCACAGTTCACGCCATCGAAAAAACACCTCCCGACAATACTCTTGTCGGCAGCTAAACTTATCATCCCACTCCTCTGGAGGGAAAAAACAAC
This sequence comes from Eleutherodactylus coqui, assembly GCF_035609145.1. Classification (NCBI taxonomy): domain Eukaryota; kingdom Metazoa; phylum Chordata; class Amphibia; order Anura; family Eleutherodactylidae; genus Eleutherodactylus; species Eleutherodactylus coqui. Next base: position 69,603,086 of record NC_089845.1, on the reverse strand, counting down.
CCCCACTCTGGACCTCTGGAGAGACAAAGTCTCCCAGATCTTCAGATTCGAAGAACTAATAGCATGGGAAACAGCAAGCAGAGAGAGTTTCCTTTCAGTCTGGAACCCTTGGACCCATTATTTCACCGCACCTCAATAAGATCTGACCTTTCACTTTACTCCTCACTTTAACCCTTACCACCACTGAAACTCACCCTGGCTCATCGACACAATTCTCAATTTTCAACACAAAATTGATCATCTCGTAGTTTCTGTAATACTTTAAAAGTTAACGTTACAACTTAAGTTCACAACCATTCACCCATTCCAAGTTTACAAACAATCTGCTACCCTGCTAAGCACTAATATCAATATGCATGTTCTTTGTGTTATGAAGCTTCATAATTTTTGCTATGCAAGGCCCTGCGTGGCCAATTCTTGTTGAATTCTTGCTCATTTCTAACTTGGAACAATCAATATTGTTTGTAATACAAATGTAAAATGTATTTTCTATATCGTGAAAAACAAATAAAAGAGATTGTTTAAAAAAAAAGAACATGGCACCATCTAGAAAAGCAAGAATGCTACATTACCAATAGGGGATGTATGATATTCTGATTTATAATAACCTTACACAGTAGCATATAGTTACATAGTTGAAGGGTTAGATATGGTCAGACTTGCAGCTCCTTCTTAGACTCCTTGATCATACCATTTGAATAGACACCTTATGCTCTTTCTATATCCACATAGGATGAAGAAGGCACTTTGAAGATAATACCTAACTAACCAAAGCACATGACATAATCAAGGATGTGTGTAGACTCATAGCTCATCGCTCCTACATTAAATCCTGAGCTATTCAGTTCATCCTACTACACCACACTAAAAGTTTGTGATCATATGATTGGCTAACCCCTGCACCAGGCTCCCACAGAATGACACAAAAATAAGGATGGCGCATATGAGGAGGAGATAAGAGCCTAAAATTGTTCCCAGAAAGTCTTGTCCCGACAGAGCTGTGGAGGTCATGGCATGCTTGGAGAAGTTTGCCAAACCAACAGAAAGTCTCACCTCAGCAGCCATCAGATTAGTGGGCAATGGCGGGTGGAACCAACAGTGCCCCATAGACAGCCACATTGCTGACAAGATGTTAGCCGCAGCAGAAGAACCAGTAGTAGTGGGACCTCAACACTGCAAGGCAACAGTGCTAACTGCTGACAATGATTGCGATGTGACATTGCTATAACAACATTCCATGGTGTTTTATATTCCTAGGTAGGTTGGCTATGTACATGTCACTTGTTTTTGCAATACAAAAAAATGATCATGCACTTCATTACCATTTTTGGTGTGTTCTTTCTGTGCTTGGTTATGGATATATTGGTGGACCATATTTCCGCTTTTTACAGAAAATGTGTTGTGTTTTTGTTAATCAGAGGAAGTCTTATAAGCAAGAGAAGAGACGCGGTTTCATATATAACTATAAATTAATGCACATTCTACATCAGTATTTTTTGTAGCACAATTGTACGGTATTGGGGCTCAGTCACAAGGGCGCCAATCCGCCCGTGTTTCTGCATGATAAGACCGCTGCAATGCACGTGCGGACGACTCTCCGCATTGGGCCGGAAGAAAGAACACATAGGCGGCAATGGAGCCGGTCATGCAGAGAGTCATCCACACACAGTGCGTCCGACTCATCATGCAGAAACACAGGTGGATCAGCACCCGTGTGACTGAGCCCTGAAGCTATGGTTATGTTCTAAAGAGTACATGTTTGTTATGGAAAATGACATCCAAAATTAATGCTGTAGTGCAAAAGTGCTGGGAAATACTTCAAAGCATTATGTTGTTTTTAATGCTCTGCAGAGATACTACCCAGCCATAATTTGCCTTTCTGATACACACATAAAGAGTCATGGATTGGGCAAGCATATTACTCAACATTCTTTAGATATGCTATAGAAATTTTTGTGCTCGTGGGTAAGACCATTCTTTTTCAGTGCTTAAACTCCTTTCTTCCCCCCAATGCTTGATGCATTTGTCTATTATGTACATTACACATAAATATGATACCTTTTAATGACTAACAAAAATATATGATGTTATTGCGAACTTTCAAATCGCTCAGGATTCTTCTTCAGGCATAATGAAATAGATCCGAAGATGCATGCATATATATACAAACATACTTATGACAAGGCACAGATATGGATGTGATAAATTGGCACTTAAAAGGATACTACAACAGGATGAGTAAAGAAATGAAAACATAGTTAAATAGTCAACTGATAAAGATGTGGAAGTTTTATAGTCCATGAATTAGTGTTAGGGGGTTACCAGGCCAGCAGTATTTGAGCTCTTTGTGGATTTAAATACATTCATTAGAAAGATAACCCTCAGTAGGTACTTCTCGATCCAAGAAATGAAAAACACAGGAGCGATAAAGAAACCAGAAATAGAAGAATATGAGTTTGCTCTGAATGACCCGATAATCACAGACCTGAAACCGAAGAATAAATTCTTCCCCATTGAGGCAAAAGGAGAATATGTAGATCTATTTTATAATAAAACTATGAAGGATTTTACAAAAATGTGCAAGGAAAACAGACCAATACATCATAATCTGACCAAGAAACAAAGAAATATCTTGAAAAAACTAAAAGAAGAGAAATCTATTGTCATAAGACAAGCAGATAAAGGGGGCGCTACAATAATCATGAACTACCAACAATACCATGAAGAGGCAGAAAGAATTCTAGGAGACGAGGGATATTATGAGAAGTTGAAAGAAGATCCAACGAATAAGATAACGATGGAGTTCCACTTACATCTACAGGAGGGTTATGAAGGGAATAGTATATGTAAAAAAGAATACATCTTTATGAAAGAGACACCAATAGGGGTCCCATATTTTTACCATGCACCCAAGGTGCATAAAAATTTAAACCACCCACCAGGAAGACCGATAGTGGCAGGGATGGAGTCCATTACTCACAGACTATCAGAATACATAGACCGCCAGTTACAGAAATATGTAGTGAGTTTACCATCCTGTATCAAGGATTCAGGACACCTCCTAGAAATTATTAAAGACACAGAATGGCAGCCCTCCTATCTATGGTATAGTATAGATGTGGAAGCACTTTACTCCAACATTGGACACGAAATTGGAGTAGAAGCAATAGATAAGGTTCTGAGAGAGGATATACTCATGCCAGAACATCAGAGGCATTTCATCTTAAAGAGTATATTGTTCATTTTAAGGAATAATGTCTTTATGTATAACGACAAATATTACAGACAGTGCACCGGCACCGCCATGGGGACAAAGTGTGCACCCACTTTCGCAAATTTGGTCATGGGTTCATTCGAAAAAGAAAGGTTTATAGACAAACGGATAAAACTTTACAAACGATTTATAGATGATCTCCTTGTCATATGGGATGGAACGAAAGAAGACCTCATGAAATTTGTGGAGAACATGAATGAATTTAATTTTAGATTCACACACGAGATTTCGGCAGAGAGGATAGTTTATCTTGACCTAGAACTAGAAGGTGTAAATAACAAAATCATAACGCGGACTCACTTCAAGAAGGTAGACACCAATAGTTATTTGAACTATAAAAGTTGCCATCACAGGAATTGGAAGAAGAATGTCCCCTATGGACAATTCCATCAGATAAGGAGGAACTGTACCCGTGAAGAAGACTATCGACAGCAAGCGAAAATTGTGGAAAAAAGATTCAGAGACAAGGGTTACCCTAAAACATTAATAAAGGCGGCCTATAACAAAGCATTGAATAGAGAAGGTGCAACAAAAGAGACGGGACATGCCACCAACAAACCTGGAAAAAAACAGGAAGGATATGAAACAGCTTTCACCATGAAATTCAGTGCACATTCAGGCCTAATTAATTATATACTAAGAAAGAATTGGACTATTCTCAAGGAAGATCCGTTTCTGGAGAAAAAATGAGCAGTAAGACCGTTGTGCATTTTCCGAAAGAATAAAACATTGAAGAACCTCATAGCCCCATCTTACCCAAAAAAAGAAAAAAAGCAGGGACAGAATACAGATAGAGAAGAAAGCAGAGTATATAAATGCAGAGAAAGAAGATGCATGTGTTGCGCGAACATTAATCATGGTATCAAGAAGATAGACCTACCGGACGGAGAAGAATTCGTAATCCAACAAAGAATGACATGCAAAGTGGAGAAAGTAGTCTACATGCTAGAATGCCCCTGTGGGCTCAAATATATAGGAAGGACTATTAATACATTGCGGGATAGGCTGAATAAACATTGCAGCAACATAAGGAAAGGATTTGAAAAACATAGCATTTCACGACATTTTAACACACATCATGACCGAAATCCCTCATTTTTAAAGGTCACTCCCATTGAAAATATCCAGGAAAGGTCAATAGAGAAATTGAGGACAAGAGAAATGTTCTGGATATTTCGCCTTAACACCCTAGTACCCAGAGGTCTTAACGAGATTTTAGAGAAACTATAGAATTATAATGTATATCAGGAAAAGATAGGGATTCACTATAGAGTTTGACATGCGCCATTTTTATTATTAATGTATAACATTTTTATGCAATATTTTTATAGGATATTTATTAGTAGCAATAGGCTTTGAGAGTCTTTTATGAAATACACATAAAATGCATTGGATGTATAATATTTTAAGAAGTTTTTTAATAATTTGGGAAAACAATTTTAAGTATTTATTGAATAGTCATGGAAACTTTTCTTCGTTGTATACTGTGGATGGAGGAGAGTAATGCTGCTGATTGCAGAATGAATGTTCAAAACCATAGAATATTGAGAGACCTAGGTGCAGGCCAGTGACACTTATGTTCTTTCTGTTAATCCCAATGACAGCGATCCTGTCCGTCCGGACTCTCTCCCACAGAAGGAGCAGCGCCCAATCATGTGACGTCACTGCTCCATGTGACCAGGTCACATGACACGCACAGGGGGGCGTGACGCCGCAGGACGCTGGAGGAGGACGAGACGGAGCTGATCGCATGGGGTGAATGTATTTGGATTTTTATTATAAATAGACTGTAATTGATTGAATGTATGCACTTGAAAAAGTCCTCACAGAAGGACGAAACGCGTTGTGTGCAGAAATAAACCATTTTAAAGGAAGAAAGAAGCTTTAGTTCTCGGAGCGCGGATCCATTGTTTATTATATACGGACACCAGGCCAGCAGTGTTATTTGTGCTATAGATGTCTCATAATTATTTGCCTGAGGAAGGATCCTGAAAGTTTCGAAAGCTCGCAATAACATCTTTTATTTTTGTTAGCCATTAAAAGGTATCATACATAGAAGATTACTTGGTTTCTCTTGTTGGGAGCAATCACATTTTGTACATTACACAGTCCTACATGTAATGTGATTGCTGTTTATATCACCCCTAAGTGGAAGTTATAAAACAAATATTATCCTTTGTGACAGCATTCTCTGATACTACAGCACTAAAAATTTGGGATTTTAACAACTACTTGACTCCATTTTTAGGCCTCAATCACACGGGCGCATCGGCACCCGTACACCAGCGCCGATGCGCCCGTGTGACTGCAGGAAGGAGACGGCCGTACCTAAAGACGGCCGTCTCTCTGCAGCACCGGAGGAAAGAACACATGACCGGCAATGAAGCCGGTCACATGTTCTTTCCTCCAGCGCTGCAGAGAGACGGCCGTCTGCAGGTACGTCTGTCTGCTGGTGTCAGTCACACGGGCGCATCGGCGCCGGTGTACGGGTGCCGATGCGCCCGTGTGACTGAGGCCTTAGACAAATTTCATGGAGATAACATTCCTGCCAATTATGCCTGCACAGCTCTGGCTAAGATAATAGAAAAGCTTGATCTGTATGGTATAAGGAGGCTAAAACATCTTGGAGTGAGACATTATTCTTGCTATTCCAGCTTATGTGCTGGGGAATGACTGCAAGGCTTCCCTCTTGTGGAGAACCCTAAAGTGTATACGTTGGTCAGATCCAGGGATAAACCCCTTGAACATTCCTCCTCTAGACTTTTCAGAACCATATTGTATAGAGGAGTTATTATGTGTAGCCTGGCAAGTGTTCTGCATCTAAAAATTACTGTTATGATATTCATACTGCATTAAAGCTTACAGTAACTGAAAGCCTGTATGATCCTTAAAGACAAAGTTCCCTTAACCCCTTGAGTGGCGGGTTTCCTACCACCCTGTCGTGCCCACCAGGGCAGGTTTTTTAAAATGGTCTAATAATTGAATTTCAACTAATTTTGCAGTTGCGTCTCAAGAGCCATAACTTTTTCATTTTTCCATTGACATGGCCATATAAGGGCTTGTTTTTTGCGGGACAAGTTGTGATTTTTTAAACGGGGGAGGAAAAAAAGAAATGGGGAAAAAAGAAAAAAAGGGGCCATGTCATTAAGGGGTTAAATAATGTATTAACTTCCTTCTCTGGGTCATTACGACGCATGGATACCACATGTGTGATTGTATTTTAGATTTTTTACAAAGTTAGGGCGCCCACCCACTGGCGTTTGCGTTTTCCGCGATTTTTCCACGCGTTTTTCGCGGCGTTTTTCGCGGCGTTTTCGCGGCTTTTCCGTTAATTTCCATTGACATTCATGAGAAAAATAAGGACACATATGCAACTGACAGTTCCTATGTTAAAAACGCAAACGCAACGCAAAAAAAACGCCAGTGGACAGGAACACATGTTATCTCTATGCCTGTGCAGGAAAAACGCAAAACGCAAAACGCAGGTAAAAAAACGCCAGTGGGTGGGCGCCCTAAAGGGAGACAAGTGTTTTTATAATTTTTTTACTTTTTTTTTTTTTTTTGTCCCTTTAGGGGACTTCCACAGGGACCCATCAGGACCCCTGATCATATTCCGGGGGTCCGATGGTGACAGCCCTTTACATGCTGCAGTGACAGCCCTTTACATGCTGCAGTCACATAAACTGCAGCATGTAAAGGGTTAACACAGCAGAGATCGGAGGTTTTCTCTGATCTCTGCTGTAAGAGCTAGCACCTAGCTGTCCTCTGACAGCCAAGCACCAAGCTCTCCCTGCCACAGAGACCATCGGCTGGCTTCTGACAAGCCGATGGTCTCTATGGCAACCTGTAAACAAAGCAGGAGATTGCCGGCATATCGGCAATATCTTCTGCTGGTTTTTCAAAGCCCTTGCTTTGTTCTCTGTGGGACTGTGCAGGCAGAGCACAATGTCACAGCTTGTGGCATTGTGCTCTGCAGCTCCCATAGTGATACATAGCCCGGAAATCTTCCGGGCTATGTCGCTATGAGCAGTGGAGCTCGTCCCGGAAAATTTCCGGGCGTGCCACTCAAGGGGTTAATTGTGTGGACTTGAACCTAAAATGTAACTATTCTAAAATGTTGGACCATTGGACTGTTTTTTTTTTTGGTTTAGCTTAGAGATCATGTATCATGTAATGAGCACAATGCACTTTTGCGGCCATGGGAGGTTGGATTTCATGAAAGGTAGTAGCATAGCCATTATGAGGACATGCTGAGGTATAGGTTTATATCCCTCTAAAGAGACTGGTGCCCCTTCCCTTGAGTGTTGCATGGGCAGTGTAGGTTTTGTCAGAGTGTAACCCCTCAGAGACCCATATCACCATGGTAGAGTAGGCTATGAAGCCTACAGTTACTTTGTTGCAACTTGACCTAAAGGATCTCCTGCAGTGACTGAGATCTCCAACCCTGGTTAAGAATCCCACTGTAGAGTCATGCCATGTATTTCCAATAATTTTTTTAATCTGCAACATCTCTATCTTACTCGGGAGCTTTTCTTACATACATATATGATCCTGAAGATACTTTGAGCTATCTATGAAGTAAAATTAAAATAATAATGCAAAACTGCATTTTCACCTTTACATTTACACCTTACATGAAGAATCAGCTTGTGAGGATAAACGATCGCTATTACAACAGTTTGTCCCCATAGGCTGGCTGTACATTTTCCTGTTCTCATGGGGAGATGTACCATTGATCAGTGAGTATTTTTGTGCACACTAAAAATGAATAGAGATGAGCGAGCATACTCGTCCGAGCTTGATGCTCGTTCGAGTATTAGGGTGCTCGAGATGCTCGTTACTCGAGACGAGCACCACGCGGTACTCGTCTCGATTAAACGAGCACTGACCATTGAACTCAATGGAGCCGGCAATACAGCCGGCTCCATTGAAAGCAATGGGCTGCTGGCGAGCGCGGGATGAATTTTCGGGAAGGGCTTAAAAATATAAGCCCTTCCCTGAAATTCATCCAGAAATGTGTAAAAAGTAAAAAAAAAATGTATATACTCACCTTGTCCCGGCAGACGGAGTTGAGCCGCAGCCGGCCGGCAGTTCTCCTGAACTGCTGTGAGTAGTATTCAGCAGCCGGGGATTTAAAATCCCCACCTGCTGAATGAGCTGCCTCTGATTGGTCACAGCCTCACCAATCAGAGGCAGCTCTCACTCACCCATTCATGAATTCATGAATGGGTGAGTGAGTGCTGCCTCTGATTGGCTCAGTGTAGGGACCAATCAGGGGCAGCTCTCAGCTGTCATTCACCTGAGAGCTGCCCCTGATTGGTCCCTGCGCTGAGCCAATCAGAGGCAGCACTCACTCACCCATTCATGAATTCATGAATGGGTGAGTGAGAACTGCCTCTGATTGGTGAGGCTGTGACCAATCAGAGGCAGCTCATTCAGCAGGCGGGGATTTTAAATCCCCACCTGCTGAATACTACAGAAAGCAGTTCAGGAGAACTGCCGGCCAGATGCGGCTGAACTCCGGCTGCAGCGGAAAGGTGAGTATACATTCTTTTTTTTTTTACACATTTTAGGATGATTTTCAGGTAAGGGCTTATATTTTTAAGCCCTTCCCGAAAATTTATCCCGCGCTCGCCGGCAGCCCATTGCTTTCAATGGAGCCGGCTGTATTGCCGGCTCCATTGAATTCAATGGGCTAACATCGTTCTTCTCTGCCACAGCTGTTACAGCTGTGGCAGAGGAGAACGATCTTTATGCTGACAGTGCGGGGGGGGGGGCCTCACTCTTACCACTATTGTGGCTTAATAGTGAGACCTCGGAGCCCGAAATGCAGCCCTGCATGTTGCTCCTCGCCTGCCCTATCCATTTCTGTGTTATTTACATGACTTTGGTGATTTGCTAAGATTTTCACAAATGAAAACCTTAGCGGAGCACCAGTCATATACAAAAATGCTCGAGTCGCCCATTGACTTCAACGGGGTTCGTTACTCGAAACGAACTCTCGAGCATCACTGAAAGTTCGACTCGAATAACGAGCACTCAAGCATTTTGGTGCTCGCTCATCTCTAAAAATGAACGATCAGTCAAAAAATGAGTGTTTGATCAAGCATTTCACAGTATTGACAACTTAGATAGAAGAAACAAATTTTATTGATAATCTTTAAAAGGTTAGGGCTGACAAAAACACACCAAAAGACAAACAGTTTGCAGGGAACTCAATGAGGAGTTTGGTTCAGTATCATTGAGGGACTATGCAAGATAGTGTAAATGTAGGTACCCTAATCAAACAAATATAACATAAAGGTAATTCAAGTTCAGGTAGCGAGGTCTATGTTGTAGCAAATTGCCGACCACTAGTTACCACTGAGGAAGTCCCGGGGGTGCTTGGTATAAACACCCAGGGAGGTACCCAGGTTAATGAGAAGGGGTACCCACTCAGGTCAGTGAGAGGGGGCACCCACTTAGAGAGCCTAGGATTAAAAGATAGGAAAGTCTTTCAGATAAAAAAAAGGCTTAACTGATAATTCCTCTCACTCACTACACTGTCTACCATCAAGGCCACAGAACTTATTGCAGCGTTTATTTTTCCTTTATTTATTTTCTTTCATTTATCTTTTTCCTGAGTAGCTAAGATTCTGAGGAAGGGAACTTGATCTCTAACTCCTTCTGAGTCCAGATTAGACTTTAGGTAGTGTATTTGGTATCCAGCAATCAGCTAGACTTGGGATACTCTGGGGTGCTATTTGAAGACAGTGTAGAGAGTAAGAGGAACAAGAGCGATCGAACCATCAGATGTTCTTGTTCCTTATGGGGACTAAAAAATGTAAAAATCAGTTTAAAAATGTTTTATGAATTATTCAAAAAAATAAAAAAATAAATAAAAGTCTGATCTATCAACATAATGCATTATTTACCCCACACAATGAATGTCATCAGTAAAAAATGCAAGAATTGCGCTGTTTTGTTCACCTGTCTCCAAAATAATGTAACAAAGAGTGAGCAAAAAGTCACATGTACTCCAAAATTGTACTATTAGAAATGATAGGGTGTAATGAGCCCTCGCATAACTAAGTTGACAAGAAAATTAAAAAAGTTATGGCAGTCAAAAGATGGTGGAAGAAAATAATTTTATTTTTTCACAGAGATATTTAATATTTTAAAAGCAGTACAGCAAAAAATAAAAAACATAAATTTGGTATCATAATAATCGTACTGACCCATATAATGTAGTTATCACGTCATTTTTGCTGCAGTGTGTACACTATGGAAATAAGACCCTCCGAAAGATGGCAGAATTTCATTTTTATTACATTTCATTCCACTTTTTTTTCAGTTTTTCAGTACATTATATGATACATTAAATAGTACCATTGAAAAATACAACTCGGCTTGCAAAAACTAAGCCCTCAGACATCTAAGTTGATGGATAAATTAAAGAGTTATGATTTTTTTTAACCCCTTAGTGACGGAGCTCTTTTGCTTTTTTCCATTTTTGTTTTTTCCTACTCCCTTTTAAAAAAATCGTAGTTCCTTTATTTATGTATCGACATCATTGTATGAGGGCTTGTTTTTTGTGGGACGAGTTGTATTTTTCAATGGCACTATTTATTGTACCATATAATTTACTGGAAAACTTTTAAAAAATTCTAAGCTGAGAGAAATGGAAAAAAAACGACATTCCACCATCTTTCGGTGCGTCCTGTTTCTACCGCGCACAAACTGCAACAAAAACGAACTAATAACCTAATTCTATGGGTCAATATGATTACTACGATACCAAACTTATATGGTATTTTTTTTGCTGTAGTATTTGTATTTTTTTTTTTAAAGATATTTAATTTTTTTAAATTATTTTCTGTGTCCATTTTCTGCGCACAGTAACTTTTTCACTTTTTTGGCGATGTAGTTGTGTGAGGGCTCATTTTATGCGGTATGTCCTGATGTTTCCATTGGTACCATTTTCGCATACTGCTCACTTTTTGATCGCCTTTTATTACATTTTTTCTCAGAGATAGGGTGACCAAAAAAGTGCATTTCAGGCTTTCTTTATTTTTTTTTTACCACGTTCACCGTGCGGGGTAAATAATACATTACTTTGATAGATCGGACTTTTACAGATGCAGCGATACCAAAGATGTATTTTTGGTTTATATATTTAGATTTTTTTTATTGCAAATATGGCAAAAGGGTTTTTTTTTTAACTTTTATTACTTTCTTTTTTTTTAATAATAACTAAAACTTTATTGTTCTTTTTTTCTACACTTTCTTTCATTCCCCAGGGGGGACCACAACCAGCGATGCTTTGATCGCCCCTGCAGTATGACGTAATGCTGTAGCATTACGTCATACTGCTTTTTCACAGGCAGTCTATCAAGCCACCCCACGGGGATGGCTTGATGGGCAGTCTGCTAAGGCAGCCCTGGGGCCTTTCTAAAGGCCCCCAGCTGCCATGACACCTGCACGGCTCCCCCGATCTCATCGTGGAGGGGCCGTACGGGACCCCCAAACATCGTTCGGGGGATTTAAATGCCGCTGTCAGAATTGACAGCGGCATTTAAAGGGTTAATAGCCACGATCGTCAGAAACGGCCGATTGCGGCTATTGCCCGCGGGTGTCAGCTGTAATAAACAGCTGACGCCCGCGCTGTATGGAGGGAGATACCGGCGCTATCTCCCTCCATACACGTCCTGCAACAGCAGGACGTAGAAAGTCGATAGGGCCATCACTAAAGGGTTAAAAGTGGGGAGGAAAAAACAAAATGAAAAAAACAAGGGCCATTTCCTTAAGGGGTTAAAAAGAGTAATATTTTCAGTTATGAAGGATCATTACAGGAGATGTCTATGGTGAGAAAATCCCTTTAAAAATATATATACTGTATAGTATGTCTATCAGGATCAACGAGGATGTCCATTCCAATTTTATACAGGCAGGCATTTCCAATTATTAGACAGATATCAATTAAATTTTGACTTTTTTTGCCCATGATTACATTTAGAATTAAAAGAAGCAGTTAAACAAAAAGTCACAGCACACTTAAGTAGAAAAAGTAAAGGTAGACTAGTGATAGGAAAGGAATGAGAATTTGCTGGTTCCTTGCAGTGCCTATGTGCCCGCTCATGAGATTTTCTCTCAGATGCTGATTGCCAATGACCATTTTTGAAATGAAAGTCAGCAGGCGCAATAACAACTCATGAAACAAAAACCCTTGATCAAAAACCTTGTCAGACGGGCTGATCAAAACACATGCACGTTTTTCAAAGTATACTTCTCTTTTGAGATATAAACCTAAGCATATACCACATTGGGTAAAAGAATAAAAACACTATAATAATGATTAAATATTAGAGATGAGCGAACGTACTCGTCCGAGCTTGATATTCGTGCGAATATTAGGGTGTTCAGGATGCTCGTTACTCGTAACGAGTACCACGCGGTGTTCCGGTTACTTTCAGTTTCCTCTCTGAGACGTTAGCGCGCTTTTCTGGCCAATTGAAAGACAGGGAAGGCATTACAACTTCCCCCTGTGACGTTCAAGCCCTATACCACCCCCCTGCTGTGAGTGGCTGGAAAGATCAGATGTCACCCGAGTATAAAAATCGGCCCCTCCCGCGGCTCGCCACACATGCCTTGTGACTTAGCTGAGGGAAAGTACTATCGTGCTGGAGCTGCTGTAGGGAGAGCGTTAGGAGTTAGTGTAGGCTTCAAGAACCCCAACGGCCCTTCTTAGGGCCACATCTACTGGTGTGCAGTACTGTGTTAGCACAGTATTTATTTATTTTTTTTCCAAAATTGGATCTGCAGAGCATTGCGCCCTGCAATAGGGACAGAAGTGGGGGTTAGGCAAGGAGAGTGTTAGGAGTTAGTGTAGGCTTCAAGAACCCCAACGGTCCTTTCTAGGGCCACATCTATCCGTGTGCAGTACTGTCCAGGCTGCTGTTAGCAGTGTTGCATTTTTTTTTTTTTTCTCAAAACCGGCTGTGCAGAGCATTGCACCCGGCATTAATACTACAGGGATAGAATTGTGTAGGCAGGGCCAGAAGACATACATTATTCATTGAATACACGCAGTGTGGGTGTTCCTTGTAAAAAGCAGGGAAAAAATTCTATTTGGCCTGCCTCTTACAGTACTCAGGGCTCTGTGTACGTGTGTGCTGTGCGCTGAACGTTCAGAAAAAATCAGACGCAGTCAGCTACGTTTTACCGCAGGCGTGCGGCAATTTTTTTCCTGCATGGGAAATCCCTGATCTGCTGTAGGTAGCGAATTACTTTGCATCACTGCAGTTCTGCGACAAATTGGCAGGGCCACAACACAGTTATTAAACTTAGTATTCATTGAATACACGCAGTGTGGGTGTTCCTTGTAAAAAGCAGGGAAAAAATTCTATTTGGCCTGCCTCTTACAGTACTCAGGGCTCTGTGTACGTGTGTGCTGTGCGCTGAACGTTCAGAAAAAATCAGACGCAGTCAGCTACGTTTTACCGCAGGCGTGCAGCAATTTTTTTCCTGCATGGGAAATCCCTGATCTGCTGTAGGTAGCGAATTACTTTGCATCACTGCAGTTCTGGGACAAATTGGCAGGGCCACAACACAGTTATTAAACTTAGTATTCATTGAATACACGCAGTGTGGGTGTTCCTTGTAAAAAGCAGGGAAAAAATTCTATTTGGCCTGCCTCTTACAGTACTCAGGGCTCTGTGTACGTGTGTGCTGTGCGCTGAACATTCAGAAAAAATCAGACGCAGTCAGCTACGTTTTACCGCAGGCGTGCGGCAATTTTTTTCCTGCATGGGAAATCCCTGATCTGCTGTAGGTAGCGAATTACTTTGCATCACTGCAGTTCTGGGACAAATTGGCAGGGCCACAACACAGTTATTAAACTTAGTATTCATTGAATACACGCAGTGTGGGTGTTCCTTGTAAAAAGCAGGGAAAAAATTCTATTTGGCCTGCCTCTTACAGTACTCAGGGCTCTGTGTACGTGTGTGCTGTGCGCTGAACGTTCAGAAAAAATCAGACGCAGTCAGCTACGGTTGAGTACAGCCTTGCGCCAATTTCTTTCCTGCCTGGGAAATACCTGCTCTGCCACAGTTAATAACTCTGCAACAGTAAAGTTCTGTGACACTTTTGCAGGGCCGCAACACAGTGTCAGTTATTAAACTTATTATTCAGTGAATAGACGCAGTGGGCCTATCCTTTTAAACAAAAGGGAAGAAAGTATATTTGCCCTGCCTCTGTCAGTCCTAAGGGCTCTGGGTACGTGTGTGCTGCGTGGAGAACGCAAAAAAATCAGACGCAACCAGCTACGGTTCAGTGCAGCCTTGCGCCAATTTCTTTCCTGCCTGGGAAATCAAATCACTGGTAATACAGCATGCTGAGGGGTAGGGGTAGGCCTAGAGGACGTGGACGCAGCCGAGGACGCGGAGGGCCAAGTGAGGGTGTGGGCACAGGCCGAGCTCCTGATCCAGGTGTGTCGCAGCCGACTGCTGCGTGATTAGGAGAGAGGCACGTTTCTGGCGTCCCCACATTCATCGCCCAATTAATGGGTCCACGCGGGAGACCTTTATTAGAAAATGAGCAGTGTGAGCAGGTCCTGTCCTGGATGGCAGAAAGTGCTTCGAGCAACCTATCGTCCAGCCACAGTTCTGCGCCGTCCACTGCTGCAAATCCGAATCCTCTGTCTGCTGCTCCTCCTTCCTCCCAGCCTCCTCACTCCACTACAATGACACATGCTCAGGAGCGGGAGCACTCCCAGGAACTTTTCTCGGGCCCCTGCTCAGATTGGGCAGCAGTGGTTCCTCTACCACCAGAGGAGTTTATCGTCACTGATGCCCAACCATTGGAAAGTTCCCGGGGTCCGGGGGATGAGGCTGGGGACTTCCGCCAACTGTCTCAAGACCTTTCAGTGGGTGAGGAGGACGATGACGATGAGACACAGTTGTCTTGCAGTGAGGTAGTAGTAAGGGCAGTAAGTCCGAGGGAGCAGCGCACAGAGGATTCGGAGGAAGAGCAGCAGGACGATGAGGTGACTGACCCCACCTGGTGTGCAACGCCTACACAGGACAGGTCTTCAGAGGGGGAGGCACGGGCAGCAGCAGGGCAGGTTGCAAGAGGCAGTGCGGTGGCCAGGGGTAGAGGCAGGGCCAGACCGAATAATCCACCAAGTGTTTCCCAAAGCGCACCCTCGCGCCATGCCACCCTGCAGAGGCCGAGGTGCTCTAAGGTCTGGCAGTTTTTCACCGAGACGCCTGACGACCGACGAACAGTGGTGTGCAACCTTTGTCGCGCCATGATCAGCCGGGGAGCCACCACCAACAGCCTGACCACCACCAGCATGCGCAGACATATGATGGCCAAGCACCCCACAAGGTGGGACGAAGGCCGTTCACCGCCTCCGGGTTGCACCGCTGCCTCTCCCCCTGTGCCCCAACCTGCCACTGAGATCCAACCCCCCTCTCAGGACACAGGCACGACCATCTCATGGCCTGCACCCACACCCTCACCTCCGCTGTCCTCGGCCCCATCCACCAATGTCTCGCACCGCACAGTCCAGCCGTCACTAGCGCAATTGTTGGAGCGCAAGCGCAAGTACGCCGCCACGCACCCGCACGCTCAATCGTTAACCGTCCACATAGCCAAATTTATCAGCCTTGAGATGCTGCTGTATAGGGTTGTGGAAACGGAGTCCTTCAAAGCTATGATGGCGGCGGCGGCCCCGCGCTACTCAGTTCCCAGTCGCCACTACTTTTCCCGATGTGCCGTCCCAGCCCTGCACGACCACGTCTCCCGCAACATTGTACGCGCCCTCACCAATGCGGTTAGTGGCAAGGTCCACTTAACTACGGACATGTGGACAAGCACAGGCGGGCAGGGCCACTACATCTCCCTGACAGCACATTGGGTGAATTTAGTGGAGGCTGGGACAGAGTCAGAGCCTGGGACCGCTCACGTCCTACCCACCCCCAGAATTGCGGGCCCCAGCTCGGTGGTGGTATGTTCGGCGGTGTATGCTTCTTCCACTAAAGCACCCTCCTCCTCCTCAACCTCTGTCTCGCAATCTAGATGTGTCAGCAGCAGCAGGACGTCGCCAGCAGTCGGTGTCGCGCGGCGTGGCAGCACAGCGGTGGGCAAGCGTCAGCAGGCCGTGCTGAAACTACTCAGCTTAGGAGATAGGAGGCACACGGCCCACGAACTGCTGCAGGGTCTGACAGAGCAGACCGACCGTTGGCTTGCGCCGCTGAGCCTCCAACCGGGCATGGTCGTGTGTGACAACGGCCGTAACCTGGTGGCGGCTCTACAGCTCGGCAGCCTCACGCACGTGCCATGCCTGGCCCACGTCTTTAATTTGGTGGTTCAGCGCTTTCTGAAAAGCTACCCACGCTTGTCAGACCTGCTCGTAAAGGTGCGCCGGCTCTGTGCACATTTCCGCAAGTCCCACACGGACGCTGCCACCCTGCGCACCCTGCAACATCGGTTTAATCTGCCAGTGCACCGACTGCTGTGCGACGTGCCCACACGGTGGAACTCTACGCTCCACATGTTGGCTAGGCTCTATGAGCAGCGTAGAGCTATAGTGGAATACCAACTCCAACATGGGCGGCGCAGTGGGAGTCAGCCTCCTCAATTGTTTTCAGAAGAGTGGGCCTGGTTGGCAGACATCTGCCAGGTCCTTCGAAACTTTGAGCAGTCTACCCAGGTGGTGAGCGGCGATGCTGCAATCATTAGCGTCACCATTCCTCTGCTATGCATCTTGAGAAGTTCCCTGCAAACCATAAAGGCAGCCGCTTTGCGCTCGGAAACCGAGCCGGGGGAAGACAGTATGTCGCTGGATAGTCAGAGCACCCTCCTGTCTATATCTCAGCGCGTTCAGGAGGAGGAGGAGGAGCATGAGGAGAATGAGGAGGAGGGGGAAGAGACAGCTTGGCCCACTGCTGACGGTACCCATGCTGCTTGCCTGTCATCATTTCAGCGTGTATGGCCTGAGGAGGAGGAGGAGGAGGAGGAGGAGGATCCTGAAAGTGATCTTCCTAGTGCGGACAGCCATGTGTTGCGTACAGGTACCCTGGCACACATGGCTGACTTCATGTTAGGATGCCTTTCTCGTGACCCTCGCATTCAACGCATTCTGGCCACTACGGATTACTGGGTGTACACACTGCTCGACCCACGCTATAAGGAGAACCTTCCCACTCTCATTCCCGAAGAGGAAAGGGGTTCGAGAGTGTTGCTATACCACAGGACCCTGGCGGACAAGCTGATGGTAAAATTCCCATCCGACAGCGGTAGTGGCAGAAGGCGCAGTTCCGAGGGCCAGGTAGCAGGGGAGGTGCGTAGATCGAGCAGCATGTACAGCCCAGGCAGTGCAACAGTCTTTAAGGGCCTGGCCAGCTTTATGGCTCCCCAGCAAGACTGTGTCACCGCTCCCCAGTCAAGGCTGAGTCGGCGGGAGCACTGTAAAAGGATGGTGAGGGAGTACGTAGCCGATCGCACGACCGTCCTCGGTGACGCCTCTGCCCCCTACAACTACTGGGTGTCGAAGCTGGACACGTGGCCTGAACTAGCGCTGTATGCCCTGGAGGTGCTTGCTTGTCCTGTGGCTAGCGTCTTGTCGGAAAGGGTGTTTAGTGCGGCTGGGGGAATCATCACAGATAAGCGTACCCGCCTGTCAACCGACAGTGCCGACAGGCTAACACTCATCAAGATGAACAAAGCCTGGATTTCCCCAGACTTCTCTTCTCCACCAGCGGACAGCAGCGATACGTAAGCAATACGTAGGCTGCACCCGCGGATGGAAGCTACGTTCTCTCTCACCATCCAAAATGGGGACATTTCTGCTTCATCAATCTGTGTCTAATATTCCTCCTCCTCCTCCTGCTCCTCCTCCTGAAACCTCACGTAATCACGCTGAACGGGCAATTTTTCTTAGGGCCACAAGGCTCACTCATCTAATTTTTCTAAACAATTTTTATATGTTTCAATGCTCTTAAAAGCGTTGAAACTTTAACTTGAACCAATTTTTCGTTAAACTGGGCTGCCTCCAGGCCTAGTTACCACTTAAGCCACATTAACCAAAGCGATTAATGGGTTTCACCTGCCATCTTGGTTGGGCATGGCCAATTTTTACTGAGGTACATTAGTACTGTTGGTACACCAATTTTTTGGGGCCCTCACCTACAGTGTAATCATAGCAATTTGTATGTTCTTCGCCTGCACTCATGGTACAGAAGTGTGTGTGGGGTTGGCCTACACTTTAGCTACATAAATGTAACTTGGGCCTTGGCTATACTGCAGCTACTGAAATGGAACTAAGACTGCGCTCCCACTATACTGCTGCTTCGGAATTGTTACTGGGGCCTGTCTTGAGTGCTACTATTACTGACATGGAACGAAGACTGCGCTCCCACTATACTGCTGCTTCGGAATTGTTACTGGGGCCTGTCTTGAGTGCTACTATTACTGACATGGAACGAAGACTGCGCTCCCGCTATACTGCTGCTTCGGAATTGTTACTGGGGCCTGTCTTGAGTGCTACTATTGCTGACATGGAACGAAGACTGCGCTCCCGCTGTACTGCTGCTTCGGAATTGTTACTGGGGCCTGTCTTGAGTGCTACTATTACTGACATGGAACGAAGACTGCGCTCCCACTATACTGCTGCTTCGGAATTGTTACTGGGGCCTGTCTTGAGTGCTACTATTGCTGACATGGAACGAAGACTGCGCTCCCGCTATACTGCTGCTTCGGAATTGTTACTGGGGCCTGTCTTGAGTGCTACTATTGCTGACATTGAACGAAGACTGCGCTCCTCCTATAATGCTGCTAGTGATATGTTAGTGGGGCCTGTCCTAATGCTACGGCTGAAATGTTACGAATTCTGGGCTCTGCCTATACCGCTGCTAATGGTGTGTCTCTGGGGTGTGGAAACAGAGGCTTCCCAAAGACATGATGGCGGCGAGGCCATTTCCCACCAACGCGGTTACTGTTAAGGTGCATATAACCACGGACACGTGGAGAGGACACGTAGTGCCTCAAAAACATCCCCCTCCTCCTCCAACAGGGAAAACATTCTCGGGAAATGCCTTTGCATTGGTTCGTCTGGTGGCAGTCCAAGAATTTCACCTTTACCGACACTACAAGAGAGCCCCCCCACCATCCCCCCGCCACGGCCCACTTAATCCTGGCCACATTCCGAAAACCAACAAAATAAAACCGCGCTACTAGGTCCGCAGTCACCACCACATTACCACCAACGCGGTTACTGTTAAGGTGCATATAACCACGGACACGTGGAGAGGACACGTAGTGCCTCAAAAACATCCCCCCGCCACGGCCCACTTAATCCTGGCCACATTCCGAAAACCAACAAAATAAAACCGCGCTACTAGGTCCGCAGTCACCACCACATTACCACCAACGCGGTTACTGTTAAGGTACATATTACCAGTCTGACTGGGGCATGCAGACACCTTGACAGAATGAATAGTGTGTGGCACATAGGTTCCCCATTGCTATGCCCACGTGTGCAGCTCCTGATGGCGGTGGCACAGGATTATATTTCTCATTGCTTCTGTACAGCATTGTGGGCTATCGCCCCACCACTTTTAAAGAGGGTCGCTGCCTAGCCGTGCCAACCCCTCTGCAGTGTGTGCCTGCGGTTCCTCCTCATGGCAGACGCACTTATAAATAGACATGAGGGTGGTGTGGCATGAGGGCAGCTGAAGGCTGCGCAGGGACAGTTTGTTGTGCGCTGTGGACACTGCGTCGTGCGGGCGGGGGGGGGGGGGGGGGTTGGCAGCATGTAACCCAGGAGAAGTGGCAGCGGAGTGTCATCCAGGCAGTGATTGTGCTTTGTTGTAGCTAGTGTGGTGCTTAGCAAAGGTATGCCATGCTAATGAGGGCTTTTCAGAAGTAAAAGTTTTTGGGAGGGGGGGGGGGGCCACTCTTGCCGCTATTGTGGCTTAATAGTGGGACCTGTGAACTTGAGATGCAGCCCAACACGTAGCCCCTCGCCTGCCCTATCCGTTGCTGTGTCGTTCCCATCACTTTCTTGAATTGCCCAGATTTTCACACATGAAAACCTTAGCGAGCATCGGCGAAATACAAAAATGCTCGGGTCGCCCATTGACTTCAATGGGGTTCGTTATTCGAAACGAACCCTCGAGCATCGCGAAAAGTTCGTCCCGAGTAACGAGCACCCGAGCATTTTGGTGCTCGCTCATCTCTATTAAATATGCAAAACTGATAAAATATACTAAATTATAAATATTAATAATTCATGCTCTGCATTTAGCTTGGCTGCCCATTATCACAGCACTAATTATAGAGCCTACATCCTCTTCAGTAATGGACATTTAAGGGTTGATATACGGTATGATATTGTACAGTACGGTGAAGTGGATTTATCATGTCATAAACGTATTACAACTATTGAATAATTTGCCTCTGAACCTACTGGTGATCTAACTAGATGTGGTGATAATTTAGTGTCAGGTTTGGTAAAACACATGGGGGGTATGGTCTCAAAACAAGACTCTATTTGAACTTGAATTTCCTCCCCACCTAAAAAGCAAACCTCTAAGTATGTTTACATATTTTAATTGCAGCCAGGGCAACTGAAATGAAATGATCAAAAAAACGTCCAAGTCAAATTCACATATATAAAATGAATAAAGATACCTTCATACTAAATAGAAACCTTGACACTTTGTTGCTCAGACAAGGGGAAAATTGATTATCTACCGTAGGTTGATATAGTCAGGCATGCTCAGTAATTGGCATCAGCGGAAATCTATTTGATTTGACTCGTGCTTAACCCATTCTTTTATAGGGGCACCATGTTAAAAGCTTTGCCAATGTGCTAAATAAACAAATTTTACCTCTGAGCCTTTTTAGATTGAATATTTATTTTACCTTGCATCCTTGGTCTTGCGAGGAGCCTCCAGGCTTTGACTGCTTGGTGTTGTACAAGTACCAATACAGAAAAAAAGTCTTCAGCAGAGACGCACGAACCAAGCTAACGATGAACTAAGAAGTAGGAATATGTATCTGATAATCCAAGTAGGGGCGTAACTATAGGGGATGCGGTTGCACCCGGGCGCAAGAGCCTTAACCCCTTGAGTGGCGGGTTTCCTACCACCCTGTCGTGCCCACCAGGGCAGGTTTTTTAAAATGGTCTAATCATTGAATTTCAACTAATTTTGCAGTTGTGTCTCAAGAGCCATAACTTTTTCATTTTTCCATTGACATGGCCATATGAGGGCTTGTTTTTTGCGGGACAACTTGTGATTTTTTTTAAATGGGGGAGGAAAAAAAGAAATGGAGGAAAAAAGAAAAAAAAAGGGGCCATGTCATTAAGGGGTTAAATAATGTATTAACTTCCTTCTCTGGGTCATTACGATGCATGGATACCACATGTGTGATTGTATTTTTGATTTTTTACAAAGTAAAGGAGACAAGTGTTTTTATTATTTTTTTTTAAATTTTTTAATTTTTTAATTTTTTATTTTTTTTTATTTTAATTTTTTGTCCCTTTAGGGGACTTCCACAGGGACCCATCAGGACCCCCTGATCACATTCCGGGGGTCCGATGGTGACAGACCTTTACATGCTGCAGTGACAGCCCTTTACATGCTGCAGTCACATAGACTGCAGCATGTAAAGGGTTAACACAGCAGAGATCGGAGGTTTTCTCTGATCTCTGCTGTAAGAGCTAGTACCTAGCTGTCCTCTGACAGCCAAGCAGCAAGCTCTCCCTGCAAGCGAGACCATCGGCATTCTTCTGACAAGCCGATGGTCTCCATGGCAACCTGTAAGCAAAGCAGGAGATTGCCGGCACATCGGCAATATCGTCTGCTGGTTTTTCAAAGTCCTGCACTGCTCTATGTGGGTCTGTGCAGGCAGAGCACACTGTCACAGCTTGTGGCACTGTGCTCTGCAGCTCCCATAGTGATACATAGCCCGGAAATCTTCCGGGCTATGTTGCTATGAGCAGTGGAGCTCGTCCCCGAAAATTTCCGGGCGTGCCACTCAAGGGGTTAAGGGGTCCGTAAGGCCTCTCTTCTCCAAATAAGGAGCCCAGTACTATGAATAAAGCACTATATTTAGGGGCCCTGTTACAGGTTTTGCATTGGGGCTCAGGAGGTTTAAGTTATGCCTCAGAGCAAATATATGATAGGAAACTCAAGTGAATACATGTATACTGTGTGGACAGGCACAGTGGAGAGGAGAAGGCCTACATTTCTAGTTGGCAGATTTCTTGTATACTGAACAAATGTACATCATGTCTATAAATATATATAGACATATATATATAAATAAGCACAGGAAATGACATCATATATGCAAATGACTCCCATCAGGGGTGAGCTTAACCCCACCCCCCACCCTACGCATCAAGCATAGGGTCAACAGACAATTAGTATATGTGAAGAAAGACATTATTGTGGTATAACCCCTTGGACATACTTGTATTCAACTTAAAGGGGTTGTTTCGCGAAAGCAAGTGGGGTTAAGCACTTCTGTATGGCCATATTAATGCACTTTGTAATATACATCGTGCATTAAATATGAGCCATATAGAAGTTACCCACTTACCTTCCCTGCGCTGGCGTCCCCGTCTCCATGGCTCCGTCTAACTTCAGCGTCTAATCGCCCGATTAGACGCGCTTGCTCAGAAGGGTCTTCTGCTTTCGGGTCTATCCGGCAGCAGCGGCGTTCTGGCTCCGCCCCCTTGTACGCGTCATCGCGTAGCTCCGCCCCATTGCGTGTACCGATTCCAGCCTCCTGATTGGCTGGAATCGGCACACGTGACGGGGCGGAGCTACGCTATGACGCATACAAGGGGGCGGAGCCAGAACGCCGCTGCTGCCGGACAGACCCGAAAGCAGAAGACCCTTCTGCGCAAGCGCGTCTAATCGAGCGATTAGACGCTGAAGTTAGACGGAGCCATGGAGACGGGGACGTCAGCGCAGGGAAGGTAAGTGAATAACTTCTGTATGGCTCATATTTAATGCACGATGTATATTACAAAGTGCATTAATATGGCCATACAGAAGTGCTTAACCCCACTTGCTTTCGTGAGACAACCCCTTTAAGGCAAGAAAAGTGCCTTCATGGATGTCAGAGGCTCCCATCTGGTATGAAATAAACCCCCCTGTGCATCATGCATGAATCTAACAGAGAATTGAGATTATATATTTTATATACATATATATCAAAATACTATAGTGATATAAGCCCTTATATTCAACTAGGGATAGTCGAAATGTTATGATATATTAATGGCTTCTATCAAATATAGGATGAAAAAAAACTCAAAAAGAAAAAAAATGTTTCTTTGAATCACATGCAAACCTCTATTGACAACATGTAGCAATCTCTAACCTAGGGTCTTAAGGATTAGGATTAGAGATGAGCGAACGTACTCGTCCGAGCTTGATACTCGTTCGAGTATTAGCGTGTTCGAGATGCTCGTTACTCGAGACGAGTACCACGCGATGTTCGAGTTACTTTCACTTTCATCTCTGAGACGTTAGCGCGCTTTTCTGGCCAATAGAAAGACAGGGAAGGCATTACAACTTCCCCCTGCGACGGTCAAGCCCTATACCACCCCCTTGCAGTGAGTGGCTGGCGAGATCAGGTGTCACCCAAGTATATAAATCGGCCCCTCCCGCGGCTCGCCACAGATGCATTCTGACAGAGATCAGGGAAAGTGCTGCTGGTGCCGGAGCTGCTATAGGGAGAGCGTTAGGAGTTATTTTAGGCTTCAAGAACCCCAACGGTCCTTCTTAGGGCCACATCTGACCGTGTGCAGTACTGTTGAGGCTGCTTTTAGCAGTGTTGCACAATTTTTTTTTTGTATATCGGGCGTGCAGAGCATTGAGTATAGGGCCAGTACTGGTGAGGCAGGGAAAGAGATATTCAGGCTATATAGGCAGTAGGCTTTTTCCAAAAAATTGGGGAAAAATACTATATTTGGGCTGCCTGTGACCGTCTTCAGTTTACCGCGTGTCTGCTGGGGGTAGTAGTCCTAATTAATACGCAGCTAAGCGTTACAGCAGGCTTGCGCAAAATTCTTTCCTGGATCTGCTGTCTCTGTTACATGATCGCCGTCATCCCGCCAGAGGGAAAGAGTATACATAATATTATACGCTGCCTACAGTATCTATCTGCTGGGGGTAGTAGTCCTAATTAATACGCAGCTAAGCGTTACAGCAGGCTTGCGCAAAATTCTTTCCTGGATCTGCTGTCTCTGTTACATCAGCGCTGTCATCCCGCCAGAGGGAAAGAGTATACATAATATTATACGCTGCCTACAGTATCTATTTGCTGGGGGTAGTAGTCCTAATTATTACGCAGCTAAGCGTTACAGCAGGCTTGCGCAAAATTGTTTCCTGGATCTGCTGTCTCTGTTACATGATCGCCGTCATCCCGCCAGAGGGAAACAGTATACATAATATTATACGCTGCCTACAGTATCTGTCTGCTGTATCAGCTCAGCATTTTAAAAAAATAGAAGCAAAATACTTAAGGCCTACTACTGGCCTTTGGCCACTTGACTGCTTCTGCGCTGTGAATTCCACTAGCTCAGTCATACGCACCTACGTCTCACTACAGGCGTGCGCAAAATTGTTTCCTGGCTCTGCTGTGCGTTCCGTAAGGGAAGTCAGCCTCCAACCACAGGCCAATAAGCGGCACATTTAATTACAGCGTTCTGTTTCTGCACTACTGGTAATACAGCATGCTGAGGGGTAGGGGTAGGCCTAGAGGACGTGGACGCGGGCGAGGATGCGGAGGCCCAAGTCAGGGTGTGGGCACAGGCCGAGCTCCTGATCCAGGTGTATCGCAGCCGACTGCTGCGGGATTAGGAGAGAGGCACGTTTCTGGCGTCCCCACATTCATCTCACAATTAATGGGTCCACGCGGTAGACCTTTATTAGAAAATGAGCAGTGTGAGCAGGTCCTGTCGTGGATGGCAGAAAGTGCATCCAGCAATCTATCGACCACCCAGAATTCTGCGACCACCCAGAATTACAATGACACATTCTGAGGAGCAGGCAGACTCCCAGGAACTGTTCTCGGGCCCCTACCCAGAATGGGCAGCAATGGTTCCGAATCCTCTCCCACCGGAGGAGTTTGTCGTGACCAATGCCCAACCTTTGGAAAGTTCCCGGGGTCCGGGGGATGAGGCTGGGGACTTCCGGCAACTGTCTCAAGAGCTTTCAGTGGGTGAGGAGGACGATGACGATGAGACACAGTTGTCTATCACTCAGGTAGTAGTAATTGGAGTAAGTCCGAGGGAGGATCGCACAGAGGATTCGAAGGAAGAGCAGCAGGACGGTGAGGTGACTAACCCCACCTGGTTTGCTACGCCTACTGAGGACAGGTCTTCAGAGGGGGAGGCAAGTGCAGCAGCAGGGCAGGTTGGAAGAGGCAGTGCGGTGGCCAGGGGTAGAGGCAGGGCCAGACTGAATAATCCACCAACTGTTTCCCAAAGCGCCCCCTTGTGCCACGCCATCCTGCAGAGGCCGAGGTCCTCAAAGGTCTGGCAGTTTTTCACTGAGAGTGCAGACGACCGACGAACAGTGGTGTGCAACCTTTGTCGCGCCAAGATCAGCCGGGGAGCCACCACCACCAGCCTCACCACCACCAGCATGCGCAGACATATGATGGCCAAGCACCCCACAAGGTGGGACGAAGGCCGTTCACCGCCTCCGGTTTGCACCGCTGCCTCTCCCCCTGTGCCCCAACCTGCCACTGAGATCCAACCCCCCTCTCAGGACACAGGCACTACCGTCTCCCGGCCTGCACCCACACCCTCACCTCCGCTGTGCTCGGCCCCATCCACCAATGTCTCTCAGCGCACCGTCCAGCCGTCGCTAGCGCAAACAATACATAGGCAGCACCCGCGAATGGAAGCATTGTTCTCTATCACCATCAAAAACGTGGACCTTTTAGCTTCATCAATCTGTGTATAATATTCATCCTCCTCCTCCTGCTCCTCCTCCTGAAACCTGACGTAATCACGCCAAACGGGCAATTTTTCTTAGGCCCACAAGGCTCAGTCATATAATTTTTGTAAACAATTTTTATACGTTTCAATGCTCATTAAAGCGTTGAAACTTGCACCTGAACCAATTTTTATTTTAACTGGGCTGCCTCCAGGCCTAGTTACAAATTAAGCCACATTAACCAAAGCGATTAATGGGTTTCACCTGCCGTCTTGGTTGGGCATGGGCAATTTTTCTGACGTACATTAGTACTGTTGGTACACCAATTTTTTGGGGCCCTCGCCTACAGTGTAATCCAATTAATTTTTTGCCCACCTGCATTAAAGCTGACGTTACATCAGCTGTGCTGGGCACTGCAATGGGATATATTTATGTACCGCCGGTGGGTTCCAGGGAGCCACCCATGCTGTGGGTCCACAGGGAGTTGTAACTGCATGTGTCCACTTCTAAGGAACCCCAGTCTGACTGGGGCATGCAGTGTGGGCCGAAGCCCACCTGCATTAAACATGACATTACCTCAGCTGTGATGGGCACTGCAATTGGATACATTTATGTACAGCCGGTGGGTTCCAGGGAGCCACCCATGCTGTCGGTCCACACGGAGTTGTAACTGCATGTGTCCACTTCTAAAGAACCCCAGTCTGACTGGGGCATGCAGTGTGGGCCGAAGCCCACCTGCATTTAATCGGACGTTACCTCAGCTGTGATGGGCACTGCAATGGGATACATTTATGTACAGCCGGTGGGTTCCAGGGAGCCACCCATGCTGTCGGTCCACACGGAGTTGTAACTGCATGTGTCCACTTCTAAAGAACCCCAGTCTGACTGGGGCATGCAGTGTGGGCCGAAGCCCACCTGCATTTAATCGGACGTTACCTCAGCTGTGATGGGCAATGCAATGGGATATTTTTATGTACCGTCGGTGGGTTCCAGGGAGCCACCCATGCTGTGGGTCCACAGGGAGTTGTAAATGCATCCGTGTCCACTTCTAAAGAACCCCAGTCTGACTGGGGCATGCAGTGTGGGCCGAAGCCCACCTGCATTAAACATGACGTTATTACCTCAGCTGTGATGGGCAATGCAATGGGATATATTTATGTACCGCCGGTGGCTTCCTGGCACCCAACCATGCTGTGGGTCCACAGGGAGTTGTAAATGCATCTGTGTCCACTTCTAAAGAACCCCAGTCGGACTGGGGCATGCAGTGTGGGCCGAAGCCCACCTGCATTTCATCTGACGTTAGCTCTGCTCTCCAGGGCACTGCAATGGGATACATTTTTGTACAGCGGGTGGGTTCCTGGGAGCCACCCATGCTGTGGGTGCACACGGAATTCCCATGGCGGAGTTGGGGATTCCCAGTTGTACCTGCCTGTGACTATTTATAAAAAACCGCGGTCTGACTGGGGCATGCAGACACCTTGACAGAATGAATAGTGTGTGGCACATAGGTTCCCCATTGCTATGCCCACGTGTGCAGCTCCTGATGGCGGTGGCACAGGATTATATTTCTCATTGCTTCTGTACAGCATTGTGGGCTATCGCCCCGCCCCTTTTAAAGAGGGTCGCTGCCTAGCCGTGCCAACCCTCTGCAGTGTGTGCCTGCGGTTCCTCCTCATGGCAGACGCACTTATAAATAGACATGAGGGTGGTGTGGCATGAGTGCAGTGCGCAGGGACACCTTGGTGTGCGCTGTGGACACTGCATCGTGCGCGCGCGGGGGGGGGGGGGGGTTGGGCAGCATGTAACCCAGGAGAAGTGGCAGCGGAGTGTCATGCAGGCAGTGATTGTGCTTTGTTGGAGGTAGTGTGGTGCTTAGCTAAGGTATGCATTCCTAATGAGGGCTTTTCAGAAGTAAAAGTTGTTGGGGGGAGGGGGGCCCACTGTTGCCGCTATTGTGGCTTAATAGTGGGACCTGGGAACTTGAGATGCAGCCCAACATGTAGCCCCTCGCCTGCCCTATCCGTTGCTGTGTCGTTCCCATCACTTTCCTGAATTGCCCCGGTTTTCACAAATGGAAACCTTAGCGAGCATCGGCGATATACAAAAATGCTCGAGTCGCCCATTGACTTCAATGGGGTTCGTTACTCGAAACGAACCCTCGAGCATCGCGAAAATTTCGTCCCGAGTAACGAGCACCCGAGCATTTTGGTGCTCGCTCATCTCTAATTAGGATGTCAATGGATGTACATTTGTTCAGTATGCTATGCCTAAGGCAGATGTTCTGCCGAAACACATCTGAGGTTTTGAGGTACCTGTGTGTACACAGGCTGAGGTTTTTTAACATGATGCAATAAATTGGAAGTTTATTTTACGTTTGGATGCTGGATATGATTTTTTCATCAATACTAGTCCAGGGCTTCAAGTTTCTCCGTGCATCCCCTTGGATTATACCTGTCTATTTTCAAACATATACATCAGGTGAGCTGAAACCTTTTCTGTGTTTCAGATTTCTTGTAGCAGGTAGCTACAGAGAGAACTCAGCCCAAGGGAAAAGATCAACTAGTGTGCTGAAAATTATATTTACCCTGTCCAGAGCAAATATAGAACTTGTCATAACCAAACAATTAAAAAAGCATTAGACGCATGAATGAACATATATATTGAGATATGTACAATTAAAAATTTTACCGTAGGGCACCTCTACCAAAAAGAGGGTGGGATAAGGGGTGGGGCTTATAACAACAAGGCACCTGTTGGCTTCCAGTGAGCGCCGTGCCACTGGTCACTTCCACGTCACCTGACCAGGGGTGCGACACTCGTGTGTACCCAGCCTTAAATTATTTATGCCGATTTGGTGTGGGTCCCTGGAAAATATTCTATGTGTAAATGTACCCTAATGGTAGTCTCTCTGTATCCCTGGCCTAACTCCCTCCTCAAGTAATGATGGCCCATGTTTTTTTCCATATCTTTAGCCAAATATTTTTTTTGCATTTGATTCAACCCCTCCTCCTGGACTTCCTAGCAAAACTACTGGTGGAGAGGAAGTAAGCTCATAGCAACAATAACAGCAGACCATCCTGTACCTTGAAGTTCTAAGCGCCGCTACTATAATCAGTACAGCGCTGCTGCGTAATGCATAGATGGCAGTGTGTGCACTGGGGCCCCCTGCTAGTTTTGCTAGAAAAAGCAGTGGGGAGGGCGTTAAATGATTTTTTTTTTTTTTTTTTTAGCAGTAATAGATTGAAAAGCTGAGTGATTCCCAGCCTGAAAGCCACAGCACCCCATTTGGTTATCACTGGCATATACACTAGCTTTACTGATTCCAAGTGTCCACCCTACCTTGCAGGATATCTGTAAGGTAACAATTTTGGTTCTTTACGCCTCAGCAATAATAAGAATGCTTAAAAGAGTATATAATTTATGCCTCAGCATGCATAAACAGCTATTAATATGTACGCACATTATCAAAAAAATCAAGCACCTAGAAGGAGAGGCAGAATCAAAGGAAACTTTCTATGTGTGATTTTAACATTGATATAAGTGATTACAATATCAGAGCAAAAGGATACTTTATTGTAGAAAACTGAACACTTGAAGAGAGGCGATAGTACCCTGTTGGGTCGCATCTAGCTTGAATGCGAGATGTGATACAGGTGGGCATGGAGGTATGCAATATTTGTATCGTATCCTGCGGCATATTAGTCCACATTTGCTGTAACTGAACCTCTAGATCAGGGGTGTCAAACTTATTTTCACTGAGGATCAGATTATCATTATGGTTGTCTTTCAAAGGGACATTTATAAGGGCTCATTCACTCCGGTGTACTTACGTGCATATTACAGACAGCTTAATCCCCATTGACTTGTCTCAGGTATTCAGGCAAGTGTTTTACATGTGTAAGAAAAAAATCACAGCATGTCCTATTTTCGTCATATTAATTGCCCACTAATGTCAATGGGATTGCGTAAATATGCAGTGAATAACAGTTTTGATCAATAAAAATACTGCATATTTCATAGACCAAAACTGCATACACCCATGTGAATGAGCCCTTAATGTAACTACTCCTTACCATGGCTATGCAGTATGATAGCATTTCTCCCCTTCTATCTTTTTAGCACTAAGTTTCCTACCTTGGAAGGTGACTAGGGTGCCTGGGTATGGCTGTCAGAGCTGTACCACAACCTATGAGTTGCTGGAGAGCGGTGTGGAGGTGCGCTCCGAGGCTCAGAATCCAAGATGGCACCCACTACCTATGCTGGCACCATCTCCTCTGCAAGCGATGGCTGCATCCTCCAAAAAAGTGTAGAGGCAATCCTTCTGTGTCTAGAACTCATCGCAGGCCACAAAAAATGAGATGGCGGGCTGAATTCTGTCTGCGGGCTTTGAGTTTGACAAATACACTCTAGATTGTGCAAACTCGTAGGCTGCAAAGTTGGAATCCCAGATGGTTCTCTGCATGTTCTATTGGCGATAAGTCTTGCGAACGGGCAGGCAACGGAAGTATGGCAATATTGTAGAGGCATTCCTGTGACACTCTTGCTGTGTGCAGCTGAGCAGAAGCCCTGCCATGAAAGACAAAACATGTAGCTGCAGGATATCCTAAACATATTGCTGAGCTGTCATTGTCCCTCATAAATCTACTAGGGGTGGCCAACTGTCGTATGCAATGACTTTCAGGACAATCAAACTAGCATTAAAGGTAGTGTGTCTACCTTCAGGTTTGAAGTGCTCACTCCAAAGGCAGGTTTGAATTGCTCACTCCTAGGTCTCCAGACACGTACATGGCCATCACTCCTTAAACTAAACCTGGATTTATCATTGAAAACAACCTGGTTCAACTCTGTAACAGTCCAGTTTCATGGTTCATGACACCCCTGCAAATGGAGGCGACATTGGGTGCATGTCAAAGGCAGTACACGTAATGGGTGACGTGAGACCAAATATCCTTTAGCCAAGCGCCTGGAAATGGTTTTCACAGACATAGAGGCCTTTAAATGATGGTGCTACTTATCTCTGGATGGCAGACAACGAAACAGTTGGAGTTGCTCATGCTTGTCAGACGATCAGACGATCTTCTCTACTGATGGTCTGTCAAGGGCATCCTGAGCCTGGTTGTCTTTTGTGCATGCCATCATGCATCCACAGGTCCAAACACCTCCTATTAGTCTGGTTAGAATGGACCAGGTGGTGGGCAATTCATCTACACGACCATCCAGCTTCTCGCATTCCAATAATGCGCCCCTCTTAAGCTCTGTTAACTGGGTGAAATCTCGTTGATTACATCATAGAAGCATGTCTAGTGGTCAACAAGTTCTACACAAGAGGAAAAAAAAGGTTCACTACACAAAAGTAGCCTATGAGGCCAAGGGTGGAGCCACTTATATGGCCTCAGGTGGCAAGACCATTCATCTAATCAATAACTCTAATCAATTGGATATCTGCCTGAGATATAACTGCATGCTGAGTTTTACATCAAATCAGCAACTCCGTCCAGGTGCTTATTTTATTTTTTTTATAAAGAGTGTATAACTCCTCTCTAAGGGCTCATGAGCGTTGTTTTGGGGTGCACAATGGGTTCTTATAGAAGTGCTCACATGAGAGAATGTACTAGCGCAAAACGGCACGACCTAGCAAAGATAGAACATTGGCTATCTTTGGTGTGCACTGTGCAGGAGTTTTCATTGACTCCTCTGGGAGCAGGAGTTAATGGAAAATCCTGCGCAGGGAGTAGATTCCCTGCTGCTTACTGCAGGACATTTAAAAGGTGCTGCCCAGAATCACATTCTAAATATCCCACTGTAAACTCCTGCTAATCCTTGTGGGGATAAGGGTCTATTCGAGGGTTCCGTTAATGCTCACGGGGACTAACAGGAATTTACAATGGGACATTTAAAATGTGCATCTGGGCATCTTTTAAATGCCCTGCTGTAAGCTGCAGGATATTCCTCCTGCCCCACTGCTGGGCAATACCCCAGCAGCAGAGACAGTAGGGGACTCCCTCCCCCTCTCTCCCCAAGAAATTTCCATATAGTGGGGAGAGAGAGGGGGCGGGGTTACAGGGCTGTCCCCGAGAGTATGTGAGGAGGGGGTGGGGCTAGAGGGATCCACCCCTAGCCCCGCCCGTTCTGCGGTTTGCTATGGGGAATCTCTGGAAGAATCCCTATAGCCCTGCCCCCTCTCTCTAGCCCTACCCACTCTATCTGCACTATGGGAATATCCCTCAGGGGTTGCCATAGCAGGAAGAGTGAGAGCTGGGCTATGGATTTTTCCATAACAAGGAGAAAGTGCGGAGCAATCGGGGATTAACCCCATAGCTTTGCTCTCTTTCCTTGCTGTGGAGGAAACCTGAAGCTCTGCGGGGCTTCTTCACTTTCTCCTCCTGGAGCAGCTGCACTTCTCCAAGTGCAGCTGCTCCAGTGAATGGGCACATGCCTTTTAGGAATGCAGGATTTGCTCTTGGAGCAAAATTAAAATTCATGATACCTTTGGTAGTACTAATGGTATACAATCACATAATCCTGAAAAAAATTACGACTGTGTAAACAATTTCAGAAAAATATCAGAAATAGTAAGTTTAACCTGAAGACCACTTTTTTCCTTAACCTCTTAGTGACAGCCCCAATGCCTTTTTACGTCCTAGCTAAGTGGGCTTTAACCCTTTCCAATCCACTGTCTGACATTATCAGACATTCTGATTGAAGGCTGTACAGATCCGATGTCAGAAGACGTCCGGCAGGGTATTCTTACTGTATATTACTGGTCACTCTGTTGTCAGGGGCCTCTCCAGTATGCCCCATACCGCAGTACTGGCTCTAGCCAGCAGATGGCACCATTGTATAATGGCAGAAAGAGAAAAACCCCTAGGAAACACTGAATCCAAAATTTGATTGCAAAGGGTTAATCCTCAGGGACGTAAAAACATGCTTCCTCTAAGGATTAAAGCCACGTGGGCTGAGTATGTGACAGCTCCATACTGATAGCTGCCGGAGGTAGCCGACAACTTAGAGCTGTCAAAGGGGGCTGGGAAATTCAACCCCCGGTCATGCGATCGGCATTATCCAATGGATAGCGCTGATCGCATGAAAGTAAACAAAGTGAAAACAGTTAAAGTTTCAGCTCCCCTCATGGATCGCATCCATAAGGGGTGCTGAAACTACCCACCCCCGTCCTCCGCAATGATCTGGTCTGAAAAGGACCTTCGGCCATCTACTGCACATGCTCGCTAAAGTAAAAATGGTGACGCATGCGCAGAAAACCGGATCGTCCCGGGACACTTGAAATCTCCTGGCTCCCAGCTACTAAAGGTAGCCAGAAGGCAGGAGATGTAATAAGGGACTGCGGTGACCTGTCCCCGGGCCTGTGATCGCTGCTAGCCGTTGGATAGCAGCAATCATGGAAAAGTTTAAAAAAGAAAAATAGAGTTAAAGTTTTAGCTTCTCTCATGGATCAGATTCATCGAGGGAAATAAAAATACTCACTCCAGTCCTCTGTAATATCCCATGGCGATCTGGTCCTTCCAGGACCTTATGTCATCTTCTGTGCATGCCTGCCTTACAAAAACCTTGAGCGCGTGCACAGAAGGGCTCGTACCGTGGGAGTTTTAAAAACCTTCTACTCCCAGGTTGCATGGACAAAAAAATTGTCAAAAAAAGTGTAAAAAAAAAAAAGAAAAAAAAGTTTATGTTTCATCTCCCCTCACGGATCATATCTGCGAGGGAGGAAAAAATTACATACCTAAGGCCCCCGGATTTATCCATGGACCTTACCATGACTTCTGCACATGCGTCAATTGCCAAAGTGACGGATGCATATGCAAAAGGTGTGGATTGTCCTGGTGATTTTAAAATCTCCTTGCTCCTAGCTATCATACGTAGCTGAGAGCCTGGAGATTTCACTGGGGGCCACGGTATGTGGTCCCTGGTCATGTGATCATCGCTATCCAATGGATAACAGTAATCACGTACAAGTAAAAAAGAGTTAAAATTTCACCTCCTGTCACAGATTCGATTCATGAGGGGAAGTAAAACTACTTACCAAAGGCCTATGGCAATGTTCCCCGGTGGGATCTTTATCCGCGGACCTTTCCCCAACTTCAGCGTATGCGCCCATCGGCAAAATGGTGGATATAAGCACAGAAGCTGGGGACGGCCCGGGAAATTTAAAATTTCCTTGCTCCTGGCTACTAAAGGTAGCCAAGAGCTTGGAGCTTGGTAGCTTGGAGCAGTGACAGAGGGCTACAGTGAGCGGTTTCCGGTCACGTGATCACTGTTATCCAATGGATAATGGTGATCACGTAAAAGTTAAAAGACAGTTGAAGTTTGATGCTCCTTTTGGTTTGGGCCCTGTTGTGCATAGAGACAGAAGATTAGGGCCACAATGGGTATGTCTCTGAACACAGGACAAACAGGGGTATCCATTTTGGGGTGCAAGTCTTCATTCATATGTGTGCTGTACAAAAAAAACAGTTTTTAAAATGACGCAATTGCCAAAAAAACTAAAATTGTGACTTTTTCCTTCTGCTTTGCTTAGATTTATTCAAAAACTGTGGGGTCAAAATATGCAGTACATCCCTATATGAATTTGTTAAGGGGTCAAGTTTTCAAAATAGTGGGGGTTCTCTGTCGTTTTGGCCGCTCAAAGGCTCTACACGTGTGCAATGAGGCCTAAATCACTTTCAAGCAAAATTTCTGTTCTGAAAGCCAACAGCTGCTCCTTTCGGTTTGTACACCATTGTGCATATGGACATAAGATTAGGGTCACAATGTGTATGTTTCTGAACACAAGCCAAATGAGGGTATCCATTTTGGGCTGAAAGTCTTCATTCATATTGTAGTGGTGCATTACACTACATGACGCAGAATGACCCACAGAGGCTGCTAGTCAGGAATTCTGATACCTGGAAAGGAAAAGATAGGGTTAACACCTGATGGGTGTGGCAAGCATTGGCTGCATATAAGTCAGTTCTTGCCAGAAGCAAAGGGGGAAATTACAGCTTGGCAGTGCAGGACAGGCTGCAAGCTGAGGTCCAGCATGGACCAGTTGGGTCTGTCACCTGGTCTGATGGAGGAAGAAGCCCTCCAGATGCCCCGGAGGCGTTAGTGACAGGACCCTGTGGGTTGTGAACCCTAATGCTTATGTGGACTGTGTATAATTTACCTGTATGCTGTGAATAAAAGCTGGCAGGAGCCAGATTTAAAGAAAACTTCAGTCTGCTGGAGCCTGTTTTTGTGTGAGGGGGCCATTCTGGTATCAAAAGTAGGCAATCCAGTGGCAAGCAGACCCCAACTTGTCACATATAGTGGAGGATGCGCTGGCACAAAATGGAGTAGTGCACAGAGAGCAACGCGTGAAGTGGATGTCTGCTGGGAACAGCATTTAAAGGGCCAGGAGGCCGAGTGTGCAGTTGCTGCTGAAGCAGCATTTAAAGGGCCAGGAGGCCGAAGCTGCGGTTGCCTTGGAGGGCAACGAAGGACCAGACTGAGGACATCTGCAGGAGGCAAGTTGGTGAACTTGTTGCTGTATTTGTTCATTTTGAACTGAGAAGTCAAGATGGCAGATGGTGTGGGAGGCAACCAAAAAGAGCCATGCTGGGGGTGTCTGCAAATGGACTTGTGTATGTACAGATGTCCAGTGGCAAAGTAGCCAGTAAAACCCCACTGGTCTGTGTTGGAGGCTGACTGCAGAGCTTTGAGGGCACAGCAGGAGGTGTCCCCACCAAAGGACTGTGATAAGAATCCATGGAGTGGTGAGACCATTAAAAATACTGTGGATTCTTTGCAATATGGACTCAAGAGTGAAAGAATTGATGCCAATATAGTTAAAATGCTGCATAGCAGAATGTTTTTCTTGCAGGAGGGTACTGGGAAAACTATAGTGTCTGCATTGGATGAAAAGAAGTCCAAAAACCGTATTGTGGATAATGTGTTGCAGAAACGTTTCATTAAGCCTGAAATGTGTGTGTGGAGGATTGTGGGATGGTTTCTGTGTGTGATATGTGTAGAAATGTTCCCCAAATGAAGTCAGGGTGTGAACAGGTTGCTGTAGGGAGTGCAGCCAATGCCCATGCGGGAATTAGTACAACTATGCCTTTAGAGAGAGGATAGATAGTGCTAAAGGTGCAAAGAAGAAAAAGGCTGCTGCTAGTGAGACAAGTGAGGTTGTCAGTGCAGATCCTGGAGTCCAGGGTGAGACAGCAAGAGAATGCTTGTTTAAAATTCAGGAGGGATTTGCACCAATGCAAGCTTACAAAACGTTTCTTGAGGAAGCATGGCAAACTGCTAATAAAAGATATGATGCACAGTTGGAAAAAGAAATGATATGATGCACAGTTTGAAAAAGAAAGGGCCAACTTGTGTCTGCTTGGAGAAGAGATCAAGAAGCAAAGGCTGTTAGCAGAGGAGCAGACAGAAAAAATTCTCATAGAAAAGAAAAGTATTCTCCAGGAAGCTGAGCAGCTGAAAGCAGAGAATGCAGCTCTCTTAAAGGAGAATGAGCACCTTGGGAGATTGGCTAAGGAGGAAGTTAAACACAGGGTGTTGCTGGAACAAAAGAATGTTCAGTGTGAACAGAGCTTAGAAGAAATGAGAAGTGAGAAAAATAAGTACGAGGGATGCCTTTCAAAAGCCATGAAGAGATGCAAGACCTCAGAGATGAGGCTGATCGCAGAGTATGTCTGGAGGCACAATCTGTGCAGTGTGAACAGGGCTGTAGGAAACTGCAAATGAAAACCCAAGAGTTGGAGATGACGTGTTGCAAGTTAGAAAGAGAGTCTACAGATGCACGGAATCAAACTACAGCTTTGCAAAATCAAGTTGCAGAGTTGAATATACACTTAGCAAAGAAAAATGGTGAATTGGAGTTCCAGATAAGTTGGCTTAAGGAAAAGCTGGAAATAGAGAAAGCTGCTTGCAGTCAGGAAGAAAAGCAAGCAGAGAGCTTGAAAGACATACTGGGTTACAAGGAAAACCAGGAAGCACTTCATGAGCAAGTGGCATCCCAGCTACAGATGAGCTTGGATGAGAAAGCTGAAGAATATGAAGCTCAAATCCAGGAGCTTGAACGGAGTCATGCTCTCATTGTGGGGGGACTGTCCCAATGGTTAGAGCAAGCTGAAAAAGTGAAAGAAACCTTGGGAGAGGTCAAACAGGCTATGAAAAGTGAGTGTACTGAGCTGACCCAAAAGGTGAAGGTGTTGTGGGAAGACAAACATGAATTTGAATGCAAGAAAAATGCAGTAGAGATGCAGCTTCAAGAGCTACAAGTTAAGATCACTGAAGGTGGCAGAGTGCAGACAGAGTTGTCTGAGCAGGTGAATAGACTGCAGGTGGAGCTGGAAGCTCAGACTGAAGAGTCTCAGAGGCTGGTGCAAGGAGAGACGCAGCAGAGGCTTGGGCTTAGTGCACACCTGAACACAATGTAAGATGAGAGAGGTGTGTTCCTCAAGCAGTTAGAGGAAGATGTAGAAACTAAGAGGAATCTGTCAGAGCAGAGTGCAACACTTCAGGCGCAGGTGTCAGTTCTGGAAGAGAGACTCGATGAGTACTCTGCATGCTGGGTCACGGCTGAAGAGCAAGACAGTGAAATCCTAGAAGGAGTGGAAGCGATAAATCTGCTGTTTTGTCTTCAAACTGATGTCTATGATTAACTTGAAGTTTACAGTGAGTCTTCAGCAGGAAGTAGAAGACATTAGTGTGGATTTTGGTTACCAATGTCAGATGGTGTCCAACTGGGAGAAGAAACAGAAGATGTCTGAAAAGTAGCTTACTGAGGAGAAATCAGTGTCTCCTAAAGATGCAAAAGAACGAGTTAACAAGTGGGTGCGCACTGAAATGCAAGACTGGATTAGCACCAAGATAGACGCTGAAAAAAGAACCTTGATACGGGAAAAGCTAAAAGGTGATTTCCAACAACCGATAGAAGGAATGTAGACCTTGTTGGAGAATATTAAGAAAGAGACTGAAGCAGTAACCTTGACATGCACCCTGAAGGTGGGGTCAAAAGAAAAAGCAGTGGTTCAAAAGTTCGCTAAGAAGTTAAATGCAATGGTGACGTTCTGGGAGTCAAATAGCTGTGTTGCTGGAAGTGAGATTCAACAACTAGAGGGGTCTAGGACCCTGTTCAGATGGGAAAGAAAAGCAAAATCCTTGCTGAAAAATAGTGAAAATGAGACACAAGCAGTGAAGCATGCCAAATTACGCAAAGGTGACCTAGGCGCTACAGGTGAACAGTTTATAGAGACTGGGAAAGTCTGGAGGGAAGAATTCACCTCTGTAAACCAGAAAAAAAGTCATTGAGAAAGTGAGAGCTGAGCTACAGATGGAGGGTGAGCAATCCTCTGAAGTTCAAGTGACCAAAGAGAAGGCAGAAGGTGAAACTGCTGAAGCAGAGAAGGTCACTAAGGTAGCAGAGACTGGGGAAAAGGCCTCAGAAAGTACTCCTGTCCTGGATAAGGAAGTCGTGCAAACGAATAAAAGTATCTCTGTGATAGAGGGCACACAGGTGGAAATAAGTGCACATGCCGCTTCTGAAGTACAGACTGAAGAAATGGCACCTGCAACAGTTGAACAGATGAAGGATGTACAATGTGAAGTATCCGATATGGAAGCTGAGAAGGTTGCGGTTTCAGTTGAGATGCAGGTCAAGGGAAAAGCCAGTGCTGTTGTAGATGAGGACCAGAGTGAAGTTCCTACTGCAAAGTTTTTCAAATGTGCATCCAGAATAAAGTAAACAGATAGATATATCTATATATATCTTATCAAAAACATCTACAGTATGTCTGCACATATGTGAGATATTACAGTTGAAAATGTGAAAAAATAAAAAGGTTTTCAAAATGTTCCCAATTTTGGCACTTTTAATAAATATACACAAATTTTATCTGTCTATTTTTACCATCTAAATGAAGTACAATTTATGGCAAAAAAACAATGTCAGAATCATTTGGATATGCAAAACCTTTACAGAGTTATTCTATGTTAAAGTGACACATGTCAGATTTCCAAAAATTGGCTCCGTCACTATGGCGCAAACAGGCTTCATCACTAAGGGGTTAAGGACCGAATTAATGTTTTTAGTTTTGACTTTCAGCATTCTGGCAGTCATAACTCTTCTAATTTTAGGTCTATGTGCTTTTATGAGGCCGTGCAGTACAACCATTGTTGAACTCCTGATCATGCGGGCACAAATCAAAGCGCCATAATAGGCTTCCACCACAGGCCTTTAAGGGGATATTAAGCTTTACATAAGTGTATAATTTCCTCAAAAAAAGATAAAGTCCTATAATCTTGCTTCTTCTATAACTTAAAATGTTTGGTAAAAAGTTTCTTTCACACTGATTATCAACTGGTCATCACTGGCCATTCCATTTAATATTTTATACATTTTAATATCAGATTGCTGTAGGTTACCATAGCACAGATCAGCAACTGAGCATAAAAGTCAAAACGTTCCAGGGGAACTGTCTGAATTTTCTAAATGCTATCAGCAGAGTTTCCATGGCAACCATTAATCTTCATACAACTGCTGCACACCATTTAGGACCAGAGAATAGACATACAATCAAGGCCGCTGATGGAAGAAAAAAATATATAGAAGAAATACTGGACGCAAATGGGTCATTATCTTGCTATTATTAATACTAAGCTTGCAGAATATAAGAAACACAATGTTATCTTTAAGTCATTATCTATATAAATGAATGTGAGAATAAAGTAAAATAACTTTTTTTTCTTTGTCTATTTTACTTTATTTTCGCTTAAGAAAAATGCTTGTCTCAAGCTATTATCTGTTAATATGAAATTCATTATATTCCATAAAAATCGTTTAAAAGATATGAAAAAAGAACCAATTATATTCTGTGCTATTAGGGCACCTTCACAGAAGTGTATTTGCATGTGCAATATGCAGAGAATAGAGCCCATTGATTTCAATGGGTGCATTCTCATTACCCAATTTTACACACACGTTTCGTGCGCACAAAAAGGGACACAGCATGTTTTATTTTTGTGTACATTTGCGCATCAAAGGTCATCATAGTATTCTATGGGAGGTGCGCAAATGTGCACCTAATACACATGCAAATTCGCAGGGAAGAGAACACATCTGGAACTCATTAGGCTTTAAATTTACATGTGAACTGGCCCTGTCAATGCAAAAAGTACAGTAACATAAAGCACTTTGTTCACAAAGCAAATTTATTCTGCTTATGTAAGCATTTTTGCTCATAAGATCTTGTGAAGGGGCCCTTAACCTCAGTTAACATTGTTACAGCTGTTCTTAGTTCTCACCTTCGCCAGCAGAACAGCTGACTAACAGGACTGCATGCTGGGTCTGCTGTCCGTGGTGCTGAATTCTCTAAGGGGAGCCCGTGGCTGAACAATACAGCTAATTACAGAGCTCAGACCTCCTACCGAGTTCTGTAACAACTCCAAGAAGCTCATTCGCATGCAAATGAAGCTGATAAGTACTAATAGCAATAATGCTTATTAGTATTCTTATGAAAAATGATCACTGACTTTTTATGCAGCACAGTATCAAATGTTTTGGAAAAGTCCCGATACACAAGATCCAATGACTCTCCCAGGTCCTGTCTAGAACTTACCTCTTCATAGAAGCTGATCAGATTGGTTTGACAGGAGTGATCTCTCATAAACCGATGCTGATACGGAGTTATACAGCCATTTTCCTTGAGGTACTCCAGGTTAGCATCTCTTACTAACCCTCCAAAAATGTTACCCTCTATGGAAGTAAGACAATCACTGTCCTATACTTTCTAGGTTTACTTTCTGACCACTTTTTGAATATGCACCAATCCAATGGAACAGACCCAGTCACTACTGAGTCCTTAAATATAGGGAAAAAAAATCCATCCATCACTTTACTTCATTCCCTTAAGACCCAGGGGTGTATGCCATTGTGTAGTGTCCCCTCCTAAAAAGTGTGTATGCTCAATATTTTATTGTCAGTGTCTTTTGTGCTGTGTGAGTGAAGTGTATTGCCTACTTTGCAGCACTGAATAGGTTAAGTGTCTGGTGTCTGGGTAATGTATCTTTTGTCTGTCATGTGACTGTGTATTATTCATTGGTATGAGAGGAGTTGCGAGGGGCTTTTTGGTTTTTCGTCAGTCCTTGGGTGAGAGATGGCTAAGGCGGCTGTACCATCAACCCAAAGACACAGAATGGAGGAGGCCGAGAGGAAGGCCTATTGCCTGTGAGAGCAGATGATGTTTTCCGCAGAATGAAGTGTGAAATAACCAATGAGTGTGAACTGCTAGAAAAAGAGTGTTGAGGAATAGTGGAACGTGCTTAGACCTGCAGATAACTTAGACTGTGGTTTCTCCTGCATCCCCGTGAAGTCTCACTGCCACACCACTTGGTAAAGCTGCTGCTTAGTTGTACTTTGTTGAAAATTCAGTTAAATGACCAGTCGCCTGTCCGTTTCTGGAGGCTGTGTCTTAACTAGTACCCATGTCAACTGGGAATTTCCCCAAGGAGGCTGCGCGAGAGAGTGTCTACTCCACCATCCCGGAATTATCCCTCTGCTGTAGAAGAAATGGTGGCCTCACGAGTGACAAATCGAACTAAGGTAATCCAGCATTGGATTCACCGCTTTACCCACCTGCCCCCGGTCCTTGGACATGCCGTGGTTACCCTACGGATGGGAGACGGAAAAGCCACCATGATAAAGCCCAAATTCTACACCAACATCTCCTAGGCCATGCCCCGCTCCTTGGATGCTGCAGGGTACTGCAATTAGGACCCAGTGATTTGTCTATTTTAATCTTTTTAAGATGACTCTGTACTTTTTCCTGGGTTAGACTTTCCAAATGTATTGTACATCCTAACTGCACGAGTTGACATATATAGTCACAAGTCTATTGGGAAGGGGTTAATATTGTTATGCTAGCATATCAGAAACATTGTAACTCAGGACAGATATTGTGGACAGATATTGCTCCCCACATTACCTTCCTTTAAACCTATTTCACTCGTAGATAAAGTAGGGGAAGATCACATGGTCAAATTGTGATTTGACTATGTGAATCTACTCACAGCTGGAATAAAATCCATAAGGTGCTAGGTTAACTTTAAGGATTTCATTTTACTCTTCTCTTTTGCATAGAATACCAGCTACTGTTAACTGCTGACATTTCAGTAGACTGCAGAGCAGCCTTGTGGCATTTGATACGACATTTAATATAAAGCCATGAGAGGTGAAAATAAGAAATCCAAACATAAAAAACAAAATGTCATAAGGATTATTTAATGCAATTCTAATCCTATATTTCAGACTTTAGGTATGGATAGCAACTTCAAGCCTCTATCCAACTGAGAATTTGTTGCTGAATGATCAAAAATAAAAAAAACCTGCAGCTTGACAGCCTTTGGACCGTTTAACCCCTTAACGCTATATGACTTAAGTTTGCATTCTGGCTGCAGGGTACTTAACAGACCAGAACGTAAACTTACATCATGTGAATGGCACAGGCTCAGAAGCTGAGCCTGCACCATCAAGCAGTGAAAGCCGGCTATGACAGATAGCCTGTTTCCCACTGGAACACTGAAGATTGATGAGAGCATCATTCCCCACTGTTAACCACCTACATGCTACAATCTATGAGTGTGCTCCCTCTGTGTTATCAACAGACCTCCGGGGTGTAATCTCAGAGGTCCAATGGGTTGCACGGCAACCAGATGCCCAATGCTAGTGTCCCAGCTTACTTTCGCCTATGAATGCTATTGTAAGGAATAAGGCATTGCAGTACAGGAGAAGGAACAGAAGCGCTACAGATAAGAGCTATATAACTCAAAACTTAAGTGAGCGTGTGAGCTGAGTGAGTGTGCGTGGGTGTTTGCTAACTGTACTGTGGTCAAACTATATTGTGTATTAAGTGTGACACTTAGGATTAGTGACTTTGGAAGACTAATTTATTTTAATTATTGCTTATTTTTGCATATATATTTTTATTTATTCTAGTTGATGATCTCCATTTAGAATGTGCTCCATGACTGACAATGTCATCCAGTGTACATCTTGTGCCATGTATGCAGTCCTTGGACAGACATTTGATTGTGCATACTACTGTGTAACATGTGAGTGTGTTGCGCATTGGGAAGCCTAGATCCTGGATCTAAATGAGCAGCCTGCAATACTGATGGCACCATGGAAAGGAGTTTGCTGCTCACTGAGCAGGTCTGGATGGTAGTATGTGAGAGCAGGTGACAGGAAGTGTTAAGGGAAGAGATCCAGGGAGGCTAGCCAGGGGAATGTCTGCTTCAGTAAGAAGGGGAATAGGAGCACAGGGTAGGCTAGAAATGTCCTGGTAGTGTAAGACTCGATTACTACTAGGACATAAGGGACAATCTGCCACAAAGACCGGGATCATCGAACCATGCGTTGTCTTCCTGGCACTCGATTTAGACACGGGTTGGGTTGACAATTTAGTTGGAGAGGCTGGTGAGGAACCAGCGGTCATGGTACACATTGGCACCTATGACAAAGTTAGAGGTAGGCGGAAGGTCCATAAGGATGATTTCAGAGAACTAAAATGTAAGCTTAGGGCAAATACCTCCAAAGTAGTATTTTCTGAAACACTACCTGTACAACATGCCACACAAGAAAGGCAGAAAGAGATTAGTGAGGTAAATAAGTGGCTCAAGAGTTGGTAGAGGGCTGCATCTCAATAGGGAGGATGCAGCTGTGCTGGGGTGAGAATGGAAATGGACTAAGTGGTGGTAGGGGTTAGTACAATTAGAACTGGCAGAATAGTTAATAGGGATACACTTAAAATAAAAAAAAATCCCAAACCTTCTAAAATGTATGGTGACTAATGCTAGAGGTCTAACCAATTAAGTAGACGAACTGGAAGTAATAATATCGGACAAAAGCTATGACATAGTAGGAATGAGATAGATGGATGTAAGCTGTGACTGGGCAGTGAACTTGCAGGTTGACAGTCTGTTCAGAAGGGATCGTAAAACCGGTAATGAGATTATTATAATGGGAGACTTTAACTACTCAAATATAAACTGGGAAGCCAAAACCTGCGGATCTCATAAAGGTAACAAGTTTCTGTCAATTACTAAAGATAATTACTTTACCCAAATTGTACAGGACCTGACTAGAGATATGGCCATTTTGGACTTAATATTAACCAACAGACCTGACAGAATAACAGGGGTAAAAGACTGGCCATTTTGGACCTAATATTACCCAACAGACCTGACAGAATAACAGGGGTAAAGACTGGGAGGCATCTGGGAAATAGTGACCATAATATAATACATATCAACTTGTCTTTCAAAAGAGCGTTTTATAGGGAAGCTACAAAAATACTAAACTTTAGGAAAGCAAAGTTTGACCAGCCCAGAGATGCCCTAAACCATATCATATAAATCTGATCAGCTTCTACGATGAAGTAAGCTCTAGGCTGGACCTGGAAGAGTCTATTGATCTTGTATATCTGGACTTCTCTAAAGCATTTGACACTGTGCCGCATAAAAGGCTGATATATAAAATGAGACAGCTCAGATTGGGTGAAAACGTGTGTAGTTGGGTAAAGAATTGGCTCAGAGATAGAAAGCAGAGGGTGGTAATAAATGGTTTGTACTCTGATTGGGCCACCGTCGCTACCGGGGTGCCACAGGGTTCAGTATTAGGCCCCATTCTGTTCAATATATTTATCAACGACCTGATAGAGGGGCTGCATAGTAAAATATTAATATTTGCAGATGACAAAAAATTATACA
Organism: Eleutherodactylus coqui; assembly: GCF_035609145.1. Classification (NCBI taxonomy): domain Eukaryota; kingdom Metazoa; phylum Chordata; class Amphibia; order Anura; family Eleutherodactylidae; genus Eleutherodactylus; species Eleutherodactylus coqui. The sequence goes on along the minus strand of NC_089845.1, from coordinate 69,558,116 downwards.
ATATAATCAATGCAAAGGAGGACAATTTACGGCTACAAACAGACCTAGATAAGCTGGGGGCTTGGGCAGAAAAATGGCAAATGAAGTTCAATGTTGATAAATGTAAGATTATGCACATGGGCAGCAAAAACGGATGTCATCAATATTCCCTAAATAGGGTACTGCTAGGCAAAAGTGAGATGGAAAAGGACCTGGGGGTACTAGTGGATTTTAGACTAAACTGGAGTAACCAATGCCAGACAGCTGCTGCAAAAGCTAATAAAGTCTTGGGGTGCATTAAAAGAGGTATAGGGGCGAGGGATGAGAACATTAATCTACCTCTATATAAGACACTTGTCAGGCCCCACATGGAATACTGTGTACAGTTCTGGTCACCGGTGCTCAGGAAAGATGTTACAGTGCTTGAGGGGGTTCAAAGAAGGGCAACTAAACTAATACATGGAATGAAGGGACTAGAATACCCAGAGAGGTTATCAAAATTGGGATTATTTACCCTGGAAAAAAGACAGCTAAGAGCTGATCAAATAAATATGTATAAATACATGAGGGGATGATACAAGGATCTCTCTCATGATCTGTTCATACCCAGGACTGCGACTGTAAAAAGAGGGCATCCACTATGTCTAGAACAAAGCAGGTTTCATCGCCAACACAGAAAAGGGTTCTTTACCGTAAGAGCAGTAAGACTGTGGAACTCTCTGCCTGAGGATGTGGCGATGGCAAAATCCATAGAGGAGTTTAAAACGGGACTTGATGTCTTTCTAGAGCAGAAGGATATTACAGGATATAAATCTTAGGTCAATTGTTAATCTGGGTATACAAGCAAATAGGAACCATTAGGGAGTTGGGAAGGAATTTCCCCCAAATGGGCTAATTGGCTCCTGCCTCTTGGTTTTTTTGCCTTCCTCTGGATCAACAACATAGGAGGATAAACAGGCTGAACTAGATGGACATTTTCTTCATTCAGCCCTACATACTATGTTACTATATTGACTAGGACAATGTCCTCAAAAATAAGAATATGAACATTAAATGGGAAATGTTTAAAAACATCCTAAATATTTACTGTGAGCAGTTCATACGTTACAGAAATAAAAGACTTAGAAACAGCAGAAAACCAATGTGGCACGATTAAAAAAAAATATAAAGAGGGGCAATAAACAGCAAAAAAGTGCTTAAACTATTAAAACAAAAAGGCAGCAAAGAAGCACTAAAAACCTATAAGGAAAAAAATAAATTATGTAAAAATCAGATGAAAGCAGCAAAGATGGATAAAGAGAGACTCGTTGCCAAGGAGAGCCAAACTAACCCTAAACTGCTCTTCAATTATATAAATAACAAAAAGATTAATACTGAAAGTTTTCACCCTTTAAAAAATAATGTAGGAAAAGTTTTCTCCATTGTATTCACAGAGGAAAATGAAATGTCAGATAAGATGCAGAATGATAAAGTCAACCCTCCACTAAATGTCACCAGGTTAACCCAGAAAGAAGTGCAGAGCCATCTTAAAAAGATTAAAATAGACAAATCATCAGATCCCAATGGCATACAATGGGGAAAAAAAGAAAATAGTGTAAAAAAAATAAAACAAACCTTTTTTGCACACTTTTGTATAAAAAAAAAATAAATAAATAAAAAATCCCACATATTTGGTATTATCATGTCCATAACGACCCATACAATAAATGGAGCACACTATTTACCCTGCATGGCAAATACTGTAAATAGAAAATAATTTTTTATTTTTTTTTAAAAAGACAAAAAATGCTCATTTTGCCTCCCAAAAAGATGCAGTAGAAGTGATCAAAAAATCCATATCTACCCTAAAATGGTAACCATGAAAACTACAGCTCGTTACACAAAAAAAAGCCCTCACAAAGCTCCGTCCATAGAAAAATTTAAAAAGTTATGGGACTCTGAATGCAACAATGTAGAAAAATAATAATTTTCAAGAAAAGGGTTTTTATTATGCAAAAGTGAAAAAATGGTATTGTCAGAATCGTACCGGCATGCAGTAAAAGTAAAAACAGTCTAACAATATATTTTATATGTACCCAAAAGTGGTACCAATTGAAACTACAGTATGCCACGCAAAAAACAAGTCCCCATATTGCCATGTTGATGGGAAAACAAGGGGTTAACATGTAATAAATTTTAACAAAAAGTAAATCCATTACGATTTAATATTTAATGTGGTTATACAATAAAGTCACACTAAGTTGGCAGCTGGTAAATTTCCAGATTTGTCATTTGCCCAATTTCCGTTGGCACTCAGCTACTTCTGTCACTCTGATAAAATATCAATGGAGTGCCAACGGGCATGCTTGAGGGACTCGGGACCCTTATTCTAGTGATTCTTGTGGTCCCAACAAAGGCAGATATTTAATTCTATATACTATTGTAATATGAGCATTGAAAACCTCACCAATCAAGCTATCTTACTTTTTACACATGATACTGGAAGACCTTTTCAGCTAGTCTCTCAGATTGACATTTCTGCAGAATATATATTTTACCATTTTGACAAAAGCAGAGCAGATCTTGATTTTTCTTTTCAACTACAATTCTTATTTAACACTCACAAAAGGCCTAAATGACAATCAGAAGTTAGAAAAATTACATTTTCTTTGACAATCCCTGTTTAATTTTTCCCTTCTTTTAAAAGTGGAGTAAATTTTGCTCAGTTGTTTAAATTTTGACAATTAGATAAACCAGAGATATATCAACATATCAAACAGTGAAAATAGAAAGAAGGCAGTTACAGACTGTCATTGAAGTAAATATATGCAATACTTTTTGATTCCCCAGAGTCTATATTTTATATCCAGTAGTGTTGTTCTCGTATTCCATAATAATTAGATAAGATTGCACAAAAAATGCAATAATCTGTTCACCTTTTGTCCCTTCTTTTCTGTTTCATCCTACCTCCCTATCTCTCTTCTGTATGAAATTAAGGAGGAAAGATAAGACAAGAAATGCAAATATCAATAAAAGAATTAACATACTGTATTATTGCCCTCCAAGGTATTGCCAGGGCTTCCAAGAGTCTAAGTGCATTTCTAAATTCCTACTGTAATGAAACATACCGCCCCCTTTGAAAATCATGTTATCTGGCATATTTTTCTAGATTAGATAAGTAAGCAATTTACTCAAAGTCCAAAGTCTTAGTACTAGTAATTTTGCAAGACAAATTATCCTAATTATGGTATGCCTGATTTGTTCAGTGTTTTTATATAGAGTTCATTCACTACATAAAACAAATTGCAAAAACAAAAAATTGCAAGAGATAAGAAGGGATCTCAATCTGGTACATCTCAATCTTATAAATCACATGCTTCTAATGTAGGTGTAATTTTGGGCATCTCCAAAGAGCATAAATCCCATTGGCTGAAGTTTAAGAAAGATAAAAAACTCCTTCTGCGCTCTTCTTAGGGGTCTTGCAATCCAAAATAAGGAAACTATCAAGTCTCCACCATAAGTGACAAGATATATTTAATTGTACATAAAATCATATATGTTTGCAACGCATTTCGGCACTTTTGAAAGCGCCTTTTTTTGAAAAAGGCGCTTTCAATAGTGCCGAAATGCATTGCAAACATATATGATTTTATGTACAATTTGTACAATTAAATATATCTTGTCACTTATGGTGGAGACTTGATAGTTTCCTTATTTTGGATTGCAAGACCCCTAAGAAGAGTGCAGAAGGAGTTTTTTTATCTTTCTTATATTGTAATTTCCCCACTGTTTGGTTTGATACCCATTGGGGGGTTTTCCTACTGCTACATCTCCTTGGACCAAGGATTTTTGGGGACCCTGCATTGAGTAACATCTTTAGTCCTACAGACTAACGGGGATCATCGGTGCAAGCGGGTTACTTCCCCATTATGTGGGGATCCCGCTCTGCACCAGGTGAGTAATACAAATCCCCATTTTTGATACTTCGCATTTATGTGTGGTGGCGCAGATCTGTACTCTGTGATTGGCTGAAGTTTGGAAGCTTTTAGATTTATTAGATTGGCTGAAGCTTGGAAACCTAAAAACATCTGAATTAGGCTACATTCACACAAGCTCAACTCTCATGCAATTTATGTGCTGTAAAACACACAAAACGCATGTGAAAATGAACTCCATTCTTTTGTCATACACATGAGTGGTGTTTTCCCTCACAGTGATGCTGTGAGATAAAAAAAAAAAAATACTGCATCCTGTTTTTTTGTGTTTCATCGGAACGCATCACCCATTGTTTTCAGTGGGACAGTCAAACAGATCGCATCCTGTGAAATCAATAGGAAATACTTGCTAATCCTCTGACATGCATAAAACAAGTGCTGGAGGATCGCAATTTCACAGAAGTGATCCGAGGCATTTTGCATGAAAAACACCTTGCATCCGCGAGTAAAATGCTCATTGAAGAGCGCAATATTTTGAGCTGGCTTTCTAGATCCGATATCGTGCTCACCCGTGTGAATGCAGCCTTAGTCTTAAAAATCTTACCTAAAAACATGGAGTATAATACAGTCTATAAACTCTGAGCCATTTAGAAATATTTCAAAAAAATAAGTGATATTAGCTGTGTTATGAAATCGTCTATCACAATAACTAGTGGGATTTCCCTTATAGGTCACAAATATGTGAGCCTCACATGACTTATTAATTAAAATAGCATGAAGTTTCACAGTAACTTTCATTTTGATAGAGCATCCACAATTATTCCAAAATAGTAAAGTTCTGTAACTTAATACAGGATACTCTTTGCTTGTACAGCGAGAATCATGCTTCATATGGAAATATCTAAATATAAAGCATCTAAAGAAACCAAACTCACTGTTTAAAACCTTATAAGCATACTGTCACCAGGTTCATGAAGTTTGACTCCAAGCTGAGCTCTGAGTCATGGAAGTAGGCCGTGCCAGCTTCTCCACACCCCCATCATGCAGACTGACAGCTCTCTCCTCTTGTGTAGAGGCTGGCACAGCCTGCTTCCATGACTTGGATGGAGCTCAGCTCAGAGTCAAACTTCATGAACCTGGTGACAGAATCACTTTAAATGATTTTCAAGCCCTTGAATTAATCTACACACTCTTGATCGAGTGTGTAGATTTCATGCATGATTCAAAATTTCATCCCAAGTTCCTTATTTAACCCTTTCCAATCCACTGTCTGATGTCTTCCTACATTCTGATTGAAGCTTGTACAGCTCCAATGTCAGAAGATGTCCGACAAGGTATTCTTACCATCTATTGCCAGCCACTCCGCTGTCAGAGCCTCTCTGGTGCACACACACTGGCTTTAGCCAGCGGATGGCACTGTTGTATAACAGCAAAAAGAGAAAGCCTTTTAGGAAACCCTGAATCCAAAATTGGATTAGAAAGGGTTACGTGTTCAAAATATGAATCACCCCACAAAGAAGCTAACCTGAAATATCTCTTAATAGAAAACAAGTTATTAATCGTGAACCAGAATTTTTGCAGTATATTATAAGTACATTTCTAATCATGTTCTCATAAAGCAGTCCCCCTTCTAGTGATTTGAACAGAATGAGATTAACCCCTAACTTACTTAATTGTAATAAAAACTATTTAACTATTTTTTAAATCCCATTGACAAAAATATTCATTTGCAGAGTTATATAATTATAAAACATATTGGGGACCAAAAGCCCCTGTTTTCCTTGGGATAGTGCAGAAGAGAAAGACTCATTCTTGCTCATTTTCCATTCCAAAGCAACCCAAAGACTAAGACATCAAGAGTTTTAAAAAATGTAAATGAGATTCAGATTAAACTATTTGCGACAACAAAGATCAGCAACATCTCCATTTTCTGAAGAGTAGGTATACTGGCTTTAAAATTGGTCTGAAAAGGAAAATACATTTATGCAATTTTTTCCATGTGTAAAAAAGTACAATCTGTAATGACTGTATTAGAAGCATACACAGCAATCTTATAGACACATGCACAGACCTGTGTACTTTTGTAAAATTTAGTGTACATATTTTGTATGTTTTTAAAGGTAATCTCCCAGGAGTTATATCCTGCATGGGAAGCGCAAAAACCCAACAGGTAGCCACATTGCAGACAACTACGGTATGTTTTGAAAACATACTTTAGAAAGCAGCCCGGTACACAGAAGAGTCATCGGGGCAGCTCGTAGCCACTTCCTCCTCTCCCAAGTTGGCTAGATTGATAAGTCTCTTCCTATTTGTATAAAGAGTTAGAGTTGTCAGTCTAGCATTTAAGAGTAAAACACAGAGGTCTATGATGTAGGTGCCTGCTCCGATTGTATGCTGGTAGCAATAAACTCCCGACAGGTTCCCTTTAAATAGTGAAAAAAGTTCAAATTCATAGCAATGCTGTTAGTATCTATAATGTGAGGTAAATTCTCATTATACAGACAGGAAAGGAACGTCTATAACAGCACTATCAAATCTTTGGGTGTCAGGATGGAACCAGACGTTTTGAGGTAATTAGTGCTTAGAAGGCAAATTTTAAAGAGATCCGGCGCCACAGTCCTTGCTATATTTCATTAACATGTGAAGAAAAAGAACAAAACGGGGGTTTCCTAAGGAGCTCAATTTCTCTGGCTATGCTTGGAAGTAGGTGGCCAGAATCAAGTATGATTACAAGGATAAGGCCAAACAGAATGGCATTCGGTGACCAGGATGCAGGAAAAAACTGTGCTAAGATCTGGTTGAGAGAAGTTTTCAACTGTTAAAGTGGCCATACAATATTGCAAGAAAACATCAGTTTGACCTGAAAACCCACAAAGCCATTAACAATCATTTCAATTGCCCACAGTACCTGCAAAATCATGAGGCTGTTAATCATTTTGAAAAGTGGTTCTCGACAGCAAGCATTTTTTTTCATGTGTGACTACCACTCAGTATGTACTTATCCTAATACGTGTTTGACATCCTGCTGGACATAAATTCTTTAAACCACTACTCCATTCAGTTTACTATAAAAATGAGAAAGCATTAAAAGAAAGTAACACGTTCAAAACAGTAAAAAAATCATTTCTAAAATCCCATTTTAGAATACTTAAAGTACCTGCAAATATCCCCGCCCCCCCCATACTCTATTAAGACAGTTTTCAAGAATAAACAATATATTTCTTTATTCTGATTGTGGATCATAAGGAATATTGAGATACAGTATCTAGTGCAAATGATTGCTGACCTGCAGCATATAGGAGCTAGTATTCACAATATCATTACTCATAATAATAATATTTGGCTTAGTCTCATTAGTCTCTAAATCTTGCATATCCAAGTTTATCCATTTGGGTCCAGCATATTTCCTCAATCAATGCAATATCTTCTCTAGGCATATTTAACTTCCATGTGTTTATATTTGCAGATGAAATTTCTCCTTCATGAGGAAGATAAAATAAGTTAGTGTAACTTGCAAACATTATTTGATTTAAACTTGCAGGAGAAAGAGGAATGCCAAAAAAACTATATATTTTTTGAGTCGTTTCTTCAGGGAAGTTTACAATGTCCTCAAATTTAATCAAAAGGTAACTTTTTGATTGTAAATCATTATTAATTCTAATAGCTGCTGCAGTATTGGCAAGCCATACATGTGAAAGTTTCGTCAGAGCATTTGATTTAGGATTAGTAAGCTCTTCTTTTAATGAGTCATATTCAGGAGCATAACCAGCATTTGATCTACATTTCTGCTTTTCTTCATCTTTGAACATTGTTGATAAACGTTGGTCAACATTTCTTAAGGAGAACAGGCTCGGACTGCTTTTATACAACATTGAATAAATCCAAGAACGTGGGTCTCGTACAATAAATAATGCCCTTAGTGGAGATCCAATAATTTTTTCAATGAATGGAAGCCTTAAAGTCCAGCTCCCACTGCTTAAACTAAGTACTGGCTGAGCTTTGGGGAACAATGTCAGATGTTTGCGAAGCTGCCTAACATAATCAGCATCTCTGTCATAATATCCTTTGTATCTAGTTTTTTGCTCAGAAAATGGATCTCTTCTCTTATATCGTCTTTTTTTATCCTTGCTAATTGCTAAGTGGTGAAAAAGCTTAGGTTTTAAGGGTTCATGTAAATCAATATTCTGTAAATGAAGTTTTGTGTTCTGAAGCAGCGATTGAAGCCAACCCTGAATAAGTTGAAAGTGTCCATCCACAACATCAGAGCTGGTCCATTCACATGGATCCACAAATGAATCAATTTTGTATTCTGCTTCTGGAATGTCAATGTAGACCGTAGGAATCTTAATATAAACAAAATCGGAACTGTTGAAAAAAAGTTGCTTTAAAATGTCAGCACCAGAACCTGGTAGAGATGTAATTACTACAGTAGGCAGATCAGAATGAACTTCACTTTTCTTAATGCCCTCTGTATCTATTCCCTCACTACTCCACTTTGAACAAATAGGTTGAGTACATTCTGTCCATACATCTATTAATTCAAAAACCCACAGTGCTATAATCAATACTAGGATCCAACGCATCAACTTACCAAAAGGAATATAGAATCTCCAATGAAATGCTAATATTCCCAAGCTGGCACACAATATTAAGCCAATCATCAAATTGATTTTTAGCCCAAAGTGAAATACATTCATACCAATTAATTTGCTTGTTTTGGTAATTTGTTCAGTGCCCAAGCCAAATCGAATTATTCTATTCGGATCTTCTAACTTTGCATAACCCCCAAAGCCAAGAAAATTGAATCTGACCTCAAGATCATTATAGTCTGTTACTATATACACTATATTTTCTGTATTATTAACTTTAAGAGATATTTTAACACCATACTTGCTATTGTCTAGGAATTTCAGATTTGACACATTAACATATGGTCCATTAAATACATAAGCAATCCTTGATATTTTTTGGTTTAACTGAAAGGTAACATTTACAAATTGTGTCCAGCGCTTTTTGAATTCTGCTGTTTGCTCAGCTTCCTGAATTCTACCTACTGGACTATTACCATTTTGGTCTATCCAAATCATTTTGTAATGTGCATCCCATATATCCATCATAGCACCATTAAATTTATTAAGAAACTTAAATGGGACATACTTAAAATCAATATCTAGATTATGAAAAAAGGCACTAACTAGAGACAGTGGAGAATCTTCATGCTTTTCAATATGATCAACTACAAGCAGTGTCTGGTGATTTAAAAGCAGCAAGCAACGGTAGACACTTTTTAATCTCATGGAAGACGAGTAGGCAGAGACAGCTTCACCACTCAAAAACATTGTCTCCCCTTGTTGACTTGCTGTGATCACCTCACCAGCTGCATCTCCAGATTGATTTGTTGTCCATTTTAGCCATTGTGAACATTCACCAAGTTGACCTTCCCAGGGTTTATTGCACTGACTTGTAGGAGAAGGAGCAAAAACTAAAATATTATTTAAATGACTTAGTTTTGGTCCATAGAGAGCCTCTGAAACAAACACTTGTCCATTAGGAGCAAACGTGAAAGAATTTTGATCCGGATGTTCATGACCAGGATTGAAACTTCTCCATCCATCTATCCAGGAATATGGTTGAAAGTGAACAATATCATAGACTGCTCGACCACCAAGCTTTCCAGACTTAAATGAAAGAAATGTATTAGTTTGAATATTAGGCAAGCCAGCACCATATGTTACGACTCCCCAGTTAGGAAACACGTGCATTCTTGGTGTGCCATGATCAACTGGTGGATGAGAAGTAAGTTCAGGATTATACCACAAATATTCTGTGTGAAGTGTGCTCCACCTTTGTGCTGTAGATTGTACCATAGGTCCATCTTTTGGTCTATGTTGTCTGATCTGGCTGGCCAACCAATTTCCAGCTCCATTCTTCAAAATGAATGTATCAAGAAATACCAACTGGCTTTCTGGTCCATAAAACCAATTGTAATTAGAATCTGCTATTCCTACTGTTCTTTGATAACCTGGCAACAAAGTAGAATAGTAAAACCAGAAGTGCATTCTCAGCCAGTTGTTGTCAAAATGATTCATACCAAAATGGCGTTTTGCTAAGAAAACATATTGTGTAATTGATTTTGCTGTATAGCTACCATATGCAACGCCTTCATCAAGAGATCCATCCACAACATGATTCAGAAGGAACATTGTTTTTTCCATTGCATCCACAACTGTTTGTTTCCATATATTAGCTTGCTTTGCTTTGTGCTCTTCCACAACTATTGCTCCTATGAGCAGCGCTAGCATATTAGTAGTTTGGTGGTTGTGGAGAAATTGTTTCCCCCAAGCACGAACTTTGGAATATTCATACATTTCATCACTAACGGTTTGAATTTTTTCTAAATACTTTTGTCTTCTATCACTGTCAAGAAAACGGTATAAAAAGTCAAACGCTGTGGCAAATCCTGTCAACGAGTGTGCAAGCGGTACCTCGTCACCAGGTGCATTTTGAACTAGCCAGTTTTTGTAACTGACCATTCTGTCCATATATTCCAGTGCAAAAGTGAATGCTGTTTTATCATCTGGAAACAACAGGCAATACAAAGCCAATGGTGGCAAATTATTTCCATAAATCTCATTCCATTTAGCTGCAAAGTCAGCATGCTTTAGAGGGGGCAAGAAGTAAGATGGATTAGCCAGCATCTTGTTGACTGCAGTTCTAATTGCTCTAAATAAATGTAAATGAGTGGTGTGGGACTTCAGCCTCAACCCTTGAACATCTGCACTATCAAAATATAGTCTTGGATGTGAAGGATTGTTTTTCTGCTTGAAACTAGTATTAACACTAAATAATTGGTTATACGGAGTGATATCTGCTTTCAGTGCCATCCAGTCTTCAGTATAATTGCTACAACCGACAGAAAACAGAAAAATAAAAAACATTGCTAAAACAGAGTGTCCTAAAACAGTTGAAGCCATGTTCCATTTGGTTATAAATCAATGACACGTCTTTCTATTTTCTTTAGCTTTTTTAGGGAACTTGTCGACTTGATGTATATTTTCAGACTTGCTTTTAAAATATATTGGTAAATTCATATCAAGAGACTTTGCGCATTCAGGATATGTTGGTTACAAATTACAGTATCTATTTCATGGCTTGTCTTTGAGCATAATGATTATGTTTGCAATAATGGTATACAATAAGACATATATATGGTGCAAGTTATAGATTTTTTTAAAGTCTGTGATTGCTATGGATACTTTGCTGTAAGTGGGAACAGAACTAGAGTTAAACATTGGGTCTTTGTGACGTATATACATACTTGCTCACTTATATAACTGTTGAGCACAACTGCTACATTTGCTCTGTATTTTATGAGTCAAGTCTTGAGTGACTGCCAAAAAGCATATGTGAAAAGGATTTTGTGCCATTAATTCATTTTCCTGTTGTCAGCAATTAAAAGGCTTGCCACGTTGAAGAAAAGCTTTCATTTTTTCTTCTGGATGTGCGTTGTTGTATTAGACAAATATTGTTTATCTTTGCTGTTTTTAGTTACGTGGTTGAAGTAGAGATAATCTCAGAAATTCGACATCTGCCTTTTCAGTTATTTCTGCTTCAATTTGCTGTCTTCAGCTGTGTAAGGCTTGGGTTTCCTAAGGAGAGAAACAAAGTCTCATGACAGAATGCCAAAACATTGTCAACTGTACATGTTCTAAAAGTGAAATATTTCCCTTTAGTTTAATAGATATGATGATTCACTAAAACGACTTCACAGAGAACTCATACACTTCACTAATTTACTGAATACTGTAGCAATAGTGTTGTCAGTTCTGCTTCGGTGACATACTTGTTTTCACAGATTGGTGAAAGTAGACCTCCAACTTTGAACATCATGGCTGTCAGGTAAAAAGTTTGTGCCGATTATTTGCATAATGATTATTTTAAATGTTGGGGTCCAACATTGCCATGAAGTTAAAAATGTAATTTAATTTTTTTTCTCAATAGGCAATACCTGAGTGTGATGCATTTTCATATAGATTTTTTTGGAATGTGTAGTGGATATAGCATGTGTGTACAAAAAATATTCTTTAATAGAAAACCAACATTGAAATAAAAAATACTTTACATATGATGTCAATATAAACTACCAGGCAAGTTCCCCCGTCACATATAGCGATTTGTTAGGAACTAGATATATTTGAACCTGGGTGATCAACAAAAACAGCTCAAACCACTAAGAGGCTGCATTTATATACAGCATTTTGCAGGATCATTTGCTGTTTTTCTTTTTTCTTAAGGCTGGTTTCACACGGGCGCCAAAATTGTACGATTGCCTTGCAATGTGGCAGTGCTGCAAATCAAATGTATGTGAATGTCAATGGGTTCCTTCACATTAGCAATGTTTTGTAGCCTGCTACATTGCGAGAGATTAAAAAAAACGCCGGTTGCTAAACATTGCCACGATTTGGGAGGTTTTGTAGCTCATGTTTCACTATAGAGCCATCCTTTCTTTTGCATTGCATAAAAATGTGATTTTCATGCGTTGTGGTGCAATTTTTACAGTAGAAAGTCCTACTGTAAAAGCCATAGAATAAGCCCTAGCTGCACTGAATGGCAGTGATTGGTTCATTGAGCGCTGGCTCCGATTGGCTAAGCTGCGGTATTCGAGAACCAATCACAAATAACACTTCCTGGAGGCAGGGATTTTGAAACTACAAGCCAGGAAGCGCATGCTGAAAACTATGAGCAAGTCTGCCAGAGCTAAGGAGGAGACGTGCAGCAGACTTGACAGCGGCTGTAAGGTGATTTTTTTTTTATGCTGCCAGGGCTTATTTTAAGGGTAGGGCTTATATTTAAAGCTGCCCAAAAAATCTTGGCAAAAGAGCTACAAAGTCACTCAAATTTGTAGCGACACAAAATCGTGATATTGCCACGAGAGAGTGCAGCGATATAGCACAGAACACAGATGGGATATCACTGTGATTTCCTTGCGACAATATCGCTGTCACTCGTGCGAAAGAGGTCTAAAGTTTAAAAATTGTGTGTGGCCAGATTACATGTTAAACTCTATAATGAAGTATGAAACCCACGGCATAGAAAGCTTATTTTGTGGAATCTACAAAGCTGTGCACATATGCAAAAAATAATGACACACCAAGCATAATTCGCACAGCAAACTTGTTGTGTAATTTCAGCTGCAGATCATGTGCCAAAATTCCATAACAATATGACTAAATGGTGCTTTAACAAACACCATTTACTCACAGTGAAAAAAAAATGCCCAATGCAAAACAATCATGCTGCCGATTTTCAAATCCGCAGCATGCTTGGTTGCAGAAAAGCAATGCATTTTCACAGTGGATTTCATTCACAAGAATGCAGTAAGTGACAACTGTGGTGAAAATGTTCACCAAACGAAGCCAAGTGTGTATTTACATGTGGAAAAATTCTGCTATGTGTGCACATGCCGCTACATGGGTGGACTGTCGCCCGTTACCCCCCACCTGCACCCACCCTAGAATAAAAAGAAACACAAGGAAAGTTTAAATTAGTGTGAAATATTTTTTCCAATTTTTTTATTGTCTAAACCAGCATTGCATCTTATAGACAGGTTCGTCTTAGTACAGTAATCATTAAAAAGGAATTTACTGCATAACTGTAACTAGAGGGTGTAAACTGAAATTGGATTCAGGGTATGGTCACGTTACGCGTATGCGCTGATGATGGTACATATTTTGAAGTGCATTTCAGTGCGGATTTGCCATGAAAGTCTAAGCTGAAGTTCACAGCAAACAATGGACGCAGATGTTTCTGCATTACATGAATGAATATGTCTTGTACTGCAAATGCTGTGATGTCTCACGTGAACATACCCTTATATAGCTTTCAATGAACTTCTAACAGTCCATATTTGATTAGTTTGGCCCAGTTAGCTGAGCTACAAATCTTTGAGTTTCTAGAATGCAAAATGTTAGCATTCTGAATATTTAAAGCAACATAAGGATTTCTAATATTCAAACTCTATATATGCTGGTATAGAAATGGTTTTTCCCTATACCTGTCAATTTGCTAGATCATGTTAAATTTGCTGTCTGAATTTTGACAACCAGATACAATTTAATTTTAAGTGAAATTAACTATTTCCTATTTGAATTCACCATTTTTATATAATTATACAGAATTGAACAAAAACGTCATTTGTATTCCAAGTAAAGCGAAGATGAAAGCATTTCCAAGACAAAATGTGTCAGTCAGAAAATGAACATTTACGGAATCCAAAAATAGAAATGATTTAGCATATTACAATACTGTATATTTCATACTCTTGTTTACTAAAATACAAGGAGTCAATTTTTAAATTCCTACTAAGGCCTCTTGTCTTGTCCACGGGCGTTGCGAAATCCCATGGCGAATCTCCGTCGCGGAAGCCGCCACCCAGGAGCGGGAGCCGACAGGTGGATCTTCACGGTCAGCCTATCTGACAGATAGGCTGACCGTGGAGAATTGTGGCAATTCTCAGCATGCTGCGAATTGCTGGCCACGAGTTCAGAGTTGCTAAGATTCTCCTCTCATGGACAGGGGGGGAGCGCTTTCCATAGCAACGCTATGGAAAGCGTGCATTGCGTTCCACGCGGCCGGACTATCGCCGTGGGGAACGAATTCAAAAACACCCGTGGACAGGCAGCCTAACCTATTAAGTCTAAAACTTAGCTGATGTATAGGGCTCGTTCAGCACCCATCTGAATGAGGTCATAGGTAAAACTTCCTTCCTGCTCATTTCACACAGGGAAAGGGGCTTGTAAAAATTGTAGTGCTCTGCATGCACTTTTTACAAGCATATTTTGGGTAGTGCTTTTTTATACTGACATTTTGTCATGAATTGTTGTTAATGTATATTGCACTTAAATAAAAGCCATTGACCACAAAAAAACCCAAAAAACTAAAATCGAGAAAAATGACACTAAGAAATTCACTGTTTGTAGTGCACTTCCTATTTCCCAATTACCTTACAGCTAGTATCTGGCCGCAACAATTTTAGAAAAAAAAAGTTAAATAATGCCAGGAAAAATGCTGCAAAAAACATTGCATGTTTCCTAAATACGCTTTGTGTCAATCCAAGGTTAAGGTTATTAAAATCCACATATTAGGCCAAAAGTCTAAATTTTTTTACTAAGACTTTTATAAATAAAACAGCCATAAGATGTTCTGCCAAACCTGCCTTGGCAAGATAGGTCATTACACTCTGGGGATTTAAGTACAAGAGCATTTCTATATTTTATGAGTACTAGCAATTACTTTACCAAATGATGGACTTAAACAAATCCATTATTTGTTAGACTGTTGTTTGCTGTATAAAGCCATGCATTAACAGTTCATTTGGCTCTATAAAGAAAAAAGAACAACGTTTAAAGGTAAGCAAAATTACAAGATTAAAGATTCAAACATCAAAATAAAACTAAGTATTATGGAGAAATATGTTTAATCGAAATAAAATCAAAATTTTCATTCCATTCTTCAAAAGCCTAATTTTAGTAGGAATCCTAAAGATATTGGCAAAAACAAGTACTGTACACATTAAAATTTTACCCATCCATCCAACAGTTAACCTGAAATCCCATTAATGTGATTAAAGGAGATACAAACAGGTGTATTTGTATCGCAATATCGTAGTCAGGAATATTTTGCTGGATCGTGTTCTCATAAGAACCAGTGACAAGGGTGAGCAGTGCAAAAAGTGTCTTCAAGTCTAACACTTGTCAGACTAACTGCAGACCCCGACACATACAAATGTATGACTGTATAGCTACATACATAAGGTAAAGTCCCCTGGTGCAAGCACTAAGTCATGACTGACTCCTAGGGTGACGTCACATCTTGTGTTTTTGCGAGTTGGTTTGCCATTGCCTTCCCCAGTCATTTTTTACCCCCAGCAAGCTGGGTACTCATTTTGCCAGGGGATGGAAGGCTGAGTCAACCTTAAGCCAGCTGCCTGAACCACACAAGGATTGAACCCACAACCTTCAGGTCGTGAGCAAGAGCTTAGGACTGCATTTCTTCTGCTTAACACAAAAGTCTGAGACTTTTACATACATAAACATACACTTAGTATGTTAACAAAACAAAACTTATTATACTTATCTTGTGAGTCACAAGACTTTTTTACTAAGTTGCGCTGCTTGTCATCCTATTCTTCTACATACATAAACAGTAAAAGAATAGGATGACAAGCAGCGCAGCTTACTGAAAACAGTCTAGTGACAAGATAAGTATAATAAGTTTTGTTTTGTTAATGTCCTAAGTGTTTAATAAAGGCATTTCAAGACTAGTGCAGCCCGAAAAGAGGCTTCTTCTAAGGCCTCAGTCACACGGGCGCATCGGCACCCGTACACCGGCGCCCGTGTGACTGACACCAGGAGACGGATGTATCTGAAGACGGCCGTCTCTCTGCAGCGCCGGAGGAAAGAACATGTGACCGGCTTCATTGCTGGTCATGTGTTCTTTCCTCCGGCACTGCAGAGAGACGGCCGTCTGCAGGTACGTCCGTCTCCTTCCTGCAGTCACACGGGCGCATCGGCGCCGGTGTACGGGTGCCGATGCACCCGTGCGACTGAGGCCTTATACTGTATGCATGAAAGACCCTCTTGTCGACTTATCAGTATGAAAGGGCAGATGCAGTAATTCAATTCAAACAGTAATTTAAATATGTATTTGTTATTATGTGTGTTTACAAACAACGTTACTGTAGTTTATATAGTCACTAACTTAATAGAATTGAATACATTACATTTAGGCCTCAGTCAGACGGGCGATTTGTCGCGCGATTTGCGCATGCGCATGCTTCCGGCAATTTTTTAAAACCATTGCTTTGCAATGGTATTGGACACATGAGAGCTTTTTATGCGCTCGTCCGATAAATTATATAACAGAAATCGCAGATCGCACCTATCTGCGATCTGCGATTCCTGTTCTCTTCTCTATATGCGCTCAATGTGGCCGGCGGCAGCAGCGCCGACCCCATTGAGATCATATAGAAGACAAATCATTCTTCTCTGCCACAGCTGTAACAGCTGTGGCAGAGAAGAACGATGTTTGCCCATTGAATTCAATGGAGCCGGCAATATAGCCGGCTCCATTGAAAGCAATGGGCTGCCGGCGAGTGTGGGATGAATTGTCGGGAAGGGCTTAAATATATAAGCCCTTCCCTGCAATTCATCCAGAAATGTGTTAAAATAAAAAATATATATATACTCACCTTGTCCCGGCAGCCGGAGTTCAGCCCGGCTGGCCTGCAGTGGGTGTGAAGGGGGTGTGACTCAAAGCTGCCCCTGATTGGCTCAGCCTGAGCCAATCAGAGGCAGGTCTCACTCACACCCATTCATGAATTCAGGTATTTTTTGTCATAGATTGTTTATGAAAAAGCCTGAAGTGTGTGCTATACTGCTACTTTAAACCATAATAGCTGGATTGTCGAAGATATTCATTTTCAAGACACTATAGCCAGAAAGAGGGAGAGACAAGAGAATATCACCCATGGGGAAAAAAAGGAGCAAAACACTGGCAAAAGAAAATAGTCCTAACATACGGAGCTTATTTGCAGAGAAAAAATTCCTTAGAATTAGAATTCCTTAGAAACGTAACCTTTCCAAACCACTCAAGCCTGCTAAAAGAATTTTTAAGAACAAATGCTGTTTAACAGTCACACTGTTAAAAAAAGGATACTGCATTAGCTAATAAAACAAAACGTTATTGTTCTCAGAGAAACAAACACAATTTTATAGCTATACCTGTGAGGACCGGCGGCTCTCAGGGTCTCCGTGCCAGCATTGCCGGTCCTATCACCCGGGCTGCAGCTCAGAGGAGCCCCGGTCTTTGTGACCTCCTTTGGCCACCGTAATCCTAGACACCAGCTCCAGACGCGCGCTCCTGTACTCCGGGAGCTGGCGCCTAGGTAGCTGGCCTGCAGGGAACGTGGTGGGTGCCGGCCTGCGCCACATCCCCATTACCATGACACCCAGGGCATGCTTGCTCTGTCTCTGCCTGTCTTTAGCAGGCACTGGGGGGCTGTTTCTCCAGCATCTTGTGATTGGGTCTTGCTGCTGTCAGGCTCCCCGCCACAGCAGCAAGACCCCTTCTGACAGCATTTAAACTGCTCAGTTTCCTTCAGATTTTTCCAGTGTATGTTTGGTCTCCAGCTACACCCATGTTACCTTGGATTGATGCCCTGTTTGGATTCACTTGCTTTGGACCTGACTTCGACTTTACCTGACCCCTTGTACTGCGTTCTCTCCTGTTACCGACCCGGATTGCCTGACCTGCCTTTGTGTTTGTTTGTTTTCCTGTATTTGTCTGTGAGTCTGGCTCCTGCCCCGCATCCCTAGTGAGCCTAGGAACTGTCGCCCAGTTGTCGTCCTAGGGCCTAGCCTAGGGCGGCAAGTAGGTAGGGACAGGGGTTTCGGGTAGGACCAGGGACTTCCACCTGCCCGGACTCCAGTCGTGACAATACCCTTTACTGCCTAACAAAAGGAAATAGAGTAAGCTTTTGAGACTAGTTAGGTTTCTTCATCAGCTGTATTTAACAAAATATCAGTAAAAACATACACATCAGAAATAGCAGAAACATGGCAGAATTAAATGGCAATTAAATTGGCATTTTATTCAGTTATTTTTTGAATGCCAATTTTTGACAACATTTTGTAATAACATGTGTATTTCTTCAGATAATTTGTTATATTAGCCTGATGAAGAGACCTAAGTAAGTATAGGTATTGAAATCTTGTTGTCAACATCATTTCTTTTTGTCAGCCATTAAAAGGTATCATATATACAAGATTATTTCGTTTCTCTTACTGAGAACAACATTTTAGTCAGCTACATATAAAAATACTTCAATCATTTTTAAGGCTCAGACTTCACAGTGAACTTTATGCATTGCAGTAATATTTTGGGCTATCAGGCCCATCTCCCAGCTCTATGTTGTATACATACATTCAAACATACTTCAGCCATTGTTGTGGCCTTTGTCCCTTTGATTGCAATTGAGAAGCACTAGAATAGTGAAGACCACATGTGAAATCTGCACATGTAGCCCCTCACTTGTGGCTTTAAATAGAAGCAGATGGGTATAATTATTTATCATTATTAACATGATACCAAATATTCCGCATAGATACAGATGCTTACAATATGTGTTATCTGGTCTATAATGAACAGGTTTTCTTTCCTTTTTCCTTTTCTAGCTCTGTGAAAATATGGAATATTACAGCTGTAGAATAATTCTGTAATGCATGCAGTCTTTCAAAATTCACATAGCAGATGAATTTAACTTATAGAATAGATGAAAAATGGATTCCATTGTGTACTTCAATTAAAGGGGTTCTCCAAGTTATTGTTTTTTAAATTCCTGTTTTGCATACCTAAAAATAATAAAAGGGCCTATACTCACCTCCTTCCTGGATCCTCGCAGCTCCAGTGCCACATCCTCCGGTCTTTTGTATAACACTGTGTTACAGCCTGCAGTCAGCCGGCATACAGGACATCATTGGCTGCTGTAGCCTATTACAGAACTCAGCATTTGAGCTTTGAGGTCTGTGATTGACTGCAGCACCCTGTCCATCCCTTGAACAGGCGGACTGCAGGCTATCAACACAGACCCGGAAGGGAGAACAGACCTAGAGTTGACAGCATCCGGAAGAGCTGAGCATACATCTTTTAAGATTTATGAGCATGGGAAAAATGAATTTTAAAAAAAATAGTCCCTTTAAGTGTGTGTTAATGAAAATCAAATTAACAACTGTAGTGTTTACTAATGTGTGTATTTGGGAGAGTAAAGTAACTCAAATTGATTGACCCAAAATCACAGCATAGATCCAAGGATTCCGGAAATCAGCTTGTTTGACATATTGTATAATTATTAAATAAATGAACACGTATTCAGTAGACAATGAGATTTAGGGATTATCTAGAAAAGTGATTATAGGGGTTGTGCCAAGGGGATAACTTATCTCCCAGAAGTGTCTAACTGCAGGAGGTCCAACCACTGTGATCCCACTAATCACAAGAACATAGGTCCAGAGTGACTGGGAATAAATTCATTAACTTCCATTGGACTGCTGGAGATAGCTGAGTACAAGCATTTGGCAATCAACTCCAGTCATAGACATCAAAAATCTTAAATAGAATATAAATATAACACTTAATACATATAACAATCAGCAATGCACAATGTCTAATATATGCCTCTATAATATCCCAACATATTGAGCTAGTGTAGTTTGAAAATGTGTTGTACAATTGTATATATTAAAAAGGAGTATTCCCATCTTATACATGTACGGCATATTCACAGGATATAAAATTAATTTTTGATAGATGCAGGCACGCACAAAAACACGCTCGTGTGAAGCCACCCTACAATGGAGAAAGTTGGCTTCCACCTCATTGGGTGTTTTCTGCCTTCCTCTGTATCAATATGGGAAAGGGGGTCCATGTGAGGTGTTAATAGGCTGAACTGGGTGGACATATGTCCTTTTTTCAGCCCTACATACTATGTTACTATGCCATGTCCACTGGTAAAATTGGCTGTTCTTTCCATACATCCCACAGAAGTGAATGAGTTATCGAAAAAGTGTGCAAAAGCCAGTTCGGATGTCTCCGTAATCCAGGGCAATGGTTGCTGTTGGTATTCACATCTAAACCAACTTTGGCTAATATGGGAATACCTCTTAAAGATTCTGAGCATATTTGGTATGCGGGGTCTCCTTATGAACGAAAATGTACTGCACATTGGAATCCACTGTAAATGAGAGGTATACACAATATACTCATGATGTAATAATAGCCATCTAAATATTAATACATACAACTGTACCACATTGGGTTATTTTTAATTGCATAAAGTAATATCTTGGTGTCTATGTAATGAATTGATCGCATCAGCACTTTTATTCCTGTTGTTGTATATAGTATATAGATTTTTTTAGACACGTTTCTTTGTGCTGTGGTATTTTTAGCATTGGTCCATATCCTTTTTAATTTTTTATGAATTTTTGTATCAATTATGCATAAAATTGTAGGTGTTGCTACTGATTTTTTCTGGTTTTTCCAGGTAAGTCCTATTTGATGCTAAAAGCAGAGGCTATAGAACAATATATAAAGTTGCTGATGTATATATGTTTAAACTAAAATGGGATAAGAGAAAGAATATTCTACCAATTAGGTGTTACTGCTCTGGCTACATGGTTCAGTGGAGTTATTGTAGAAAAACTGATTGCTGATAAATGGGGTGACATTTACAAGCTGGAAAGCAAAGTAGAAAAGATACGTTATTAATGAAAATGGATCAATATCTAACTGCAAAGTCATGCTGTTCTAGCGCATGCTATTGAACAGTAGTGAACGGGACTGCAAACTGTATACTAATGAACTTTTACCTTAGTTACGCTGCCCATACACCTATCGGATGAATGGCCGTTCAGCTGTTCCTACTGGCTCCTCCTTACACAAATGTTCAAATTGCCACGCTTTCATGTGCGTAGGGAGGTAAGCCACAGGTAGACAGCTCTGGTGTTGGCTTATCTCCCAGGGAACAAAAGAATTGAGTGTAATTCAACATCCTGGATCCTTCTTTTCCCCCAATATCATCTGTCATGGGAAAAGTTGAACAGACCCCCCAGACACACATCTGAACCTGCAATAATCATAGGTTTGGACGGCTAACGTCTAAGGTGTGTAGAGGCCTTTAGGTAATGTACTAAAAAAGCATTGTTTTTTTTTAAAAACGCTTTTTTGCAGCATTGTCTGATATTGTTCTTCTAAAATGTTACAATTTAACATTATTGTAACTGCTGGTTAGGGATGGAGTCCAGCAGGAACAGGCCAGAAGCAACACTCGTGGTGGCAGGGTCTGTGCTGCCATAGCTGTAATGCTTAGTAGCATGGTATCAAAGCTCCAAGCATGGCTTAGGCTGTTTTCACACGGCCGAGAAAATCACACGAGAGTTGTGTGTTTTGCGAGGAACACAAATCTTACTCGAATATGAACCTCATTCTTTTGAATAGGTTTATATACATGAACAATTTTTTTCCTGCACCGTGGTGCGAGAAAAAAAACCAAACATCACGTCCTGTCCTATCTTTCGGCATTCTCTCGGAACAGCTCACCCATTGTTTTCAATGATGCATGGAAAAATACATTGCACGGCGTGAAAACAATGGGAAACACTTGATAATCTACCGGAGGGGGGTGGGGAAATCGCAATTCTTCTGAAATGATGGGAGGCATTTTTGACACATGTTGGCAGGTGCAATATTGGGCGGTGTTTTATGGCCCAATATTGTGCTCATCCATGTGAAATTAGCCTTAATCTGACATTGATAAGGCTTGTTTTAGTGCGGCTCTGCTAGGTGATGTTACACACTAGAAAATATGAAAGAGGATGTACAGACAGTCATAGCGTGACTCACAATACACCTTGTTATGGCGGTCACTAATGGGTTTCAAATCTGCACATTCACCTCTTCAAGGCAGTGACTTGGCCAACTACTGACAGCCAGGCTCCTACTCTAACTGCTAGAAAGGAAGAATCCTGAGATCCTGGCAGTTTAACCCCTTACAAACCCCAATCAATAGCAACTACAGCATGTAAGCAGTGGGCTCACTGGGCAACCGGAGGCATGACAAAAGCCTCTGTGTCTGCATCGTAATTCAGCCCATTAGGTCCGACCTACAGCAGAGTGTAATAGGGTGATATCATAGGCTTAGTGGGATGCATTACAAAAATAATGCAGCGTGTTATACTAGTGATCGAACTATCGCATCTTCAAGTGCTCTTGATGACAAAACATAGTGTCAAAAAAAGGTTAATAAAGTTTGATTTAAAAAAAAAAAATCTGGTTTAACAAGAAAATACACACCTTTACCCAGAAAACCCCTTTTTAAATGGATAAAATACCCAAACAGGTTTTAAAAAGCAGCACATAATAGGCATTACCATGTTCATAACAATCCAGACAATGAACATTGTTTGTTGTTTCTCTTGCTTGGTGAACGCCATAAAAATAGTTCAAAAAAGTAATGCCAGAATTGCTATTTTTTTTTGTACATCTCCCAAAAGGCGCAATAAAAAGCAATCCAAAAGTTATATGTACATCAAACTGGTATTAATAAAAACTATAACTCTTCCCACAAAAGACAAGCTCTCTTATCATTCTGCTGGGTCTTAGGGCTTATTTACAGGAGCTTATATTGGATGGCCGATATACGCTTCCATCTAAGCAGTTCCCGCCCTTCCTCCCACTCACCAGCTCTCTGCCTCTCTCCTCCCCTCTGTGCGGGTTGTAATGGGAGTGGGTGGGATGGAGCTATGCTCCCACCATTTGTCCATAGCCAGCAGTGGGAGTGGGCGGGACAGAGCGGACTTAGCTCCGCCCCTCCCATTGCAAACACTGGACTAGAGGAGACAGGCAGACAGCTGCTGAGGGGAAGGGGGGAACTGTTCAGATGGAAGCGTATATCGGCCGGCCGTGAAAACGCCGGCCAATATACGCTCATGTAAATAAGCCCTTAAAATGTGGCGATGCTAAAGTAGTAAAAAATAAAAAAATTAAAACTTTAAGTTTTGGCATTGCATCAATTTTGCTGAACCAGATTAGAAAATCATCATGTTATTTTTACAAATTGTGAACGCCGTGAAAACAAAACCCAAGAAACAATGGGGGAATTTCTGGGGTGTTTTTTCCATCTCCCCCTAAACAAATGTAATAAAAGTTATACAACACATCCTATGTTCCCAGAGTGGTGCCATTAAAAAATAAAAGCTCTCGTATGGCTATGTGAACGAGTTATGGCTCTTGCAATTCGCTTGGTCCTTGATGCACAAAATAAATCGGACACTAAGAGGTTAAATATATATACAGAAAAATGTAACAAATTGCTTTTCAGTTATGTATTTTTAGATTTGAAACTAATTGCATAATGAGCAGCCATACCAGACATGCTGAAGTGAATGATCTTGCTGGATGTGTTTACATTTTCTTATTCTTGTTTATACATCTTGTAGCTAGAGAATATTTTCTCCGAACACAAAGCGTTCTTTCACAACGGCAGACAGATTTATGAGTGTATTTACTAAAGGAACTGAAGCTGTTCTGCAGGCAAAGGGTGGTCACACCAAATATTGATTTCATTCGCATGTCTCTTTTATTCATTCACTTTGCATTTTATTGGGCAAACTTAACACTTCTATTTCTGAAAACATTCGTACTTTACAGCATTTTTTCCACACCTGCCTAAAACTTTTGCACGGTACTGTTTATATTTACCCGCTTACCTTTCAAAAAATACTGATGTGTCCACCATTTCCTTTTGTGAAGAAAAAAAACACTTCCCATATACTGCCCGCTGCTATAAGTGTATGAGATTCTTTGGGCGACAGATGGCATCTACTGGAGGAATTTGTCACAGGTATACATTTATTACATCCAGTAATAACTGTATACAAGATACTAAGCACATACTTTATTATGGGACCCTATGGGCAACAGATGGCACCTGTCAGAGGCTTCCATCTACAGTATGTCATCTTGTACCACTCATCTCAAGATATCTCAGGCCAGTAGTGAAGGAAGTACAAATCTGTATGTCTCATAAGTCACTCATTGGTGGGGGTTCAGTTGAATCACTAGAATACAGTCTAAATTGGTGTGGCTATTTTAGCTTTATGTGACGCAGCACTGTTTCTGACAAGGCACAGAATTGGGGATGTATTTCTACAGAGTACTGGCAAAGTGGCAAAACAGAAGTGGCAAAGCATCGGGAGAAAAATTGTGGCCCTTTAACTCTAATGGGGCATAGCAGTTCCCCCTACAGATCACACATAAATGACATATTGTACAGAATTATCAAAAATGTCTGAACTGGGAATATGGCCGCGTGCACACGGGCGGGTCTTATTCTGCATTCAGAATCCCTTAGTGAAATCCAACCCTCTGCCCATCTGGCGTCCACACAGAAGTCCTTTTGCTGTATTCCGGATTGTCCGCACGGCGAGCCGTCAGACATTGGCAGTACAGATTATTTTTTTTTAAATCACTGCTTTTCTCGCGATGACGCAGAATCCACGGGCCTTTCCGCAATGTCATTGCGGAAGGGCTGCGGATCTGACAGCGTCCTTTGACTTTAATAGAAGCCGTCCATGCTGAGCCTGCACAGAATTTGAGCATGCTATGATTTCTTCTCTGCGAGCAAAAAATTGCAATGGATTTCCGCTCGTGGAGATGAAACCGTGATTTGCTATAGCATGTTTATGGGCAGTATTTGCTGTGGAATCTGAAGGTAGATACCCGCTCCGGATTCTGCTATGCAAATCAGCCCATGTGCAGGTGGTCTATCCCTTTAGGCCTTAGTGCTCACTCACATGGGCGTATTTTGTCTGCATATTAAGCATGTATTTTTTTACAAGCACAGTACGCAGTGCAAACAGCCCATGGATTTACATTGGGCCATTCAGACATGCATTGTTCATGCACCTAAATAAAATAAAAAACTCAGCATATCCTATTTGGCACGTAATACACCCATTATAGGCTATGGGTGCTTAAATTATGCAGTAAATACGTATGCTACATAATATTTTCTGCGTACTGTGTATTATGTACGTAAAAAATATATGCGAAATACACAGACAAAATGTGTGGGTCCTAGCTGTAAGAACTCCATGGAATAAGCTTTGGTCCCCTATCCTGGCTGCATTCCCCAACACATAGGTGGAGCCTTCTTTAGGCTCTCCTATAGGCCAACATTAATCAGTTCCTGCCCCATAACATACATGTATGTCATGGGAGGGAAGTGGTTAGCAAAAAATGCTCTACATGTATGTCATGTAGGTGGCATGGGCTCCGGAACAGATTCTGTGCCATCTGCAATGCAAACCAGCTGTAACTTATAGCTGGGGTCCTGCTGCAACTCTGAACCCCAGCATTACCTGTTAATAGGGCAAGTGAGCTATTTTTGTGATGTATTAGTCCTAAACCATTCCAATGGGTCTGTAATACTCAGGTGAGTGCTATGGAGTCTTCTAAAGCCAGTTATTTCACATTCATTTGTCACATAGTCTGAAAGCAGCTCAGTGCCATTCAAGGGAATGGGACTGAGCTGCTATACCAAGCACTGCCACTACAAAATGTACAGCACTGTGTCTGGTATGCAGTAAAGAGGCCATGACACTTGGCTGAGCTGCCTTTTCAAATAGCTGATCGACACGGGTCTCAAGCAGCGGAGCCCTACTGATTCAAAATTGCTGAAACATCCTGAGGATATGTCATCAATATTAGAGTCCCAAAAAACTCTTTGGAATATATTACCATTATATAAATACTGGCTCCCAAAGTCCACAGTTTGTCGCCAGCTCACAAATATCTAAATAAATATACAGTTTACACTCCTTTATCTTCTCCCTTCACTGGGGCACTGTTTAGTTTATTACTGATGACATGCTTGAAATTAAGAATCACCACAGTGAAGTCAATATGGGTGCCTTATCACTGATGCCAGGGTTACTTGATATGTGGTCCACACAGATGACAAGTCATTATGTAGTGCTGTAGGCAGAACCAGTAAAAGAATTGCAGAGCAGTAGGCATGAATCACAAATATGAGTATACCCCAAACCCCAAAGTTTTGGGGTTTTCTTTTTACATTTTGTGGCCAGAGAAATCCAATAGACATTGAACTTTATGGCTCACACATTGCTGTCTCACATATTACTGGACTATGTTCCCATGCTGCAGACTCATTGCACAAGTTCCTGTAACTGAAATCTGTCCCATTCATCTGAATGGGGTTGTTTAGTTGCCAGATTTCTGCAAACCCCATTCAGAGAATTGTGACAATAACATAATTTTCAGCACCAAATCTGTCTCTAATGCTATATTCATACACAGACGTCTACCTTATACATTGTTTCCTCTTTGCTTTTGATATTATTCATGAAGGTAAACTTTTAGCAACATTGCCCAATGATTACTCACATTCTTAATAAGAAAACACAACAAACACTATAAAAGTCAACATAGAATGAAAACCATCATCCACTAGATGGTGTCTAACCTTCATTATTTTCTTGCCACACACAAATAGAATTCTTGAGATCAACCTGAAGAAGTCGTAGCAGATTACGAATATACTCACCATACCATGGCAGGGTAAAGGCTGGCATTACATGGGGAATAATGTATCTTTGCTGCTGATGTGATGGACACTACTATCATTAGGATAGAATATGCTACTTTATTTCTTCTTCTGTTAGCAAATCAGAGTCCGCAATGAAACTTCAGCTCCGTATTGTCATCATGTTGCATTGTTAATGGAGTAGCTGTGAGCAATGCAGGAATAATAGTCTGCAGCCAAAGTCTGGAGAGGAAGTAAGAATTAGATTTCCAGTGTGCAGAGAAAAGCTTTCTTGTATGACTGCTGCAGCAGACTGTGCATTCCTTCCCAGCACAGCTAATAGAATCCTGCCATCCCTGTGCAGCAGGTCCAGCAATGAGACGTCAGCACAGGCGATCAGCATTCACCAGGGAATATAGACACATAACTGGGTGACTAGATCCAAGAAAAGGGAAATAAATAGCTGATTCTGGAGTGCAGCAAAGGGTGAAAGCTTCAATGTGATGGGGATGTGGGTGGAGCTCAGCAGACAGCTCACTTACTGCCTGATGTCCCCTGGATCCTAGTGCTGCTCCTTATAGCAATGGAAAAAGCAAGCCAGAGGTTTTGTGCATGCAGAATACAGTTAGCGATGTAGACAGACGTGAAAAAGCAGGTTATTACTTTACAGGTGAATAAGCTGCATACACAGACTTTGCTGGAAGTAATTAGTGTCAGTGAATTAATTATTAATTCAGCGTTATATGACAGATTTTTCTAGCCTGTCTTAAAAAAAAATGCTACCAATTAGAGCAATGCCTGTAATGTCTGCAACTCAAGGTGTCCTTATGGTGAATTAAAAAAAAAATTTACATGAAAGATGATCTCCAATTTCAGAAGAAAGATAGAAGAATGGTGGGAAATTGCATCACAGAAGGGGAAATATTAAAAAAATTTTTTTTTTTTTTAAATGTCCCACAATGGTGGGAAATTGAATTTAAAAAATCCTTATGGACCTCGTAGACGGGCCAAGAAACTCATGATTCTCGTTTGTTCGAAGAACCGAGCTGCTGGCGTCATCCCCAGCTCTTTCGCGCTCGTGCAGCCCATTCTCATTAAAAATCGTGCAGCTCTCGTGCAATAGTCATTCAGTTTCACATTCCTATTACAAGTGCATGTTTTATTTGCCGGATGTAACTGAATGACGAGCGAGAAGCGCACAATTCTCACTCGTTCAGTTGTTTGCCAGCGTATAAACTCAACGATTATCCTTCAGTTTCGTACGTTTTAATGATTTTGTGAATGATAATCGCTCCGTCTAAAAGGGGCATTGCTCATCTACTGGATCCAACATTGCTGCTCCAGTTCACCCTGTTGGATCTTTAGGCCACCTTCATACACAGTGTAAGACCAGATTCACATGAGCGAATGCTTATTTGCACGAACATAAGCACTGCATATTTGTAGCACGAACTATGCTTTTCTTGGGTGAAATGGCGTATTTTACTGTACTTTTTCCACGTGCAACACATGTGCATTTGCAAAAAAATATGTACCAATTGAAATAGCTACATAGTCTAATGAGTTGGAGATGTGTTCTTTTTCCTGCTCAATTACACAATGTTTCACACATCTCCTAGCATACTGCACGCACATTTGTGCATCTCCGTTGACTTCTATGGGAAGACTTGGTGCATAACTGCAGATGAAAGTAAAGCATGCTGTGTAGAGATGAGCGAGCACCAAAATGCTCGGGTGCTCGGTACTCGAGTCGAACATTCCGTGATGCTCGAGAGCTCGTTTCGAGTAACGAACCCCATTGAAGTCAATGGGCGACTTGAGCATTTTTGTATGGGACCGATGCTCTGCATAGCTGATGAATTCTCAAATACCAGAAAACATCAGAAAGTCATGGAAACACCACAGAAATGGATAGGGAAGGGCAGGGGCAGCATTCATGGCTGTATCTGAGGCACCCAGGTCCCACTATTAAGCGAAAATGGGGGCAAGAGTCTGGCATCACTCCCGTAACAATTTACTTCAGACAAACCCTCATTAGCAAGGCACACGCGCTGGCACATCTTAGCCAAAGCACCACACTACCTGCAACCAAGGACAATCACTGCTTGCGGGTGACCCCGCTGCCTCTTCTCTTGGGTTACATGCTGGCATTGCTGTCCAACCCCAGGCACGACCGTGCGTCCACAGCACACACAAAAGCTTCCCTGCGCAGCATTCAGCTGCCCTCATGCCACACGCTCGCTTCATAGCCACGCCACCCTCATGTCTATTTATAAGTGTGTGCTGGATGAGGAGGAACCGGAGGCACACATTGCGGAGGGTTGGCAGGGCCAGGCAGCGACCCTCTTTGAAAGTGTGGGCGATAGCCCACAATGCTGTTGAGAATTGATGATAGATTGACGTACCAGCCTCCACCTTGTGTGACCCAAGGTGCCATGAGTTACATAGCAATGGGAAATCCATGTGTCCCCACACAATTCATTCTGTGTAGGTGTCAGATAGCTGAACGACGTGCTACGAAAGCCGTCTGTGCCCTACCCAAGTCATTCAGTGTATTTGTGCCAGATAGCTAAAACACCACAAAGGGAAATCTTTGTGCACCCACAGAATAGGCGAGCCCATGAAACCCAAGGAAAGTATTAAAGGAGATGTCCCGCGCCGAAACGGTTTTTTTTTTTTTTTAAACCCCCCCCCCCGTTCTGCGCGAGACAACCCCGATGCAGGGGTTAAAAAAACCACCCGCACAGCGCTTACCTGAATCCCGGCGGTCCGGCGTCTTCATACTCACCTGCTGAAGATGGCCGCCGGGATCCTCTGTCTTCATGGACCGCAGGGCTTCTGTGCGGTCCATTGCCGATTCCAGCCTCCTGATTGGCTGGAATCGGCACGTGACGGGGCGGAGCTACACGGAGCTACACGGAGCCCCATAGAGAAGAGGAGAAGACCCGGACTGCGCAAGCGCGGCTAATTTGGCCATCGGAGGGCGAAAATTAGTCGGCACCATGGAGACGAGGACGCCAGCAACGGAGCAGGTAAGTATAAAACTTTTTATAACTTCTGTATGGCTCATAATTAATACACAATGTACATTACAAAGTGCATTATTATGGCCATGCAGAAGTGTATAGACCCACTTGCTGCCTCGGGACAACCCCTTTAAACATGAAGCAATTACAGTGCCCAAACATGGCAGACTTTCACTCTGCCCAGGACCTCATCCTCTGCACACACCCTCAGCAATCGTGGGCATAAAGCGGAATCTGATGCTAGTACAGCTGTGAAGGTCTCATTAAATCAGTTACGGTTGCTTTCACCACTCCAAAGACTGGATTAACCAGGAAGAAGTTCCACGGGCCAAACCTGGCGCAGTTGCATTTCCCCCAGGACATAGGGTTCTGCCCACACCCTCAGCAATTGTGGGCATAAAGCAGACTCCGATGCTAGTACAGCAGTGAACGTCTCATTAATGCAGTAACGCTCCTTTTGTTTGGCCCAAACCAGTGTCTCAGATAACTGTGGTAACACAAGAGAAAATACATGTTGCCCCGTGCTGATTCCCTGACCCCAAGCAGGAGGAGGAGGTGGCATTACAAGGCCAAGAAACCATGACCAGGACCCGCTATAGTCTGTGTGGGAAGTATGTGAGCGGGCCCTGGGTCAGGCTCGGTCCCATCCTCCACCTTGTGTGACCCAAGGTGCCCTGAGTTACATCGCAATGGGAAATCCATGTGTCCCCACACAATTCATTCTGTGTAGGTGTCGGATAGCTCAATCAACAGCGCAAGGGGAAAACCATCTGCACTCTGCACCCTACCCAAGTCAGTCACTGTATTTGTGCCAGACAGTTAAAACACCGCTATAGGAAGTCTTTGTGCACCCGCAGCATAGACGAGCCAAAGGAAACCAAGGAAATTATTAAACATGAAGCAATTACAGTGCCCAAACATCACAGACTTTCACTCCGCCCAGGACCTCGGCCTCTGCACACACCCTCAGCAATCGTGGGCATAAAGCGGACTCCGATGCTAGTACAGCAGTGAACGTCTCATTAATGCAGTAACGCTCCTTTTGTTTGGCCCAAACCAGTGTCTCAGATAACTGTGGTAACACAAGAGAAAATACATGTTGCCCAGTGCTGATCCCCTGACCCCAAGCAGGAGGAGGAGGTGGCATTACAAGGCCAAGAAACCATGACCAGGACCCGCTATAGTCTGTGTGGGAAGTATGTGAGCGGGCCCAGGGTCAGGCTCGGTCCCAGCCTCCACCTTGTGTGACCCAAGGTGCCCTGAGTTACATAGCAATGGGAAATCCATGTGTCCCCACACAATTCATTCTGTGTAGGTGTCAGATAGCTCAACACCACAAGGGGAAGTCTTTGAGTTCCTTGGGCATGTCTATGCTGTCAGTGCACAAAGATGGTATTACACAGGAAGAAATCAGAGTGCCCAAACACCCCGCCAAGGACCTTGGCCTTGGCCTACATTTCTGCCCTAGTCAGTCAGTGTATTTGTGCCAGATAGGTAAAACACCGAGATGGGAAGTCTTTGTGCACCCATAGTATAGGCAGACCCCAGTAACATTCCTGTAGCAAAGGTATAGGCAGACTCCAGTAACATTTCTGTAGCAAAGGTATAGGCGGAGCCCAGTAACATTTCTGTAGCAAAGGTATAGGCAGACCCCAGTAACATTTCTGTAGCAAAGGTATAGGCATACCCCAGTAACATTTCTGTAGCACAAGAATAGGCAGACCCCAATTACATTTCTGTAGTAAAAGTATAGGCAGTCCCCTGTAACATTTCTGTAGCATAAGTATAGGCAGACCCCAGTAACATTTCTGTAGTAAAAGTATAGGCAGACCCCTGTAACATTTCTGCAGCAGAAGTATAGGCGGAGCCCAGTAACATTTCTGTAGCAAAGGTATAGGCAGACCCCAGTAACATTTCTGTAGCAAAGGTATAGGCATACCCCAGTAACATTTCTGTAGCAGAAGAATAGGCAGACCCCAATTACATTTCTGTAGTAAAAGTATAGGCAGACCCCTGTAACATTTCTGTAGCAGAAGTATAGGCAGACCCCAGTAACATTTCTGTAGTAAAAGTATAGGCAGACCCCTGTAACATTTCTGTAGCAGAAGTATAGGCAGACCCCAGTAACATTTCTGTAGTAAAAGTATAGGCAGACCCCAGTAACATTTCTGTAGTAAAAGTATAGACATACCCCAGTAACATTTCCGTAGCAAGAGTATAGGCGGAAAAATTTGTTAGATAACAGTATAGGTGAGGGCCAGAAAAATTGGTGTACCAAGAGTACAAGTGTACCCCTGAAAAATTGCTCAACTGCGAGGGAAGGTGAAACCCATAAACATTTTTTTAAAGATTCAGCTCGCTTTTACTTAATTTGTAACAGAGCCTGGAGGCAGCCCTGTGAAAAAAATTGGTTTCTGTTAAAGTATCGATACTTTTGAAACTTTGAAAAATTGTAAAAAAATTATAAGCAGAGCCTTTTTGGCCGCAGAAAAATTGCCAGTTCAGCGTGATGACATGCTGTTTTAGGAGGAGGAGT
Source organism: Eleutherodactylus coqui (assembly GCF_035609145.1). Lineage (NCBI taxonomy): Eukaryota > Metazoa > Chordata > Amphibia > Anura > Eleutherodactylidae > Eleutherodactylus > Eleutherodactylus coqui. Next base: position 69,525,500 of record NC_089845.1, on the reverse strand, counting down.
AGTAGGAGGAGGAGTAATAATATCCGAGAGTGATTGACAAAGCTAATTCACCCTTTTTTTCCAGTGATAGAGAATGCTTTTTTCTCCAGTTGCAGCGAAAAGAATCTTTAGGTTCCACTGCTCTTCGCTGGTGGAGAAGAGAAGTCTGGGGAAATCCAGCCTTTGTTCATCTTTATGAGCGTAAGCATGTCGGCACTGGCAGTTGACAGGCGGGTACGCTTATCCGTGATGATTCCCCCAGCTGCACTAAACACCCTCTCTAACAAGACGCTAGCAGCAGGGCAGGCCAGTACCTCCTGGGCGTACAGCGCAAGTTCGTGTCACATGTCCAGTGGGAAGTTTAGCATCACTTTTTCCACCAGGGTCCTGTGGTATTGCATCACTCTCGTACCCCTTTCCTCTTCGGGAATGAGAGTGGAAAGGTTCTCCTTTTACCGTGGGTCAAGAAGGTTGTACACCCAGTAATCCATGTTGGCCAGAATGCATCTAACGCGACGGTCACAAGAAAGGCAGCCTAACATGAAGTCAGCCATGTGTGCCAGGGTACCAGTACGCAACACATTGCTGTCCTCACTAGATGACTTTCAGGATCCTCCTCCTCCTACTTCTCCACAGCCCATAGACGCTGAACAGAGGAGAGGCAAGCAGCATGGGTACCCTCTGCAGTGTGAACAGCTGTCACTTCCCCCTCCTCTTCCTCCTCCAATACGCGCTGAGATATAGACATGAGGGTGGTCTGGCTATCAAGCGACATACTGTCATCCCCCGTCTCCTGTTTCAACTGCAGAGCGTCGGCCTTTATGCTTTGCAGCGAACTTCTTAGCAGGCAAAGCAGTGGGATGGTAACGCTAATGATTGCCGCATTGCGGCTCACCATCTGGTTAGACTCCTCAAAGTTTCTGAGAACCTGGCAGATATCTACCATTCATGCCCACTCCTCAGTAAAAAAATTGGGGAGGCTGACTACCACTATGCCGCCCATGTTGCAGCTGGTATTCCACTATTGCTCTACGCTGCTCGTACAGCCTGGCCAACATGTGCAGCGTAGAATTCCAGCGTGTGGGCACGTCGCACAGCAGTCAGTGCTCTGGCAGCTGAAACTGATGTTGCAGGGTCCTCAGTGTGGCAGCGTCCATAGTGGACTGCGGAAATGTGCGCAGATGCGGCGCACCTTGCCGAGCAGGTCAGACAAGGGGGGGTAGTTTTTCAGAAACCTCTGAAGCACCAGATTGAAGACGTGGGCTAGGCACGGCACGTGTGTGAGGCTGCCGAGCTGCAGAGCCACCACCAGGTTACGGCTGTTGTCACACATGACCATGACCGATTGGAGGCTCAGCGGTAAAAGCCAGAGGTCGGTCTGCTCTGTCAGACCCTGCAACAGCTCGGGGGCCATGTGCCTCTTGTCTCCTAAGCTGATTAGTTTCAGCACGGCCTGCTGACGCTTGCCCACTGCTGTGCTGCCGTGCCACGCGATACCGACTGCTGGCGACCTGCTCACACTTCTTAATTGAGAGGTAGAGGTGGCGTAGGAAGAGGAGGGGGAGGGTTTGGAGGAGGTGGCATAAAACGCCGCAGATACCATCACCGAGGTAGGACATGAGCGGTTCCTGCCTCTGACTCGGTCCCACCAAATTCACCCAATGTGCCATCAGGGAGATATAGTGGCCCTGCCCACCAGTACTTGTCCACGTGTCCGTGGTTAAGTGGACCTTCCCATTAACCGCGTTGGTGAGGGCACGATTTATGTTGCGGGAGACGTGCTGGTGTAGGGCTGGGACAGCACACCAGGAAAAATAGTGGCGACTGGGGACCGAGTAGCGCCGGACCACCGCCGCCATCATGTTTTTGAAAGCCTCCGTTTCCACAAGCCTGTACGGCAGCATCTCCAGGCTGATTAATTTGGCAATGTCCCCTTTTAAACTTGTGCGTGCGGGTGCGTGGCGGCATATTTGCGCTTTCACTCCAACGCTTGTGTTAGCGACAGCTGAACGCTGCGCTGAGAGACATTGCTGGATGAAGTGGAGGACGGTGGAGGTGAGGGTGTGGGTTTAGGCCGGGAGGTGCTCGTGCCTGTGTCCTGGGAGGGGGATTGGATCTGTGTGGCAGGTTGGGGCACAGGGGAAGAGGCAGTGGTGTGACCCGGTGGCGGTGAACGGCCTTCGTCCCACCTTGTGGGGTGCTTGGCCATCATATGCCTGCGCATGCTGGTGGTGGTGAGGCTGGTAGTGGGGGCTCCCCGGCTGATCTTGGTGTGACACAGGTTGCACACCACTGTTCATCGGTCGTCCGCGCTCTCACTGGAAAACATCCACACCTTTGAACACCTAGCCCTGTGCACGGAGGCTTGCCGCGAGGGGGTGCTTGGGAAACAGTTGGGGGATTCTTTGCTCTGGCCCTGCCTCTCCCCCTGGCCACCCCACTGCCTCTTCCAACCCGTCCTGCTGCTGCACTTGCCCCCCCCCCCCCCACCTCTGAAGCCCTGTCCTCAGTAGGCTTAGCAAACCAGGTGGGGTCAGTCACCTCATCGTCCAACTGCTCTTCCTCCGAATTCTCTGTGCGCTCCTCCCTCGGACTTACTGCCCTTACTACTACCTCACTGACAGACAGCTGTGTCTCATCATCATCATCCTCCTCACGCACTAAAAGCTCTTGAGACAGTTGCCGGAAGTCCCGCAGCAGCCGGCTGTGATTCACCTGGACCAGGAACTCGGCCTGTGCCCACACCCTCGCTTGGACGTCCGCGTCCACGTCCACGCCTTTGACCCTTACCCCTACTCCTCATCATGGCGGATTAAGGATAGAGCAGGGCCCAAATAAATTACCCCACTGTACAGCACTGACAACTGTGGCTTAATTCACTGCACACAGAGACTTGTAGATAGCAGAGGCTCTATGCTGTGACTTGAAAAAAGTAACCCGCTGTCTTGTGCTGATACCTAGGGGTAATTTACTGCTCACAGAGACTTGTAGATAAGAGAAGCTGTATGGAGTGGGAGAAGACTCTAAAGCCAGTGGATAGTGCTGGTAACTGCGGCCCACTCAACCCCCCTCAAGGAAAGGGTATTGTGAGACGCTCTGCACAGCGGCAGAGCTTAAATACTTTGCAGTAGCCCAGGTAATATTACAGTACTGTTTAGTGGTGAGACCTCTGTCTAATGCACTGCAGACACAAAACGGTATAAACAAAGTCGTTCGAAGTAGGCTAGGAAATATTTGAGTGCAGTTTCACTGTGAGAGCGGGATTGTATGGCACTGCAGCCTGAAAAAAACTATTCCTGAAAGGCTGGGAACTGGCCTTGATGCGTAATACAAAAATGGAAGCACTACAACTCCCAGCCAGCCACAAGTATGATGCACACGATCAGATGTAGCCCAACGAAGGAGCTTTGGGGGTTTTGCACGGAGGATCAGGACTGTATAGTGTATATAACTTTCCCTATAGAAGTGGCTGTGCCCCAACACTCTGTTATGCACTGCAGACACAGAACGGTATAAATGAAGTTGTTCGCAGCAGGCTAGGAAATATTTGAGTGCAGTTTCACGGTGAGAGCGGGATTGTACGGCACTGCAGCCTGAAAAAACTATTACTGAAAGGCTGCGAACAGGCCTAGATGCGTAATACAAAAATGGATGCACTACAACTCCCAGCAGGCCACAACTAAAATGCACACGGTCAGATGTAGCCCAACGAAGGAGCGTTGGGGTTCTTGCACGAAAGATCAGGAGGACTGTATAGTGTATATAACGTTCCCTATAGAAGTGGCTGTGTCCCAACACTCTGTGTTATGCACTGCAGACACAGAACGGTATAACTGAAGTTGTTCACAGCAGGCTAGGAAATATTTGAGTGCAGTTTCACGGTGAGAGCTGGTTGTACGGCACTGCAGCCTGAAAAAACTATTACTGAAAGGCTGCGAACAGGCCTAAATGCATAATACAAAAATGGAAGCACTACAACTCCCAGCCAGCCACAAGTATAATGCACACGGTCAGATGTAGCCCAATGAAGGACCGTTGAGGTTCTTGAAGACAGGATCCTACTCTAACACTTTCCCTATATTAGCACTGCAGACTGAGAACGCTATAGATGAAATGGCCCGAGATGAAAAAAAAAAAAATGGTGCACTACTGCTCCCAGCCAGCCACAACAGTAATGCACATGGTCAGATGTATATTTACAGTTTTCTCTATGTTTTGCCTCCAGTTCGGTATACCTCAAGTGATTACTCAAAAATGTAAAAAAAAAAAAAAAAAGGTCTGAGTTCAGTTCTGGACATTTCACATTGTGCCCTGATAATTTTTCTCTACGCTGTTTCTAAGGCGTCTAATTCTGGTGACAACAGCAGGCAGAACAGTAACCTGAAGATATTCATTTACACATTGTCAACAGCGCTCCCGTGGTGTATTGATTTCTTCCAACGGTTTATATTATACTGTGTTTTATTTATATTTCTCAGTTGCATTGTGTTATTTTCTGTATTAGTGACATGGGACAATTCCTGACGTGAAAGGTAGCATGCCATTTAATTAAGCAATTGTCTATAAAATATTGGGAGCCGTCTTTGGGGAAATCAACCCTGGATAGTGGTTTCTATAGTAATTTACTCAGGTCAAATTGTTTTACTCAAATCAAGTCAAATCTGCTACCTTCATTTCATTTTCGAGACTTTGCAACAGTATCTCAGCATGTGTGCAGTTGTCCAATTTTTAATATTTACTGTATGGTAAGTCTCATATTCTGTTGCCTTAAATGATCCCACTTGCTTTTCTTGCATGTTCGTGTTTGCCCTACTTTTCTTTTGTTGAAGATGTTTCGTTGATGAATATCCTGTATGATAAATATGTTTGTCTTGGTTTCAGATAATTCATGAAGAATTGTGTATATGTGTTCGTAAAAGAACAGTATGCAACTCAAAACTGTAGTTGATTTTGACTGATACACATGACATTTATTCTCTAGTAGAAATCAATGTTAAAGAAGTTTTCCGGGATTGGTCAAATTTGCCAAAGGGGATAAAATAATGGAAAAACAAGTGCTTGTTAAATCTCCACGTCATTCCAGCACTGCACTCCGGTCCTTCCTGCTGGGCTTTGCTTACCTGGCTGCAGTAATGATGTTTACAAAAACCCAATCCCAGAAAAACCCTTTGCTGTACCAGCAAAATTGCAATCAGTTCTCATAGGCTATGTGATTAGACTTCAGTGGTGCAGACATTGAATGTTGGTTTAGATTTTTTTTAGATTTCTCGCTAATCTCAAGAGGCTCTTGCCTGTGCGTGGTCTTTGGTAAAGGAAACCTTGTTCTTTATTGCAAATGGTATAGTTCATACAATGAGAGTTGCTGCAGTTGTGTTCGTTCATACTTATGGCATACCTTTAGTATTGATGCTTTTTTGGTATGCTATAGAGATCTGTCCAAAGTCTGCATCTGGTCGATGCACAGGATTGTGGCAACATTTTAACAAAATGCACCATTTTATTCTAAATATGTTAAGGAAATGGCATACTGTTCACTACTAAAGGTGGCTTAGATGTAGGAGCAGACTGAACAGAGGGGTACCGGTCTGAGCGGGACACTCTGAATGGCTCTGACAGAACCCGCCTCAAAGCAGAGCACCCGTCCTGAAAGAGACGCCCCTAGTACTTGCATGAAGCCAGGTCCAGAGTCAGAGGGGAATTAAAGCGTGTGAGGTGCACATAAATACAATGCAATGCGAGGTTTCCCAATGAAAACAATGGGAAACACTCCGCGATCCTACGCCGCAGTTAAGAGCCATGCCGAAGGGATCACTAGTTCCCTGAAGTGATGAGATCAGTCCTACATACAACAGCATTCATCAGGTAACCCAACTACATCAGTGGTGTCTACATCACATGATTATGCACCAAGTCTGTCTGGTCCAATCAGCAGTATACTAATTTTGGTTACTCTCAATAACCATCATACCAGAGTCAAGCACAACTCTCAGTACCTCTTCTACATCTGTGTTTGTTTATCCTCCTACCAGATTCCTAATATAGAAATATGTCATGCTAAGTGATAACCATTTCAACGCTGTAGATTGTAAATAGAGATGAGCGAGTATACTCGCTAAAGGCAATTGCTCGAGCGAGCATTGCCTTTAGTGGGTACCTGCCCTCTCGAGACTGAAGGTTCGGGTGCCGGCAGTGGGCACGGAGCTGTGGGGGAGAGCGGGGCGGAACGGAGGGGAGATCTCTCTCTCCCCCCCCCCCCCCCCCCCGCTCCCTCCTGCTGACAGCCGCTACTCACCGCTCCCCCGCGTCGTCACCCGAACCTTCTGTCTCAAGCGGGGAGATACTCGCTAAAGGCAATGCTCGCTCGAGCAATTGCCCTTAGCGAGTATACTCGCTCATCTCTAATTGTAAAATGTGAAAATGAAACATTTTATTCAAAATAATATATTTAGTTTTAATAATACCTTAAAAAACTTTTTTTAAATATTGTGTACTTTTGTGTTCAAAATGTAAACAAATAGATGATGCTGTTTATATAAGAGGTTTATTTTTCATAAGGCCTATGAATAAAATTAGGCATTGTTGGTGCAATATATCACTATATCTGTGAATGAGTGATGACGTGCATGCAGGAAATGGTGAATAATAAGGCCTCTTTCACACGGGCGACAGTGATATCGCTGTGAAAAACAATCGCAGCAATATCGCAGCTGTGTTCTGTGTGATATCGCTGCGTTTTCTTGAGGCGATTTTGTGTTGCTACAAACTTTGTGTCGCTGCAACTTTGTAACGCTCTTATGCCGGGATTTTCGGGGGAAGCTTGAAATATATACTCTACCCGAAAATAAGCCCTGGCTACATAAAAAAAAAAAAAGAATACATCACCTAACAGGCGCTGTCTGCTCCGCCGCACTTCTCTCAAAGCTTCGGCACTTGTCTATAGTCTTCAGCCTACAGGAATTCCTACAGTAAAAGTTGTGTCGCACCACATGAAAACCGCATTATCGTGCGAAGCAATACAACAGAAAGGAAGGCCTCATAGGGAAACATAAACTACAAAACATTGCAAATCACAGCTGTATAGAGCATGCCAAGATTTTGTATTCTTGCAATGTAGCAGCCTACAAACATTGCTAATGTGAAAGAACCCGTTGGAAAGCATGGGCTTCACATACATGCCATTTGTAGTGCTCTGGCATTGCAAGAAAATTGCGCGATTTTGTCACCTGTGTGAAAGTGGCCAAATGCATGTGGATTTATGTCTTTTCACATTAAACAACAATAACATTACCACTCTTAGGCAGCATTCAGACACCCGTATATCGGCCGGGTTTTCACGCCCGGCCGATATATGGTGTCCCTCTGTGCAGGGGGTGGAGGCGAGCTGGGCCAGAAGCAGTGCTCTGAGCTCCCGCTCCCTCTCCGCCCCTTGGCCCTTTTTGCAATGGGAGGGGGCGGGATGGGGCGGAGCTAAGTTATAGTGAAAACATTGTTGATAGGAAGGAAACCATCGAAAATCGTTGGTTTCATAATCTGCTTTTTTCACTGACTTAAGGCCACTCTTAAGGCTTCAATCACATGAGCAATTTTTTAGCGCATGTATAGAAAAACGCACATCACGTGTGTAAAAAAAAGCGTGGGACCGAAGTAAAAAAAAAATTTAAAAATCGCACATAAATAGTGCGATTGGTATCTCCTGCTGTGGCTGTGACAGCTGCAGCAGGGGATTCCTTGGATGTGAAACCCCTGGATACTGTCACATCCAAGTGTTTCACCTTGTGAACATATGAATATTTTGCTTTTTTAAAGTAAATATTGCTCTAAATAGTCATAGTGAAAATACATTATAATGCATAAAATACCCGATACCAAATGGAAGTCTTCTACCTGAGGTTGGACAAACATCTGTCTGGGATGATTTAGTGATCCTGCACTGAGCAGGGGGTTAGACCCGATGACCCTGGAGGTCCATTCCAACTCTACCATTCTATGAAATGCCCGTTTATACCGGGCAAGAAGTCCCTCAGTAGTTCCTTTGCTTAGTGAGCGTCTACTGAGATAATTTTTGCCCTGTCGGTAGTTGCTCGCACCAAGACCGTTATCTATCTACGACCTCCTTCTAATTCGCTACTCTTTGAAGTAATAGGGAAATATTTATTTAAGGCCAATCTCACACGAGCAGATTTGAATTGCGGATTCTGCTATTGCTGTCCAAGGGGCCGATCTGCGGTCATTGAAAGGCATGCGTTTTAGAATTTTCCTTCATAATCGTGGATACGAATTGCGTAATCTGAGCGGGAAAAAAAAATTGCAGCATGCTCTATTTTACTGCGGAATCCACACAGACGGCCTCCATTGATGTATGGGCTGCATCTACCGGCGTCATCATAAGCAACGGCGCCGGAAATACAAACTAAAAAAAAAAACTGTAATGCACATGACCGACTGTGAGCCTCTGCAGTCATACGCAATACAGTAAAGTGCTGTACGCATGGTCACTGGCCGGGCTCACAGCTGGAATCTGCTGCGGGCCTCCTGCATGTGGAATCTGACCCACTCGTATGAGCCCGGCCTAAGGCTACTTCCACACAGGCGATCGCGTATTTGCTGTGAATAAATCACATCCTTGTTTTCGTGATTTTTGAGTGTCAGTGATGCTTTTTTTAGAATAATCTCTCATCGCTCGCAGCTGTTTTTTTATTACGAAAGCCAATAGGACTTTCTAATGTTAAAATTGCATCTCAATGCAAGTTTGTGAGTTGCGATGCGATAAAAAGGAGGCTGCATGGGGAAGCTTGGGAGATAACAAATCGCACATCGCAGAAAGATAGAGCATGCTGCAATTTTTTGTTCTCGCAACATCGCATGAGTGAAAACATCGCTAATGGGAAGAAAACAATTGAAAATCATTGGTTTCATGAATCTGCTTTTTTACTCACTCTCACATCTCACAATTGTCTCGCCCCTGTGAAACTACCCTAACACAGATATATAAAAATATTCCATGTAAAAAAAAAAGGAAATTAGGGCTGAGGGCTCCCACACACTTGTGTTTTTTTAACGCTGTGTTAACGCTGTGTTTTTTTTACGTAAATGTCAATGTGACTAATGTTAAAAACACATCGCAAGTTTGTGCTGTGCGATTTTTGTGTCATGCGTTTTTTTCACATTAGAAAGTCCCATTGACATTCGCATTAAAAAAAACATAGTTAACGCTGCGTTTAAAAAACGCAAGTGTGTGGGAGCCCAAAGACTATGATTTTTTTTTACCTGCTACAGATGTTGTTGTCTCACAATCATCAAAGTTCCATTCAACATCATCTGCAAATGATGCCTGTGTAGTAGAGATGAGCGAGCATACTCGTCCGAGCTTGATGCTCGTTCGAGTATTAGGGTGCTCGAGATGCTCGTTACTTGAGACGAGCACCACGCGGTACTCGTCTCGATTAAACGAGCACTGACCATTGAATTCAATGGAGCCAGCAATACAGCCGGCTCCATTGAAAGCAATGGGCTGCCGGTGATCTCAGGATGAATTTTCGGGAAGGGCTTAAAAATATAAGCCCTTACCTGAAAATCATCCTAAAATGTGTAAAAATAAAAAAAATAAAAAATATGTCAGCATAAAGATCGTTCTCCTCTGCCACAGCTGTAACAGCTGTGGCAGAGAAGAACGATGTTAGCCCATTGAAAGCAATGTGCTGTGGGTGATCGCGGGATGAATTTTCGGGAAGGGCTTAAATATATAAGCCCTTCCCTGCAATTCATCCAGAAATGTGTAAAAATAAAAATAAAATGTATACTCACCTTTCCGCTGCCGCCGGAGTTCAGCCGCGTCTGGCGGGCAGTTCTCCTGAACTGCTCTCTGTAGTATTCAGCAGGTGGGGATTTAAAATTCCCACCTGCTGAATGAGCTGCCTCTGATTGGTCACAGCCTCACCAATCAGAGGCAGCTCTCACTCACACCCATTCATGAATTCATGAATGGGTGTGAGTGAGAGCTGCCCCTGATTGGTCCCTGTGCTGAGCCAATCAGAGGCAGCACTCACTCACACCCATTCATGAATTCATGAATGGGTGTGAGTGAGAGCTGCCTCTGACTGGTCAGGCTGTGACCAATCAGAGGCAGCTCATTCAGCAGGCGGGGATTTTAAATCCCCGGCTGCTGAATACTACAGAGAGCAGTTCAGAGAACTGCCGCCGGCCGCCGCTGAACTCCATCTGCCGGGACCGGGTGAGTATATATATATTTTTTTATTTTTACACATTTCTGGTTGAATTGCAGGGAAGGGCTTATATATTTAAGCCCTTCCCGAAAATTCATCCCGCGATCGCCCGCAGCGCATTGCTTTCAATGGAGCCGGCTGTATTGCCGGCTCCATTGAATTCAATGGGCTAACATCGTTCTTCTCTGCTACAGCTGTTACAGCTATGGCAGAGGAGAACGATCTTTATGCTGACATACATTTTTTTTTTTTTTACACATTTTAGGATGATTTTCAGGTAAGGGCTTATATTTTTAAGCCCTTCCCGAAAATTCATCCCGCGTTCGCCGGCAGCCCATTGCTTTCAATGGAGCCGGCTGTATTGCCGACTCCATTGAATTCAATGGGCTAACATCGTTCTTCTCTGCCACAGCTGTCACAGCTGTGGCAAAGGAGAACGATCTTTATGCTGACAGTGGGGGGGGGGCACTCTTGCCGCTATTGTGGCTTAATAGTGGGACCTGGGAACTTGAGATGCAGCCCAACATGTAGCCCCTCGCCTGCCCTATCCGTTTCTGTGTCGTTCCCATCACTTTCGTGAATTTCCCAGATTTTCACAAATGAAAACCTTAGCGAGCATCGGCGATATACAAAAATGCTCAAGTCGCCCATTGACTTTAATGGGGTTTGTTACTCGAAACGAACCCTCGAGCACCGCGGGAAGTTCGACTCGAGTAACAAGCACTCGAGCATTTTGGTGCTCGCTCATCTCTACTGTGTAGGCATAAAGGCCGCCAGTACATTGGCAGAATTTTCTATCCCTGACTACAGGAAAGAAGAATGTAATGTATAGAACTCTATGTGCCTTTCACTTGTAATGCAAAATGACGACTATAAGGTCAGTGGGCAGAAATAAATAAACTGCTCTCCAAAATGGGTGGGGTGTACTTATTTTTACAATTTTAAACACTTCAGTTTATTACAAACCAACCCTGTATGACCAAACTGCAGCACATTCTGCAGCGGAAAATAGTACTTATACAAATTCTGCACTGCTTATTAACTCTGGTGAACGTAGAATCATATCATAGAATCTTAGACTGGTAGAGTTGGAAGGGACCTCCGGGGTCATCCTGTCCAACCCCCTGCTCAGTGCAGGATTCACTAGATCATACCAGACAGTTATTTGTCCAGCCTCTGTTTGAACACTTCCATTGAAGGAGAACTCACCTCATCTTCTGGGGCATTGATTGCCTAGATTTATGTACCCACTGGTATGTTGATCTGCACTTTCCCCTGATGAGCCCAATACGCTGAACAGGGAATTAGGGAATTAGGATGACACCACTTTAGTTGGAGCATAGATTTACATTTTGCTGTCACTTACTGCAGTTTCCCAGGGATATTTATGGTCAGACCTCAGACAGGGTCGCTCTTTTCAGGGCAACTACCCTGTATATCTTGGCCTTAAGGTCTATTAGTAACTAAGGTGTAATAGAGCAACTATAGCATGTATTTTGTATTGCCTTATATGCTCACCTAGTTGACTTGGCTTGGCTTATTGGACTATGGAAGCTGTTTAACCACTGTGTTGCCGCATTGGATTTGAATGATGGAATGCAAGTACCTACATCACTATTCTGCATGGGATCATGTTTAGAGATGAGCGAACGTACTCGGATAGGCACTACTCGTCCGAGTAATGTGCCTTATCCGAGTACCGCTGTGTTCGTGCTGAAAGATTCGGGCGCTCCGCTGCTGACAGGTGAGTCGCAGCGGGGAGCGGGGCAGAGCGGCCGGGAGAGAAGGAGAGAAAGATCTCCCCTCCGTTCCTCCCCGCTCTCCCCTGCAGCTCCCCGCTCCGCAGCGCGTCCCGAATCTTACAGCACGAGTACAGCGGTACTCGGATAAGGCACATTACTCGGACGAGTAGTGCCTATCCGAGTACGTTCGCTCATCTCTAATCATGTTTCTTGTAGCAAGATCATACCATTTTTACCTAATGTGTGCTAATGTGGATATTTTCACCTGTTATGTTTTTTTATGTACCTTATCTACACACCAGATGTTTGTTTAAAGTTAGTCCTTAGTGGACAGTAACTGCATTGGCAGTATCACTATCAATTACATTTTGTGGATCATCTGTTTTAACTAGCTGTAAAAAAGTTATGCTTTAATGATTTCATTACCTTCACCTTATATGTGTATTAGGTCTCCATCTCCAGGATATTACCCTCTGCCACACCCTACTGCACCTATATCCATACGCTGTTTCAGAAACTCCCATAGAAGTGTTTAGGAGTTATGAAAACAGCATAGCATAACAAGCTATGCTGTTTCCATAACTGAGGAGCTGCACAAGCAGAGTAATTCACTGTGATACACTGTTTCCATAACTCTATTCACTTCTATTGTAATTACAGAGACAGCATAGCATAGCTTGCTCAACTGTTTCTATACTCCTGGGTACAAATGGGTAGGGAAACTACGTTTTTGAGATAGGTGTGGATTCTAGAAGTGGGACCCATATCGATCACATTTTTATGTCCCTTTTATGTAAATATTGCATAAAAATATGAGATAGGAGTATTCCTTTAACATGTTAGGCCGGGTTCTCACGGGACAGAAATCCCGCGGATATCTCGCGGCCTGGCCGCACCAAAAACACGCAAGATTTCTGCGAGATAAGCGCAGCTTCAAAACCTGCGGCCTTCAGCCGTTGGTTTTGGAGTGCCTTCGTCGCCTGCATCTCTGCTGCAGCCATCTCTCCCATAGAGAGGACAGAGGCCGCTGCGGAAATGAAAAAAAAAACTGCCTCTTTGTTTTCCGCGCGGCATGTCAATTTCAGTGCGGCTTGGCCACAGCATGTGGACGAGACTTTTGCAAAATCTCATCCACTTTGCTGGCTAATCCTGCGACTAGGAGCCGCGTGCGGACATTCTGTCCCGTGTGAACCCAGCCTTAAGGATGCAGCCCTTTGTTTTTATTTGTGTTTTCAGTTTTCCCTCCTACTTTCTGTTTCAATAGTTTTTATTTAAAGTTTTCATCTATAAAACAAGATGCAACATGTTGAATAATAGATTAGCCAGAAGGAAAGATAATACCAGTATACAGGGCTAAGAAAAGAAATGTTTGGGAAATTTCATACCGTTCTTGACTTGTCATAACAGATGATTAACAAGATAAGAAAATAAGAAGGCAATATAATGCATAAACCAAAAGGTAAAGTAGAAAAGTGACAAGTAAATATATATAGTTAAGCGTGAAGGTACCAGGTAAATAAAATTTAGCAGTTAAGGCTCTTATTATTTCCATGCGTTGGGGTGTGACGAGAACCTGAGTGAGAGCAGAAAATTATACAGTCAATTTGTTGGGAAGTGGTTGGTAGAAGTCCATGTCTTCCAGATGGTGCAACATTTCAGAAAGGAGAAGGTGTTGTACGCTAGCATTTTTTTGTATGTATATGTCAGAATCCAATAATATATGTAGCAGTGTTCGGCCTTGGTCAGACGGGCGTTTTTTCGCGCGATTTGCGCATGTGATCTGCGCATATATAGAACCATTGCTTTGCAATGGGATCGGTCACATGTCCGCTTTTTATGCAATAAATTATAGGACACAACGATTCGCAGAACGCGCCTATCTGCGATTCCTTGTGTTCTATATATGCGCTCAATGGGGCCGGCAGCAGCAGCGCCGACCCCATTGAGAACATATACTGTAAAGATCATTCTCCTCTGCCACAGCTGTAACAGCTGTGGCAGAGAAGAACGATGTTCACCCATTAAATTCAATGGAGCCGGCAATAGCTGAGAGCTGCCCCTGATTGGTCCCTGCAGCAATTGTCTAGCCGTGCTATCGCTGTCGTCTGTGTAAAAGAAGCCTAAAGGTGTGAGTCAATAGAGGAAGTTGGGAAGACAGGGGCAGATTCCACAAGGGAAGGATAAGCAGGGCCTTGGTTGAGACAGGAAAGGCTAGCTGTTTTTCTATATGAACCAAGTGTTTCTCCACCTTCCACCAGGGTGCGGTTCAGAAATTTATGTAGCTAAATAATAATCATGGATGTCTTTGTACTATTTTTATAGCATCAAACGCAGGTTGCTATGCCAGCAAGTCTAAAAAAGAATTTCCAGCTTCCTTGGCTATATTTTCAGCTGTGCTGAAAGCGCAGCTGAGAACGCAGCCAATATCCTATCAAAATGCATACCAACACTGCAGAAAACGCAGTAAACGCATAAGGGTTGTGAAAGAGGCACTGGAAAAGGGATTAAGGCTTCGTTCACATGAGCGATTAGAACCACGTCTATTAGAACCATTGGTTCACAAAAAACATATTTTTTTACATATTTTGTACGAAAATTTTTGTTAAAATTTTTGATTCCAACTGTGGGCTCGCTGACATCTGGGGGAGTCTTGATTTTGCTGTTAACTTTAATATTCAGCACTAGCTCCGGATCAAGTGTCTTGTCCGGCGCACATGACGTGTCGGCGCAGGGCGGTGATGTGATTTCCATCAATTCTTCCACTGTAGTCAAAGCAGAAGTATCGTCGGACAGACGACTTCCATCGACTGTGATGGAAGCCGCCCATGCGATTTTACGCGCAAATTAGAACATGCTGCGATTCTCCCTCGCAAGCAGAAAATCACCGTTGATTTCCACTCGTGGGCAAGGGAGAATCTTTTACCAGTGCATGCCTATGGATGGAGATTACTGCGGAATTCGCGGTGGGCCCCTGGCCGCAAATTCCGTGGCGATAATCCATCCGTGAGCATTAACCCTAAATAGGTATACTATGGACTTAGAATCTGCAGCATTTTTCTTAAACACTGCGGTTTTGCTATGGATGGTTTCCGCTCCATGTGCAGGAGACTTTAGAAATCTACTCCATGTGGTTTGTACTTTAAATGCTGTGGAATATCCACAGCCAAATCTGCTGTGTAAAATCTGCAGCATTTAGGCCAGATTCACACGGGCATATTTGCGTGCCAAAAATGTGGATACGCACTATGCCGTGAATGGAACCTATCGATTTCAAATGGGTTCACACAAAAAAATACACAGCATTAGAGATGAGCGAGCACACTCGTCTGAGCTTGATGCTCGTTCGAGCATTAGGGTACTCGAGATGCTCGTTACTCGAGTCGAACACCACGCGGTACTCGAGTCAATTCCATTTCCTTCCCCGCATGTTTAGCGCCATTTTCTAGCCAATAGACATGCGGGGAAGGCATTACCACTTCCTGCTGTGACATTCCAGCCCTATCCCACCCCCCTGCAGAGAGTGGCTGGTGAGATCAGATGACCGCCGAGTACTTAAAGTGGTCCTGCCCGCGGCTCGCCTCAGACGCATGCTGGCAGAGGTTAGGGAAAGTGCTGCTACTCATTCAGGGATAGTGTTAGCGTAGGTCCTGTCTTCAAGAACCCCAACCCCTGGTGAACAAGGCTCTTGATAGAGTTGAAACGCGTCCTTCTTTATCTGTGAATATGCACATATTTTAAACAATAAAGCAGGAAGTTTGTCACACCAGTGCCTCCCCGTCTATGGAATTTACTTATATAGTGGCTCAGTGGTTAGCACTAGTGGCTTGTCAGAGGCGTAACTTGAAGCTGCTGGGCCCCCATGTAAACAAGGCCCCCAAATATAATGTTTTATTTATAGTACTGGGCTCCCAATATGGAGGAAAGTGGCCTTATTGACCCCTAAATCTCCTGGGCCTGGACACAACCACAATCTCTGCATCCCCTATAGTTACGCCCCTGCTTGTAGTACTTAAGGCCTGGGTTTGAAATGACCAAGGACAGTGTTTTCACTGGTCATCTGCTGTTACAGCTAATTTGTACTAAGGACCAAGGAGTTATGTGTGTGGACACATTACTTGGTAGACAATAGAGATGAGCGAACACCAAAGTGTTCGGGTGCTCGTTATTCGGAACGAACTTCCCGCGATGCTCGAGGGTTCGTTTCGAACAACGAACCCCATTGAAGTCAATGGGCAACCAGAGCATTTTTGTATTTCGCCGATGCTCGCTAAGGTTTTCATGTGTGAAAATCTGGGCAATTCAAGAAAGTGATGGGAATGACACAGAAACGGATAGGGCAGGCGAGGGGCTACATGTTGGGCTGCATCTCAAGTTCACAGGTCCCACTATTAAGCCACAATATGCTCCTCCTCCTCCTCCTGTACGCGCTGAGAAATAGACAGGAGGGTGCCCTGACTATCCAGCGGCATACTGTCTTCCCCCGCCCCCGTTTCCGAGCGCAAAGCAGCTGCCTTTATGGTTTGCAGGGAATTTCTCAAGATGCATAGCAGAGGAATGGTGACGCTAATGATTGTAGCATCGCCGCTCACCACCTGGGTAGACTCCTCAAAATTACCAAGGACATGGCAGATGTCTGCCAACCAGGCCCACTCTTCTGAAAGGAATTGAGGAGGCTGACTCCCACTGCGCCGCCCATGTTGGAGTTGGTATTCGACTATAGCTCTACGTTGTTCATAGAGCCTGGCCAACATGTGGAGCGTAGAGTTCCACCGTGTGGGCACGTCGCACAGCAGTCGGTGCACTGGCAGCTTAAAGTGATGTTGCAGGGTGCGCAGGGTGGCAGCGTCCGTGTGGGACTTGCGAAAATGTGCACAGAGCCGGCGCGCCTTTACGAGCAGGTCTGACAAGCGTGGGTAGCTTTTCAGAAAGCGCTGAACCACCAAATTAAAGACGTGGGCCAGGCATGGCACGTGCGTGAGGCTGCCGAGCTGCAGAGCCGCCACCAGGTTACGGCCGTTGTCACACACGACCATGCCCGGTTGGAGGCTCAGCGGCGCAAGCCAGCGGTCGGTCTGCTGTGTCAGACCCTGCAGCAGTTCGTGGGCCGTGTGCCTCTTATCGCCTAAGCTGAGTAGTTTCAGCACGGCCTGCTGACGCTTGCCCACCGCTGTGCTGCCACACCGCGCGACACCGACTGCTGGCGACATGCTGCTGCTAACACATCTTGATTGCGAGACAGAGGAGGAGGAGGAGGAGGAGGAGGGTGCTTTAGTGGAGGAAGCATACACCTCCGCAGATACCACCACCGAGCTGGGGCCCGCAATTCTGGGGGTGGGTAGGACGTGAGCGGTCCCAGGCTCTGACTCTGTCCCAGCCTCCACTAAATTCACCCAATGTGCCGTCAGGGAGATGTAGTGGCCCTGCCCGCCTGTGCTTGTCCACGTGTCCGTAGTTAAGTGGACCGTGGCAGTAACCGCGTTGGTGAGGGCGCGTACAATGTTGCGGGAGACGTGGTCGTGCAGGGCTGGGACGGCACATCGGGAAAAGTAGTGGCGACTGGGAACTGAGTAGCGCGGGGCCGCCGCCTCCATGATACTTTTGAAGGACTCCGTTTCCACAACCCTATACGGCAGCATCTCAAGGCTGATGAATTTTGCTATGCGGACGGTTAACGTTTGAGCGTGCGGGTGCGTGGCGGCGTACTTGCGCTCCAACAGTTGCGCAAGCGACGGCTGGACGGTGCGCTGAACTACACTGCTGGATGGGGCCGAGGACAGCGGAGGTGAGGGTGTGGGTGCAGGCCGGGAGACGGTAGTGCCTGTGTCCTGAGAGGGGGGTTGCATCTCAGTGGCAGGTTTGGGCACAGGGGGAGAGGCAGGGGTGCAAACCGGAGGCGCTGAACGGCCTTCGTCCCACCTTGCGGGGTGCTTGGCCATCATATGTCTGCGCATGGTGGTGGTGGTGAGGCTGTTGGTGTTGGCTCCCCGGCTGAGCTTTGCGCGACAAAGGTTGCACACCACTGTTCGTCGGTCGTCAGGCGTCTCTGTGAAAAACTGCCAGACCTTAGAGCACCTCGGCCTCTGCAGGGTGGCATGGCGCGAGGGGGCGCTTTGGGAAACACTTGGTGGATTATTCGGTCTGGCCCTGCCTCTACCCCTGGCCACCGCACTGCCTCTTGCAACCTGCCCTGCTGATGCCCTTGACTCCCCCTCTGAAGACCTGTCCTCCTGAGTAAGCGTTGCACACCAGGTGGGGTCAGTCACCTCATCATCCTGCTGCTCTTCCTCCGAATCCTCTGTGCGCTGCTCCCTCGGACTTACTGCCCTTACTACTACCTCACTGCAAGACAACTGTGTCTGATCGCCATCGTCCTCCTCACCCACAGAAAGTTGTTGAGACAGTTGGCGGAAGTCCCCAGCCTCTTCCCCCGGACCCCGGGAACTTTCGAATGGTTGGGCATCAGTGACGATAAACTCCTCTGGTGGGAGAGGAACCGCTGCTGCCCAATCTAAGCAGGGGCCCGAGAACAGTTCCTGGGAGTGTTCCCGCTCCTGAGCAGGTGTTATTGTAGTGGAGTGAGGAGGCTGTGAGGAAGGAGGAGCAGCAGACAGAGGATTCGGATTGGCAGCAGTGGACGGCGCAGAACTGCGGGTAGACGATAGGTTGCTCGAAGCACTTTCTGCCATCCAGGACAGGACCTGCTCACACTGCTCATTTTCTAATAACCGTCTCCCGCGTGGACCCATTAATTGGGCGATGAATGTGGGGACACCAGAAACGTGCCTCTCTCCTAATCGCGCAGCAGTCGGCTACGACACACCTGGATCAGGAGCTTGGCCTGTGCCCACACCCTGACTTGGCCCTCCGCGTCCTCGGCCGCGTCCACGTCCTCTAGGCCTACCCCTACCTCTCAGCATGCTGTATTACCAGTGATTTGATTTCACAGGCAGGAAATAAATTGGCGCAAGACTGCAGGCCAAATATAATTTTTTCCCTTTTTTGAAAACGAAAGGCCCCACTGCCTCTAGTGAATGAATAATCTAAGTTTAATAACTGTGCTGTTTTCCTGCTAATGTGTCACAGAACGTGAGGGTAGCAGAGTTATTAACTGTGGCAGAGCAGGTATTTTTTTTCCCAATTAAGGAAAGCAAATGGCGAAGCCAGGAGTAAAACGTAGCTGGGTGCGTATGATTTTTACAGGTTGCAGACGCAGCCGACACGTGTCCACCGGCGTTAGGACGGACAGAGGCAGGACAAATAGAATTATTTTCCTTTTTTTGCACCAAAAGGCAGCACTGCGTATATTCTATGAACATGAGAAGTTTAATAACTGTGCTGTTTTCCTGCTAATGTGTCACAGAACGTGAGGGTAGCAGAGTTATTAACTGTGGCAGAGCAGGTATTTTTTTTCCCAATTAAGGAAAGCAAATGGCGAAGCCAGGAGTAAAACGTAGCTGGGTGCGTATGATTTTTACAGGTTGCACACGCAGCCGACACGTGTCCACCGCCCTTAGGACGGACAGAGGCAGGACAAATAGAATTATTTTCCGTTTTTTTGCACCAAAAGGCAGCACTGCGTATATTCTATGAACATGAGAAGTTTAATAACTGTGCTGTTTTCCTGCTAATGTGTCACAGAACGTGAGGGTAGCAGAGTTATTAACTGTGGCAGAGCAGGTATTTTTTTTCCCAATTAAGGAAAGCAAATGGCGAAGCCAGGAGTAAAACGTAGCTGGGTGCGTATGATTTTTACAGGTTGCACACGCAGCCGACACCTGTCCACCGCCCTTAGGACGGACAGAGGCAGGACAAATAGAATTATTTTCCGTTTTTTTGCACCAAAAGGCAGCACTGCGTATATTCTATGAACATGAGAAGTTTAATAACTGTGCTGTTTTCCTGCTAATGTGTCACAGAACGTGAGGGTAGCAGAGTTATTAACTGTGGCAGAGCAGGTATTTTTTTTCCCAATTAAGGAAAGCAAATGGCGAAGCCAGGAGTAAAACGTAGCTGGGTGCGTATGATTTTTACAGGTTGCACACGCAGCCGACACGTGTCCACCGGCGTAAGGACGGACAGAGGCCGGACAAATAGAATTATTTTCACTTGTTTTACAAGCAAAAGGCAGCACTGCGTATATTCTATGAATAATAACTGTGTTGTGGCCCTGCCTATACAATTCTTTCCCTGCAGTATCAATGGAGGGTGGAATGCTCTGCAGAGGCGATTTTGAGAAGCAAAAAAAAATGCAGCACAGCTAACAGCAGCCTGGACAGTACTGCACACGGATAAATATGGCCCTAGAAAGGACCGTTGAGGTTCTTGAAGGCTACACTCACTCCTAACACTCTCCCTGCCTATGCAGCACTTCTGTCCCTAATGCCAGGTGCAACGCTCTGCAGAGCCGATTTTGAGAAAAAAAAAATGGCACTGCTAACAGCAGCCAACACACAGCTATCAGTGGCCCTAATAAGGACCTTTGGGGGGTCTTGAAGCCTACACTAACTACCAATTCTTTCCCTACAGCAGCTCCGGTACAAACAGCACTGTCCCTCAGCTAACTCACCAGGCATCTGAGCCGAACCGCGGGAGGGGCCGACTTTTATGTTCGGGTGACACCTGATCTTCCCAGCCACTCACTGCAGGGGGGTGGTATAGGGCTTGAACGTCACAGGGGGAAGTTGTAATGCCTTCCCTGTCTTTCAATTGGCCAAAAAAAGCGCGCTAACGTCTCAGGGAAGGAAGTGAAAGTAACCAGAACACCGCATGGTGTTCGTTACGAATAACGAACATCCCGAACACCCTAATATTCGCACGAATATCAAGCTCGGAAGAACACGTTCGCTCATCTCTAGTAGACAAGCATTGCTTTTGGCTATGATATGCCTGAGTGAGCATTGGCTGTTTTTCTCATTTGATACCTGTTATCTACAAGTGGTTTATATCATTTTTACTGTATTTTTTTTCCCAATTACACCATTCTTGGTATACTCTCAACACTATAGCATGAGAAAACCCCACTAGGTTGGCAGTTTTTTAAATACTGACCCTGGCTAGTCTAGCACTGACGACCATGCCTCATTCACAATTGCTCAAAATCACTCAATTTTTCCATTCTCATATAGATTCATACTGAAACTGCTCTACAGAAAATGTGCTCACATGATTTTATGCTTCACTCCAGGATCACGTGTCTGATTTCCATGCAGCCTATATAGCTCTTTCTGCAATCCACCTGTGGTGTACATTTCTTGGTTTGGCTGCACCTGCCATTTCATGCGTACATCATGTAGTGGCCTGTAAAATAGGCACTACATAGCACTGTTTAGTTGGGGACCGGTAATATAATAACCGGCCATAGGATTTAACCCTTTCCAATCCAATTTGTATCCTGGTTTTCCTAGGGGGCTTACTCTTTTCTACCATTACCAACGGCGCCATCTACTGGATAAAGCCAGTACTGCATGAGGTGACACGTTGGATAGGCTCCAACAGCAGAGAGGCTGACAATTTACAGTAAGAGAACCCCAATGGATGTCTTCCAACATCGGAGCTGTACAGCCTTAAATCATAATGTCTTCAGACGTCAGACAGTGGATTGGAACGGGTTAATCTGAGTCAGTTTACACAAGGGATGCAGGTAACCCAACAACCAGTTAGGGTGTTTTTTATCCAGCTGCCAAGATAGAAAAAAAATGTATAGAGACTCGGATGAGGCAGGTAGCCTAGCAACCAGATGTGATTGGCTGCAGACAAACTGGTCAGGTGACAGACGATAAATGGCCAGACAACGGTTGCAGGAGCCAGATTGAGATGCATCAGGCAAAGCAAGTGCCAGAGAGTAAAGAGTAGTGAGAAAAGAGAGGTGCCAGGCAGAGGAGCACCAAGAAGAGGAGCGCCAGAAAAAGGAAGCGCCCGACAGGAGAAAAGAAAGTGCCAGGCAGGAGAGAGAAGTGAAAAGAGACAGAGATCAAATATGACAGAGAAAGAGAGAAACAGGAGAGAAATCTGAGAAACCATGAGTAACTGAGAAGAAGAGACAGCTTTCACAGTAAATAGAAAAAAAGTAAAATAAAAGAGATGTAAATATGAAGAGATATAAATACAAAGAAGGATAGAGAGAAGAAATCCAGAGTAAGCTCCCAGTGTATGGATGAGTTGGACACAGGGGTCTACATTGTTGCAATTTGTGTATCAGTTATTATGCACTGAATGTGATGAAGAAAACGACCTCATCTCACTGCCTTATTTAATAACATCGTGGTTACAACAATTTAAGCTAAATGTCTGGCTCTGTGTATTATTCCGCACCTCACCACTCACAACTACAAATTGTGTCCGAACAAGACAAATCACAATTAATTGCCAACCACAAATATTAATTCTAAAATTAGCACTAACCATAGCGCTTTGTGGGGTCACGATAGTGCTTTGTGGTGGCACATCAATCACTCTTGCCATTCCACCATCAAGACATCTAACTAGGACAAAGTTAAACCCATTCCTACCCTACCAATGGCTACTAGGATATCTCCCCTCCCTTTTCTCTATCTTTCATCCTCATATCCTCAGGATAGGTCATAGTTAGAGATGAGCGAACGTACTCGGTAAGGGCGATTTCGCAATCGAGCACCGCGATTTTCGAGTACTTCACTACTCGGGTGAAAAGTACTCGGGTGCGCTGTGGAGCGGGGGGTTGCAGAGGGGAGTGGGGGGTAGCAGCGGGGAACAGGGGGGAGCCCTCTCTCTCTCCCTCTCCCCCCCCCCACTCCCCGCTGCAACCCCCCGCTCACCCACAGCGCACCCGAGCACTTTTCACCCGAGTAGTGAAGTACTCGAAAATCGCGGTGCTCGATTGCGAAATTGCCCTTACCGAGTACGTTCGCTCATCTCTAGTCATAGTTCATTGGCTTGAGTACATCCTTTGGGATCCCTGCCGATTGACTGATCTTCTAGCCCATGTCAGTGTAAAAGGGGCCAGATCTCTGTATTGGTGGTCAGATATGGAAGTGCAGTAGATGGCTTCACTCTTACTGAAGTCAGTGATGCCTTCTATTACACTTCCAGCTACCATTTTGGTCAAAGCCAGAAGTGTAGTAAATGGCACTGCTCCCATTGATTCCAATGAGTGTAAAGCTTTCTGTTATACTTGCAGCTTTGACCACTGATGCAGATGTTTTAGTTAAAGAGACAATTAACCAAGAGGGTAATTTGAAGCTCCTGGGCCACAATGAAAAACCTCTAACAGGGCCCCTAACTATAATGCTTTATTCATAGTACTGGGCTCCCTATATAGAGAAGAGGCCTTATGGACCCCCTAGGGCTTCTGGGCCCAGGTGCAACCACATCCCCTACAGTTGCGCCAGTGAATTAACCTATGCTTGGACTTTAATCTACAGTATATGTAAAACATACAGTCTTTGAAATCTTTGGGCACCTTAAAAACTGTGTCAGTGCATGCACAACTCAACGAGGTTTAAGCTTTAAACAAACTTTCATTGCAGTACCATATTTATTACAATTTACCAAAGATCTTAGTCACCTAAGCTGGGTATGTTGGCAGGGGTTTTTGTGGAGTTTTTACTAACTACCTTATCTCCATTAGCACAGCTGCTGCTAGAATAATTTCTTCATCCATAATTGTCCACTTACACAAGGAGATTAGTGTTCTATTTAGTGCATGTGCCAAATGAATGCAGCATCCCCAATTTGCAAGAATTCGTCATAAATGTACTGCAGTGTAATCGATATTATAGCGCTGAAGATGTCAACTATTTCTGTATCACATGTTACCAGATAGGGAACAGGACGCTGCTGTATTCCGCTCACCTTATTAAGCTGTTATCTCTGCCTGTTGTTCTGTAATTGATAAAGATTTATTTAATGTTATTTTCTGTGTTTCACCAAAATGGCTGCAATTACAGATTTGATGTGGATTGTCACTTAACTGTTACAAAATATATAATCTGCGGGACTCTACAATGATACAGGATCAAGGATGTCTCATTACGTGTCTTGGATTCGTCATTCACAGTCCTGGGAAGGCCAGGGAGAACATTTGCGTGTGAGATATAATGATTCGCTCAGATGCAAAAATCCACTTACAATTATTAGTTTCTTGGTGATTACAGTATATTTAATTTTCATGTTATTATCTTTTTATTGTCTTAGAATAGTAACAGAGAGAAAGTAACAGAGACAATCTCCGGTACAAATGATGTGCTTTATGTGGAGTGCATACACAGCTAATGCGAAGAGAACAGTAGAAAGAGAGGAGCAGAAGAATTCCAAAAGTACCTGATTAGAAACTGTATCTAAATCTAATCAACAAGATATAAAGGAAAAAAATAGAGTTAAAGGTAAAAAAGGTTGAAGGGGAAAGGATCATGTGTACAATAGTAGTGTCGCATGGGTGGGCCTCCTAAGAGACCCAGTGTTGCTGCAGACAGCTCAGAGCAGACCAAAGATAGCACTCAAGTATAGTAAGGGGAGGACCTGAGCTGACTTTTGCATAGCATACTTAGTACCTATCCCTCCCCAGGCAGTCTTATCAAATCTTCTCCTGGCTCCTCTAGTCCCCTAGGTCACGCCACCGCAAGCCGGATGAATCTTCTTCTTCCGGGGATATTGCTTCTATTTGCTGCATTTTACTTCCTCCTGGTAAGAAGTCTACTTGGGGAGGAATAGGTAGGCATATAATCTTTTTTTTTTCTAATGACAGAACCCCTTTAACCCCTACATGACGCGGACCTTTTTTTTTCCATTTTCGTTTTTTCCTCCCCCCTTAAAAAAAATCATAACCACTTTATTTATCCATCAACATCGCTGTATGAGGGCTTGTTTTTTGCGAGACGAGTTGTATTTTTTAATAGTACTATTTAATGTACCATATAATGTACTGAAAAACTTTTAAAAAATTCTAAGTGGAGTAAAATGAAAAAAAAACAACATTCCGCCATCTTTCAGTGCGTCTTGTTTCTACGACGCACAAACTGCAACAAAAACAACATGATAACTTTATTCTATGGTATGATTACTAAGATACCAAACTCGTATAGTTTTTTTTTTTACTATACTACTCTTTTTTTTTCAAAAACGTTTAATTTTTTCAATTATTTTCTGTTGTCATCTTGTACGCGCAATAACTTTTTTATTTTTCCATCAACATAGTTCAACTATAGCTCATTTTTTGCGGAATGTCCTATAGTTTCCATTAGTACTGATTTGGAATACATACAACTTTTTGATCGCTTTTTATTGTGTTTTTTCTGGGATACAGGGTAACTGAAAATGTGCATTTCTGGTGTTCTCTATTTTTTTTTTTTTTGAACGATGTTCACCATGCAGGAAAAATAATGTGCTACTTTCATAGATCGGACTTCTATGGACGCAGCGATACCAAATATGTATTTTTATTTTATTATTTAGACTTTTTAATTATAGATATAGCAGAAGGGGGGTGATTTAAACTTTTATTACTTTTTTTTACAATTAAAAAAACTTTATTGCTCTTTTTTTAACTTTACTTTTAAGTCCCCTGGGGGACTACAATATGCGATTCTTTGATCGCTCCTGCAGTATGACGTAATGCTATAGCATTACGTCATAGTGCATTCTGACAGGCAGCCTATCAAGCCACCCCACGGGGATGGCTTGATAGGCAGTCTCTCAAGGCAGCTCTGGGGCCTTTCAGAAGGCCCCCGGCAGCCATGACACCTGCATTGCTCCCCTGATCTCACCGCGGGAGGGCCGTAAGGGGCCCCCGAACATCGTTCAGGGGCTTTAAATGCTGCTGTCAGAACTGACAGTGCCATTTAAAGGGTTAATAGCAATTGGCCGGTCGTGGCTATTATCCGCGGGTATCAGCTGTACTAAACAGCTGACGCCCACGCTGTATGCAGAGAGGTCGCCCCGTGACCTCTCTGCATACATAACCCAACGCTCCAGGACGTAAATGTACATCCTGGAGCGGACAGGGGTTAATATAATCAAAAATGTGTTACCAGAAGGAGTGGATCCTTGCCCATTCCCACTACATTACCAACATACTATATGTACAAAAAGGTGCCCGAGGCAGGCTTAGATTTCCAATAGCTGATGTTCATAGTCTGGTAGATTTGGACTCAGTTATCATCTGAAAACTGAGTATAACTTTGTATCCATTTTCGTGGAGGCTGATACAATGAGAGGCTGCTCTCAGAGTACATTTCTACGTACTAATTGATCTTCATTACTACTTCTACTGCCTCTTCTATTAAAAAAACTATAGAAATGTTTTTCTCTGGTAGCACCTATCACCAAATGTCTACTTTCTTGTCTGAGGGTAGCATAAACAAGTCACAAAGACCCTGATTGCAGTGTGAGGTCATATCCTTTGATAGGTGCTGTACTGTACTTTTCATAAAACACATATTTCTGTGCTGCCTGAATAATCATGAGCTGCCCTTGCCGATGATGAACAGCTTTCTTCCTATACCGTGCATAAGAAAAAAAATGCCAATTTGCAGCCTCCATGATGAAAATTCCATACATTTTAATCATTGCACTACTCGGATTGGGTAAAAACGTGTGTAATTGGGTAAAAAATTGGTTCAATGATAGAAAGCAGAGGGTGGTAATAAATGGATTGTACTCTGAATGGGCCACCGTTGCTAGAAAAATGGCAAATGAAGTTCAAAGTTAATAAATGTAAGGTTATGCACATGGGCAGCAAAAATGGATGTTACCAATATTCACTTAAAGGAGCACTGCTAGGGAAAAGTGATATGGAAAAAGACCTGGGGGTACTAGTGGATTGTAGACTAAACTGGAGTAACCAATGCCAATCAGCTGCTGCAAAGGCAAATAAAGTTTTGGGATGCATTAAAAGAGGTATAGGGGCGAAGGACGAGAACATTATCCTTTCATTATACAAGGCACTAGTCAGGCCCCACATGGAATACTGTGTACAGTTCTGGTCACTGGTGCTCAGGAAAGATGTTACGGTATTGGAGGGGGTTAAAAGAAGAGCAACTAAGCTAATACATGGAATGACGGGACTGGAATACCCAGAGAGGCTATCCAAATTGGGACTATTTACTCTAGAAAAAAGACAGCTAAGGGGCGACCAAATAACTATGTATAAGTACATGAGGGGACAATACAAGGATCTCTCCCAGGATCTGTTTATACCCAGGGCTACGACGGTAACAAGAGGGCATACGCTACGATTAGAAGAATGCAGGTTTCATCACCAACATAGAAAAGGGTTCTTTACTGTTAGAGCAGTTAGACTGTGGAACTCTCTGCCTGAGGAAGTGGTGATGGCAAAATCCATAGAGGAGTTTAAAAGGAGACTTGATGTCTTTCTGGAGAGGAAGGATATTACAGGCTATAAATCTAAGGTTATTTGTCAATCCGGGTATACAGGCAGGTAGGAACTATTAGGGGTTGATCCAGGGAACAGTCTGATTGCCATTAGGGAGTCGGGAAGGAAGTTTTTCCCCAAATGGGTTAATTGGCTTCTGCTCTTGGGGTTTTTTGCCTTCCTCTGTATCAACAGAAAAGGAGGTTAAACAGGCTGGACTAGATGGACATTGTCTTCATTCAGCCTTACGAACTATGTTACTATGTTACTCCCTTTCACTATGAATGATGTAATTGGAGTGTACTGTATAATGATTTAGCTACTTCTAGCTATTCACTTGTGTTATTAAATACATACTTACATTTTTTTTTAATGTCCTTCTTCTGCCAGTAGGTTATTAAAGCCATATCAGATCCCTGTTTAGTGCTATGCACTACTTTTGTTAGT
This sequence comes from Eleutherodactylus coqui, assembly GCF_035609145.1. Classification (NCBI taxonomy): domain Eukaryota; kingdom Metazoa; phylum Chordata; class Amphibia; order Anura; family Eleutherodactylidae; genus Eleutherodactylus; species Eleutherodactylus coqui. Next base: position 69,497,763 of record NC_089845.1, on the reverse strand, counting down.
TTAAGTGATAAAAAGTATCATCTATACATATATATATAAGCACTATACATAATAAGGAAACAGGAAAACAGCACATAGCAAGACATTTATAATTCTGTACATTTTCTACACTTTATTAAAATTGGTGTTCACTGTCATCATATTCCTTTTTCCCATCACATGAATAGTTAATATTAAACATGCTATCACATCAATTTAACAAAAATATCAAATCATAGGCTGAAAAAGAAGTTTTTGGACTGGGTACATACAGGTAATAATAATAATAATAATAATAATAAACTACTAATTACTTTATTAAATACATATTTTATATATTTCTTACAGCAATAGACATGGTGGCTTTGATAGCCAGCAAGTCTTCAGGACTCAACAAATCTATTTCCATAAGTTAGGGCTCATGTCCACAGGTGTGTTTTACCCTGCGACACCCCTCTTGACCCACATCTTAGCCTCTCACCAGCCAAGCCAGAAACCTACTGCACACTGCTGAGGGGTAAGCACCCTGAAACAGCTGTCTGTGAATGGTTTTCTGGCTTGGTTTCCTATTCCCAATCATTGCTTTACAGATGTGTTAAAAAGTTGATTTGAAGAAATGCTGCCATGCAGTAGGTGGCGCTGCAGAGGTATTGTTCCATTTTCCTTATTTTCATTCCCTGCGTATTACGCACATGATGCATGATCGTGTGATACATGGTGAATGGAGTCAATCAAAGTCAATGGGCTTTCATTGATCCATTTACATATGCGTGCAGACACTGTCAAACTAATAATGACCACCTGTCCGTTATATATATGTATGTGTGCTTCTCATGCTTCCCCCCTGGTGACATCATTGCAGGTCCAACAACATATATAAAACACAGAGCCTGACCAACAGAAGAACAACACAGTTAGGGCTCTTGGAAGGGGAGGACAAAAATAACAAAATGAGAATACAACTAAGCCGTTATTATCTCAGACACAATTCAGCGGTCATGACAGAAGACACTGATCTACTGCCACCACAGAGATCCGGTGAGCTGAAGGACCTGCGGTGACATCACTGCTGTGGGAAAAGCCATTCTGCAGTTTGGTAAAAAGTACGGTATACTGGATAAGCCAACAGCAGCTACCAAGGCTTGTGATGATGTCATCATCATGTGATCACATGTGTGGGTGGAGTTAAGGATCACATGACCATGGGATAATTACTGTATCAAGGTATTTGCTGAGCTGGTGATGTCTGGAAATCGGCATGGATGTACCTCAGCTGTGTATGTGTGAATTAGGATGCATGTAGTAGAACTGTATGTGTAATGTGCTGTGTGTGTAATGTGTGGGGTCAGAATGGATGCAGTAGAGCTGTGTGTAATGTGCTGTGTGTGTAATGTGTGGGAATCAGTATAGATGTAGGAGAGCTGTGTGTGCAATGTGTGGGGTCAGGATGGATGTAGTAGACCTGTGTGTGTAATGTGGTGTGCGTGTAATGTGTGGGAATCAGGATGGATGTAGTAGAGCTGTGTGTGTAATGTGTGGGGTCAGCATGCATGTAGTAGAGCTGTGTTTGTAATGTGCTGTGTGTAATGTGTGGGAATTTGGATTGATGTAATAAAGATGTGTGTGTGATGTGCTGTGTGAGTAATGTGTGGAGTCAGGATGGGTGTAGTGAAGCTGTGTGTGTCATGTGTGGGAATCAGGATGGATGTAGTAGAGCTGTGTATGTAATGTGCTGCGTGTGTAATGTGTGGGGTCAAGATGGATGTAGTAGAGATGTGTGTGATATGTGGGGTCAGGATGGATGTAGTAGAGCTGTGTGTGTAATATGCTGTGTGTGTAATGTGTGGGGTCAGGATGGGTGTAGAAGAGCTGTGTGTGTCAATGTGTAGGGTGAGCCCTATACTTTTTTAGAGGCGGTGTATGCAAACTGTATCCATACGTAATACATTGTGCATGGGTGGCAATTTCATACGCAATCCTGCTATGAAACATAGCATGTGATATGCATGAGGAGTACATTTGCAGCCACACGCGGTCTCTACAATCACTGGTAAAACGCTGCAGGGAGACCCACAGTGTTTTACCGATGCAGCCTTGGACATGAGGACTTAGTCATAAAAAATCTAAAAAAGCCATACAACAGCCAATATGAGCCTTCAGCTATAAGTCAGGATTGTCCTATCAGAACAAAATTCTAATACCACTACACCCACCATCAAAATATTGGTCTGATTGCATGTTATTTTAGAATGAATAAACATTATGTGGTAGCCCCATTTTCTATTACCAGTACTGTCAACCCTCATTGATTGCTGCCAATGAAAAAACAGGGCTTTTTTTTAAAAAAAGTAATCTCATTGTACCTTTTATATATATTTAGATTTCAGGTTGCGGACTCATTGAAAGCCACTCACAATGGCAACAAGTAAATTGCAGTGACTCAAGCCCATGCAATAAAATAGAACATCACTCAGTCTCTTTGCTGGGTTAATTTTTTATTATACTTATAACAATGTAAGGCACATCTTGCCTTGTATAACAAGGTTTATTAATATAACATAATGATAATATGTTATTAGAATTTTTTGCGTTCACTGTGTCAAAGCATTTTTTTATTAATAATTACTGTAGTTTTTACTATTTTTTTTTATTTCTTAGAAAATATCTTATTTGAGACTGAGAAAGTCTCACAGTTCTGATTACTCAGTATGATACATAAAATAGGTGTATCATACTGAGTAATCAGAACTGAGTAAGGCCACAGATCCGAATAGATAAGATGCAAATAACACCATGAAGATGTCACATTGAGATCTACTTGTATAGACATGTCCGCATTGGCTTATAAATAGTGTCATCCAGATCTTGTGCAATATAGCCATAAACAACGAAACAAGACCTGTAATCCCCTGAAGGGTCAGTCTCCGGACAGGGTCGCCCTTGTCAACACAGCAGCCTTGTGATAGGTGCTTCAGGGTGTATTAGCTGTTTAGGAGTTCAGTAGGGAAGTAGAAATATTTCCTCACATTCCAAGGTCTATATAACACTACTTATATGCCAATACTTATATATGTCTATACAACTTAACTTCTTCGTGACTGACGATACACCTTTTGACTGCCTGTATCGGCAGCCTATGTATGAAGGGAGATCGCGGGGTGATCACGCTAAAACACACTCATCTGTCGAAGCCCTAAGGCTCCTTTCACATGGAGGAATTTAGCGTTCTACGAGCGAACGATTACAGAGTTCGCTTGTGCAATCTGTTTATATAGGCAGATAAATCGTTCGCTCATAAATCATTCATCTGTTCACATTCACTGTACCGGAGAATGTGAACGACTAAACGATCGCTATTTACATTCAACGACATCAAGCAAAGGATCATTTTTATGCCTGCATAAAATGAGCAACAACTGAGTAGCAAACAAATTCACGTTCATCATTCAATCGTTGGCCAAGTTCACACTGGATGATTATCATTCAAATTCACACAATTCAATGATTTTTTTTTGACCGATAATCGTTCCATGTAAAAGGGCTCTAATAAAAGATCTGTTTTAACAATATTCCCGGCTTCCATCTTTTGGATAACTTTGATGATATTTTGAATGGGGACTACTGTTACTAGTTTAGTCTCTCATAAGCCTTGTTCACATGAACGTGATTTTAATGCAGAATAGATGCATGAAAAGATTGCGTCTAATAGAACCAATGGCTTCCTATAGAAACGTTCAGATGAAGGAGTTTTAGACACACAAAAAAATCATACCTTCCAAAGCATCTACGGTCCGTACTGCGTGAAAAGATATGACCTGACCTATCTTTGGTGCGTGATGCGCAGGAGTTTCCATAGACTCCTATGGGAGGAGGACAAAAAGGAAGGGGGGGAGGAAGTTTAGCTGTGAACCTCGCTCAGAAAAGAAGACAGGTGTCTGCAGTTTAGACATTTAAAGTCATTGGGAGGATTTCTGCCGACCGAGGGACCTTCATACACCGCTGAACCCAGAAGCACATTTTGAATGTCCCGCCGTAAACTCCTGTTAGTCCCCAAAGGGATGAGAGGTAGCCCCAAGGGTTCCATTCATCTCCACGGGGATTCCCTTAATCCCCGCAGGGACTAACAGGAGTGTACAGTGTGATATTTAAGATGTGCTTCTAGGCAGCAAGTTTTAAATGTGAACGAGGCCTTACTGTGTTTGCTTATCAGTAAACCCGTAACATTCCAACTAATAATGTCTAACAATCAGGCACAATAGCAATTTGAAAATATTTCAGCTATTGAAACCACTTTAAATGCATCCTTTGGGAACTTTTTGTTCTGCAGTATTCTCTGACAAAAGTAGGGATGCACAGGAGATTTATTTTACCCTTTTCATTTTAAGACAGATCAGAAGATTTACTATTCACTTCTCAAATATTTCTGATTCAATAAGGATCATGTACAATTCTCTAGATATCAACATATCTTCTCTTACCTTTCACAACAGACAAGATTCTAATCTCTATTGCTACTCTGTATTCCATTAGCCAGTGTGAGGAACCATTTTCATATCTAAGCTATAGTTGTTAAGGTAGTTCTCTGAGTTATATATTTATTTTTTTTAAATATGCTAACCTTCTACTCACCCATTCCAACCTCTCAGCTCCAGCTCTGCTTCTCTGTTTACCCTACTGGTACTCTGTTTACATCCTGCAGTCAGTCTGTTGACAGTACATCGGAGGCTGCTGCAGCCAATCACTGATCTCAGCAGTTGACCACTGTGATTGGCTGCAGCAGCCTGTAACATTACATTCATCAACTAACTTATCAGCTTGTAAACAGACCCCGTGTGGTGAGCAGAGAGGCAGAGCTGGAGCAGTAGGGAACCAAGACAAGTGAACGTAGACTAGCGCATTGTTTTTCCACATGGCCAGCATATGTTGAAAAATAGTAATTAAACTTAGAAAACGTATATATGTAATATAAGTATTTTAAAGCGAGATCATACAGATAAATCGAGATAAAGGTCATATCCTGAGGATCCTTCCCGGAGAAAGGCAGAAGGGAAGGCACTTCAAATTTAGTTTCCCCCTCTGTGGTCCTACTTAAATATAATTCCCCCCTTGGTTGCCTATCTTTAGATATTGTTACTGAAATGTTACTGCATATGTAACCTTTCTTTAAGTCTTTTGTTTTGACTATAGAAACTCATGACTTGCTATAAAAAAAATAACATGTTCAGTTGCTGAATAATTAAAAAGACTTGTTAACTTTAAACAAACCTTAAAATTCTATGAATGCTTCACATATATACCGACCTACTTTATTTATGTATTTTACATTGCAAAAGAGGAAGAGTATTTTGAAGGTTTATGGATTAGAGTGTTTAAGAGATGCATTATGCTACTTTGTAGAATGGGCCATTAAAGACTGCATCTACCACAGAGGAATTTTGGTAAGTGCTTTACTGCTATACTAAATAGACAAGTAATTTTTATGCAACCACAAAATAGTGCATATTGATCGGTAAGCGGACATAAAAAGCACAGATATGTATGGCAGGCTCATTAAAATGTAATATACCCAGTAAAAACTGCGGTGACGTATATTCTGATACATACCACATGAACATATGCCAAATGGATACTCCTTTGGCATACGTTGAGCAATCCTGAATGCTATTTATGGTATACAGTCTTCTCTAGGCTGCATGTAATTGTAGCAATTTTCAGCTGTGAGTTTTAGCTCTGTACAGATTTTTAACGCCTCTTCGGTATGTGGTGGTTTGAATGTAGTTAGTGTGAGCCAATACATTCTATTCTGCCAAAGTATAAAAAGCGGCAACACCTGAAAGGGTGGGGCAAACAGAATATTTGGGAATAATGAAGCATTTCATATCCCAATTGACCCTCTGGGAGACACCCATTTATATAGTAGACGCTACCTAGTAGTCATCCTCCATACCTGATTTTGGCTAAAATTTACAAGATTTGTGATTTACAAGATTTGTACAAGCTCGCTTCTTTAGCTACATGATGTATAAGAATAACACAGGGTATCTATATAACAGTAAGGCCAGTATTTGGTAGAAATGCCAAAAAATCAGCATTGTGTATCACTCCGTGATGTATTAAACTGCAGTATAAAAGAATGGAGTGAGAACTACATACTATATATTGTTTATTAAATTATTATACAAAACACAATACAGAGACAAGAGAGGCTACATTATATATATATATATATATATATATATATATATATATATATATATATATATATATATATATTATATATGAAAAAAAAACTTAGTATGGATGTATAAATGTACAAATAGCAAAAGAAAATTCTATAAAACACAGCAATGAACCTCTATATAGACTCCTGAAAAACTTGTAATAACATGGTTGCATACCAGCAATGGGTATATCAAAGGCATAAAAGAGACTCACCCATGATGCAGAAACACCTGTCATTCATCTGTGGGATCACACTCATCATATTAGGTGTAGGATAGATAGAAGAGGTAAAGGCTATATACAGTCTGTTGGCAAAGTGTAAGTTCCTAGATATACAAATGATGAAAAAGTATTGCAAATCTTGGCAGTAAACCTCTCTCTCAAAAACCTCCTAAAAAGTATATTATGATTAAGGCCGCCTGCAGACGGGCGGAAATTCCGTGGCGGGATTTCTGCCGCTGGAAGCCTGCATAGGATTGCATTAACAAACGCAATCCTATGCAGACGGCCGCGGTTTGGCCACGTGAAATCTCTCGCAGAGCCCCGCACAGAAACGTCACTCACCCGCCGCCGGCTCCAGTCTGCAGCGGCTGCCCGGCAGCCGGCACATGAAAGAGCTGGGGCCGCGGGGCGCGGGTGAGTACACGCTGCTCTCTGCAGGCGCTCGGGTCGGGTCCCGCGGCGAGAATTCTCGCTGCCGGATCCGACCCGGCCATCTGCAGGCGGCCTAAGTGTCAACCGTGAACATGTCAGAAGTATACAGGGAACCAACCTAACACCCAGCAAACAACCAGCGCTTCGACCTTTGTCAATTGCTTTAGCTTAATCTTAAAAAACCCTAATATGTATACTATATATACATATAGTCCTGCAGGCCCACAGAAACAAGTTAGTATGTCAGTTAAACCATACGCTAGTAAACACCATAAAAACAATAGCAGAATTCCTGTATTTTATCACCCTATTCCCCACCTAAAAACTTGAAGAAGTTATACATTATATGTACCCTGAAATGAAACCATTAACCCCTTCCCGCTCCATGACGCACTGGTACGTCATGGCAGGCTGAAACCCACCTATGATGCAAACACCCAGCGCTTCGACCTTTGTCAATTGCTTCAGCTTCATCTTAAAAAGCCCTAATATATATACTACCCTGTTTCCCCGAAAAAAGACGCGTCTTATATTAATTTTTGCTCCCAAATATGCGCTACGTCTTATTTTCAGGGGGTGTCTTATTTTTCAATGAAGAAGAATTCACATTTATTGTTTAACAAAAAAAATGAACATTTATTACCGTATATACTGCACAGTACCATAGTTGTCACGACAAACCAATATAGCTAGACAAACTGTGAAAACAAAGCAAAAATTACTCAATGACAGTCATGTCATCATTTTCTGGCACATCATCATAAACATCTGAACCCGGAATCTCCTGCTGAATTTCTTGACACTCCATTTCTTGTAAAATCTTCGGGCCAAAGCAGGAAGGTTTTTGCCCCAAGAATCTTCCACGATTCCTTTCTTGTACTCAACGGAATAGCTCTTTCTTTTTGCGCTCATGTCTAGGGGTAAAAATATACGGTAGCAACATTGTTTATTTCTTGTACTTTAGACTCTTCAGCAAAAAAGCAGACACCTACTATTGAATCAATATGACACACTGCTTACCTGACTCACATACAGGGCCACAAAAAATAAGAGCTGTAAAGTACCTGGCTCCCACACACTGTCTGGAGACTGTAATGCTCACCCCCTAAGGCTGGAAATACACTCTGTGAGAACCCAGCCTTAAGAATCACACATATGGTTGCCTGACTCACACACAGAGCCATAAAAAAAAGTAACGTACCTGCAGACAGAAGTTTCTGTACCACTTGTAAGCAGGGATGGTATTGCAGCTTCCGGCCACCAGGGGGAGCTCATCACAGCAGACGTGTGCAGCAGCAAGAGAACGACATTATGGGGTTTTGCAGCCAGCAAGGTGAGCTTACAACAGCACACTCGTACAGCACAGGAGGAGGTAGGAGACAACGGGGATGGCAGCAGGGGACAGGCCTCTTGACTTGCCTGCACACTTTAGTATGCCTTATTATCGGGTTGTGCCTTATATTAGCGATTTATGCAAATTTCTTAATGTGTCTTATTTTCGGGGGTGCCTTATTTTCGGGGAAACACGGTATATATACATATAGTCCCGCAGGCCCACAGAAAAAAGTTAGCATGTCAGTTATACCATATGCTAAACATAAACACCATAAAACCAATAGCGGAATTCCTGTATTTTATCACCCTATTCCCCACCAAAAAACTTGAAGAAGTTATACATTATATGTACCCTGAAATGGAATCTTTCTACAAGCAAAAGGCCTCATATGGTTATGTTGATGGAAAGATAAAAGGTTATGGCTTTTGAAACGTGAAGGAATAAATCTAACTGTAAACAATACATTTCCATACATTAAGGCCGCCTGCACACGGGCGGAAATCCCGCGGTGGTATTTCCCGCGGGATTTCCGCAACTGAAAGTCTGCATAGGAGTGCATTACAATACGCACTCCTATGCAGACGGCCGCGGTTTGACCGCGCGAAATCTCGCGCGGCAAACAAACCGCGGCATGTCCTGTTTTTGTGTGGGGCTCGCACTCACCCGGCCGCCGGCTCCGGTCTGCGCATGCGCCGGCTGCGCGGCAGCCGGCACATGAAAGAGCCGGGGGCCGCCAGGCACGGGTGAGTACGCGCTCGTCACTGCAGGCTCTCGGGTCGGGACCCGCGGCGAGAATTCTCGTGGCCGAATCCGACCCGCTCGTCTGCAGGCGGCCTTACAATAGCGATGAGCGAGCACCAAAATGCTTGGGTGCTCGTTACTCGAGACGAAATTTTCGCGATGCTCGAGGGTTCGTTTCGAGTAACGAACCCCATTGAAGTCAATGGGCGACTTGAGCATTTTTGTGTATCGCCGATGCTCGCTAAGGTTTTCATTTGTGAAAATCGGGGCAATTCAAGAAAGTGATGGGAATGACACAGCAACAGATAGGGCAGGCGAGGGGCTACATGTTGGGCTGCATCTCAAGTTCCCAGGTCCCACTGTTAAGCCACAATAGCGGCAAGAGTGGGCCCCCCCCCCTCCCAAAAATTTTTACTTCTGAAAAACCCTCATTAGCAAGGCATACCTTAGCTAAGCACCACACTACCTGCAACAAAGCATAATCACTGCCTGCATGACACTCCGCTGCCACTTCTCCTGGGTTGCATGCTGCCCAACCCCCCTGCACGACCCAGTGTCCACAGCGCACACCAAAGTGTCCCTGCGCAGCCTTCAGCTGGCCTCATAGCCACACCACCCTCATGTCTATTTATAAGTGCGTCTGCCATGAGGAGGAACCGCAGGCACACACTGCAGAGGGTTGGCACGACCAGGCAACGACCCTCTTTAAAAGGGGCGGGGCGATAGCCCATAATGCTGTACAGAAGCAATGAGAAATCCAATCCTGTGCCACCTCCATCAGGAGCTGCAAACGTGGGCATAGCAATGGGGAACCCATGTGCCACACACTATTCCACATGTGCCACAATAGCGGCAAGAGTGCCCCCCCCCCTCCGCACTGTCAGCATAAAGATCGTTCTCCTCTGCCACAGCTGTAACAGCTGTGGCAGAGAAGAACGATGTTAGCCCATTGAATTCAATGGAGCCGGCAATACAGCAGGTTCCACTGAAAGCAATGGGCTGCCGGCATGCGAGGGATGAATTGTCGGGAAGGGCTTAAATATATAAGCCCTTCCCTGCAATTCATCCAGAAATGTGCAAAAATAAAAATATATACCGTATATACCGGCGTATAAGACGACCCCCCAACTGTCACCTTATACACCGGGAATACAGCGGAGCAAAGAATAAAAATCATTACTCACTTCCCCCGGCGTTCTACGGCGCTGCTGCAGGCTGTCGCTCCCTCCTGGTCCTCGGCAGAGCATTGCTTTCGGGACGCAGGGCTTGAAATCCCCGCCTCCGCTCATCTCTAGTGATGACCCTTTCTGTGTACTGTAGTATTAAACCAGCCTAATAAGAACTTTGCTGGTTGCTCGGTAACTACTCAGTCCTTGCTGTCCTCCAAAGCATGACAGGCACAGTGGCTTTGTGTACTGCAGTAAGCCAACACAACTATAAAGCTCACACATATATGTAGTTATATTGAGGAGCATATACCTCTCTAATATGTGTATATACTGGAGAAAATATACCTCACGGATATGTGTATATACTGAAGATATAATTTGTCAAATATCTGATTGGTATATATATACACTATATATATATATATATATATATATATATATATATATATTTATTTATATTGAGGAGAATATACCTCAACCATATGTGTATATACTAAGGAGAATATACCTCAACTCTCTAAGACCCACCCTTACATAGTTACATAGTATGTTAGGCTGAAAGAAGACAATGTCCATCTAGTTCAGCCTGTTTCCACACTTCTTGACACATTTGCCAAAAATTGCAATACAAAAGAAAATATATAAAATCTCTCCTGGGCGCTATTGGCAAGACATTAAATTTCTGCGCATGACAATCCAGCCATTTTTCTTTTCTCACCGTGAATGGACCGTACTTTATTTTCAGTATGTCGGCTTCATGTCAATAGCAAACAAAGTTTTAACCGCACACACAGACATCAAACAGTCACACAAAACAGAACCGTGTGAAGTTGAGTCATTCTGCTAGTAACACATATTCCCTATATTCAGGCTTTACAAATAAAGCATACGAATGAGATTCAGTTACATGGTGTCCTTTACTGACTGCTCAAGTACTGATTGATCGTATGGCATTGTAAAATGAAAACAAAAGCAAATAATGTCATTTTTTATATTATCTGCTATAGCGTGAAGCTCTTCTGTCAAATATACCGAGACATATAATTAGGAAATTAGAATACCATTAACATTGTTTTTATTACAATAGACAATCAATCTGTAGTTTTATTTAAGTATTCATTTTGATCACCCTGCTGTGCAAATAAATAAGATAGCCTTGCATCTAAAACTGCCTGGCAGATGGTGGTGCGAATGAGAGGCGATTACTGCTTTATCTTATTGCATCATTTCTTCTAACATAGCTTTGAAATATTTATACATAAAGGTAAAAGGGTGGTTTTACACATAGGATATTTTGGAAAAATTCCACATTTTTAGCCCCATTTTACCTGATTGGTTTTCAGCAAAAAATGCTGTGGCCAGATGTTATCTGGAAGTCAATATGGAAGTATTAGATACATTACAAATAGCTGTAGGGTTTTTTTTGTCACATTTGTTTTTCAATTGTACAGTTTTTGAGTCAGTGATGCCTTTTTCTAGTTATACTACGATGTCATTTTAGTGCTATTTTCTGCCATTTTTGTAGACTCTCAGATTGGTTCTGCGCTGAGCCAATGAGAGGCAGCAGTCACTCACCCATTCATGAATTCATAAATGGGTGTGTGAGTGAGATCTGCCTCTGATTAGTCAGGCTGTGACCAATTAGAGGCAGCTCATTCAGCAGGCGGGGATTTTAAATCCCCGGCTGATGAATACTACTCACAGCTGTTCAGAGCAGTTCAGGAGGACTACCGCCGGCCGCACTGAACTCCGTCTGCCGGGACCAGGTGAGTATATATATATATTTTTATTTTTACACATTTCTGGATGAATTGCAGGGAAGGGCTTATATATTTAAGCCCTTCCCGACAATTCATCCTGCGCTTGCCGGCAGCCCATTGCTTTCAATGGAGCCGGCTGTATTGCCGGCTCCATTGAATTCAATGGGCTAACATCGTTCTGCCGGGACAAGGTGAGTAAATTTATATTTTTTTTACATATTTCTGGATGAATTGCAGGGAAGGGCTTATATATTTAAGCCCTTTCCGACAATTCATCCTGCGCTCGCCGGCAGCACATTGCTTTCAATGGAGCTGGCTGTATTGCCGGCTCCATTGAATTCAATGGTCAGTGCTCGTTTAATCGAGACGAGTACCGCGTGGTGCTTGTCTCGAGTAACGAGCATCTCGAGCACCCTAATACTCGAACGAGCATCAAGCTCGGATGAGTATGCTCGCTCATCTCTGGTAGCTAAGTTTTCATTAGTCACCCGGTCTGGGACAGCATGGGATACAGCAGGGCTTATTCTACAGTAATGGAAAACTGTGTATCAACAGTTATAACTCAGCAATCTGTTTTCTTATGGCCATGGTAACATACTGTAGTAGCTGATAATACCCGGCTTCACCCACGTTAATTTGGTACAGGTGTTTACCTGTTTTTTGCATGTACAATTTTATTAAGTCATGGTTACTTCAGAGGAACTGAGGAATAAAATGTATACACATAGAGGAGCGTTTGATTCTCCTCAGACTGCATGTACCGATGTCCCTCTGCAGAATGTGCCACCCATCCCACTCACCGAACTTTTTACCCTTAAAGGTAATGCCCCTTTTTATTCAGACAGGAAGTTGCAGCCCCTTCTTAGTGTTAAAGGAATACCCCATCCCTGCAGTCCATGGCCACTACCTTATATACTTTACAACCTTTCAGTATATACACATAGAGGTCAGTTAGATTCACCTCAGTATATACACATAAATGAGTATTAGATTGTCCTCAGTATATACGCATAGAGGTGAGGTAGATTCTCCTCAGTATATGCACATAGAGGAGCATTATATTCTCCTCAGTATACACACATAGACATGAGGTAGATTCTCCTCAATATGCAAATAATTTCCCTAGGCTGTATGGTTTCTGGGAAAAGAACTATGTCATGTATCGCAGATTTTCACAGTTTTTCGTGCTCAGAGTTGAATATTAAAGTTGCAACCCCTTTATTTTTCCTATTAGGACGTAAAGAATGGTCATGGCAAATTTCATGTTTGTGTGGTTCAGATGTGTGTTATTAGTTACTTTCACACTTAGAATTGAATAATCAAGTTGTGACCCGTTTACTTTATCCTATTTAGGACGTAAAGAATGATTGGGCTAAATTTCATGCTTGTACGACAGATGAAAATTACATAACATAGGGGGTCACTTACTTTTGCACTTAGAATTGTATAATCACAAAGCGACCCCTTTGCTTTTCCTATTTCCTATTTAGGACCTAAAGAATGGTTGGGCTAAATTTTAAGTTTGTATGACACTGGCTAGTTAGAGAATTAAATGAGGTACTTTACATAGGGGGTCACTTATTTTTGTACTTAGAATTGAATAATCAAGTTGCGACCCCTTTACTTTTCCTTATTTGGGACCTAAACAATGCTTGTGTCAAATTTCACGCTTGTACAACACCGAGAAGTTACATAACATACCGAGCACTTACCTTTGCACTTAGAATTATATAATCAAGTTGTGACTCTTTTACTTTCCCTATCTATGCCCTAAAGAATGTTCATGCCAAATTTCAAGTATGTACGACACTGTGAAGTTAGAGAATTAGACTAATAATTATTAGTAAATTATAGTACCGGTGTTTCTGATAGCACAATGCGCAACACAGCTGTGCTACATGGTACATCCATTATGATCCCCACACATCTCACATACAGCACTACTACATGCATCCTGATTCACACACATCACACACAGAGCTCTACTACATGGTACACCCATGCTGATTTTCAGACATCACCAGCTCAGCAGACTCCTGGATATAATGTTCAGCCCCTGGTCTTGTGATCCCTGACTCCAGTCACGCAGATGATCACATAACGGTGATGTCATGTCAACAGGTCCTGGTGGCTGCTGCCAGCTTATCCAGTATACAGTACTTTTTACCAAACTGCACAATAGCTCCTTTCACAGCAATGGCATAATTGCAGGTCATTCAGCCTACCAGTTCTCTTTTACCAATCTGCACAATGGCTCCTTTCACAGCAGTGACATTACCGCAGGTCCTTCAGCCCTCCGGATCTCTGTGGTGGCGGTAGGTCGGTGTCTTCTGTCAGAACTGCTGAGTTGTTTTTAAGATAATAACGGCTTAGGAATGGGCTTCATATTCGCACATGATTTGTGCATCTCGTGACTCATAAATCTCACCCGATTTTCTCGGCAAGTGAAATCTGCTTAACATATGCAGATTTTGAGACAAATTTAGAACATGGATCTGCACCAAAATCTGCTATGTGTGAACATATCTTCAGATTGCTTGGTCTAAGATTACATTTTCTATATGTAAGGATTACTAAATCTGCCCCAATGTTCATTTTTCACGTTTTAAAACATATGTAACAACATCACTCGTGCATATGATTTTTTTGCAGCATCTTTAGTGTCTTTTTTATTATGTGTAATGTTGTATAGCTGTTTCTACATGCATTTTTTAGTTCTATTGAGGAAAAAGAGGACGGTCCAGTACTACCAGTTAATCAAAATTATATATTAATTATATCTAAAAATCCATTTTGACAGCAACCCGCGACAAAATCACTTCTGCTGACACGTTTCCGATGCCAATCCGGCATCCTTAATGCTCAATTGTTTTGGCACATGTGTTGTTTAGTATTCCTCCACCTTTACCCTGCGCATTTTCTCTTGCACTTATTGGGTGCATATAAGTTGTAGATTATAGTATCTATATACTTCGCATACATTTTGTATTTATTGGGTGAAATGCATTATTATTTGTAGATTTTTTAATATATTGGATGCACTCATTTAGCATCCATTGTTTAGTTATTGATATGAATTGTCTTTCTTACCCTTCATTATTATATTTGGTATCATAGGAACTGTACTGATATCATGGCATTATGCAGTTATTTTTGAACTGGTACTTTCTTTTTGCACATGTAGATGTATGTTTCTGTACATACTTGTGCTGTGTTTTTTGAGGAGTACTATGTACTACATTTATCTTGTTATAATATCAATTGCAAATGCATAAGGTTTCTCTTATTGGTTTCTCTATATTCAGACCCCCTTTGATGCTCTCGATTGTTGGATGTCCTGAGGACCAGGGTTGCAAACCAAGGATATTGCACACTAGGACTGTGTAGGACTGTGGACGTGCCATGGTTCCTTTGTTGGGGGCCTGGGTACGTCAGGGAGAGTCAATACATAATTATTTCTCACCTACATCTTGAATAGTTCACCAGAGAGCTTTCTTTGAATGCTTCCTGTCTCTGGAGTGCTGCCTTAGTTGATGCTCTTATTGGGATGAAACTAGAATTGTAAATGGTCTTTTTGTCTTTTTTTTATAACTAACTACTGTTTTGTGGAATTAGAGATTCGGTGCCTTTTTTGGATACCGGCTTTCTTCCTTTTCTTTTTGATTATTATTACAATTGAGATATTTATCATGAGCTGCTGGGATGAATTAAATTAAGGGTTGTTTTTACTTAGTAAGAGAACAAGTCCCTATGACAGTTTTGCTATAGCTAACCCACTGAGAAAAGTGAAAAGAAGATGAAAGGTAAAAAATAACATAAAAACTTACTGAAATATAGACATATATGGCTTTCATGGTAGTTAGCTTTACACAGTAGCACAAATCAAAGGTAAAATATTTTAACCAGTCTTACTGCATTATTATATTAGTAGTAGTCATAGTGTTCGTATGTGATATGCTTGGTGTTATGGTATGTCTGATTATGTACTTTACTATATTGTGAATACATTTTACCATAATGTAGATTTTATTTTATAATTAGAGATGAGCGAGCACCAAAATGCTCGGGTGCTCGTTACTCGGGACGAACTTTTCGCGATGCTCGAGGGTTCGTTTCGAGTAACGAACCCCATTGAAGTCAATGGGCGACCCGAGCATTTTTGTATTTCGCCGATGCTCGCTAAGGTTTCCTTGTGTGAAAATCTGAGCAATTCAAGAAAGTGATGGGAACGACACAGCAACGGATAGGGCAGGCGAGGGGCTACATGTTGGGCTGCATCTCAAGTTTACAGGTCCCACTATTAAGCCACAATAGCGGCAAGAGTGGGCCCCCCCCCCCTCCCAACAACTTTTACTTCTGAAAAGCCCTCATTAACATGGCATACCTTTGCTAAGCACCACACTACCTCCAACAAAGCACAATCACTGCCTGCATGACACTCCACTGCCACTTCTCCTGGCTTACATGCTGCCCAACCGCCCCCCCTCCCCCCCACAGCGCACACCAAAGTGTCCCTGCGCAGCCTTCAGCTGCCCTCATGCCACACCGCCCTCATGTCTATTTAGAAGTGCGTCTGCCAGAGGAAAAGCAGGCACACACTGCAGAGGGTTGGCACGGCTAGGCAGCGACCCTCTTTAAAAGGGGCGGGGCGATAGCCCACAATGCTGTACAGAAGCAATGAGAAATAGAATCCTGTGCCACCGCCATCAGGAGCTGCACACGTGGGCATAGCAATGGGGAACCTATGTGCCACACACTATTCATTCTGTCAAGGTGTCTCTGCATGCCCCAGTCAGACCGGGCTTTTTAATTCATAGACACAGGCAGGTACAACTCCCTATTGTGAAGTCCCTGTCGACCGACAGCATGGGTGGCTCCCTGGAACCCACCGGCGATACACAAAAATATCCCATTGCATTGCCCAACACAGCTGACGTAGTAATGTCGTGCTTAATGCAGGTGGGCTTCGGCCCACACTGCATGCCCCAGTCAGACTGGGGTTCTTTACAAGTGGAAACAGATGCATTTATAATTCCCTGTGGACCCACAGCATGGGTGGGTGCCAGGAAGCCACCGGCGGTACATAGAAATATCCCATTGCATTGCCCAACACAGCTGAGGTAGTAATGTCGTGCTTAATGCAGGTGGGCTTCGGCCCACACTGCATGCCCCAGTCAGACTGGGGTTCTTTACAAGTGGAAACAGATGCATTTATAATTCCCTGTGGACCCACAGCATGGGTGGGTGCCAGGAAGCCACCGGCGGTACATAGAAATATCCCATTGCATTGCCCAACACAGCTGAGGTAGTAATGTCGTGCTTAATGCAGGTGGGCTTCGGCCCACACTGCATGCCCCAGTCAGACTGGGGTTCTTTACAAGTGGACACATGCAGTTACAACTCCGTGTGGACCCACAGCATGGGTGGGTGCCAGGAAGCCACTGGCGGTACATAAATATATCCCATTGCAGTGCCCAACACAGCTGATGCAACGTCAGCTGTAATGCAGGTGGGCAAAAAATTAATTGGATTACACTGTAGGCGAGGGCCCACAAAAATTGGTGTACCAACAGTACTAATGTACCTCAGAAAAATTGCCCATGCCCAACCAAGAGGGCAGGTGAAACCTATTAATCGCTTTGGTTAATGTGGCTTAAGTGGTAACTAGGCCTGGAGGCAGCCCAGTTTAACGAAAAATTGGTTCAAGTTAAAGTTTCAACGCTTTTAAGAGCATTGAAACGTATAAAAATTGTTTAGAAAAATTATTTGAGTGAGCCTTGTGGCCCTAAGAAAAATTGCCCGTTCGGCGTGATTACGTGAGGTTTCAGGAGGAGGAGCAGGAGGAGGAGGAGGAGGAATATTATACACAGATTGATGAAGCAGAAATGTCCCCGTTTTGGATGGTGAGAGAGAACGATGCTTCCATCCGCGGGTGCAGCCTACGTATTGCTTAGGTATCGCTGCTGTCCGCTGGTGCAGAAGAGAAGTCTGGGGAAATCCAGGCTTTGTTCAACTTGATGAGTGTAAGCCTGTCGGCACTGTCGGTTGGCAGGTGGGTACGCTTATCCGTGATGATTCCCCCAGCCACACTAAACACACTCTCTGACAACACGCTAGCCGCAGGACAAGCAAGCACCTCCAGGGCATACAGCGCGAGTTCAGGCCACGTGTCCAGCTTCGACACCCAGTAGTTGTAGGGGGCTGAGGCGTCACGGAGGACGGTCGTGCGATCGGCTACGTACTCCCTCACCATCCTTTTGCAGTGCTCCCGCCGACTCAGCCTTGACTGGGGAGCGGTGACACAGTCTTGCTGGGGAGCCAGAAAGCTGGCAAAGGCCTTGGAGAATGTTCCCCTGCCTGCGCTGTACATGCTGCCTGATCTCTGCGCCTCCCCTGCTACCTGGCCCTCGGAACTGCGCCTTCTGCCACTAGCGCTGTCGGATGGGAAGTTTACCATCAGTTTGTCCACCAGCGCCCTGTGGTATAGCATCATTCTCGAACCCCTTTCCTCTTCGGGAATGAGAGTGCAAAGGCTCTCCTTATACCGTGGGTTGAGCAGTGTGTACACCCAGTAATCCGTAGTGGCCAGAATGCGTGTAACGCGAGGGTCACGAGAAAGGCATCCTAACATGAAGTCAGCCATGTGTGCCAGGGTACCTGTACGCAACACATGGCTGTCCTCACTAGGAAGATCACTTTCAGGATCCTCCTCCTTCTCTTCCTCCTCCTCCTCCTCAGGCCATACACGCTGAAATGATGACAGGCAAGCAGCATGGGTACTGTCAGCAGTGGGCCAAGCTGTCTCTTCCCCCTCCTCCTCACCCTCCTCATGCTCCTCCCCCTCCTCCTGAACGCGCTGAGATATAGACAGGAGGGTGCTCTGACTATCCAGCGACATACTGTCTTCCCCCGGCTCTGTTTCCGAGCGCAAAGCATCTGCCTTTATGCTTTGCAGGGAACTTCTCAAGATGCATAGCAGAGGAATGGTGACGATAATGATTGCAGCATCGCCGCTCACCACCTGGGTAGACTCGTCAAATTTTCCAAGGACCTGGCAGATGGCTGCCAACCAGGGCCACTCTTCTGTAAATAATTGAGGAGGCTGACTCACACTGCGCCGCGCAAGTTGGAGTTGGTATTCCACTATAGCTGTACGCTGCTCATAGAGTCTGGCCAACATGTGGAGCGTAGAGTTCCACCGAGTGGGCACGTCGCACATGAGTCGGTACACTGGCAGATTAAACCGATGTTGCAGTGTCCGCAGGGTGGCAGCGTGCGTGTGGGATTTGTGGAAATGTGCGCAGAGCTGGCGCACCTTTCCGAGCAGGTATGACAAGTGGGGGTAGCTTTTCAGAAAGCGCTGAACCACCAAATTAAACACATGGGCCAGGCATGGCACGTGCGTGAGGCTGCCGAGCTGCAGAGCCGCCACCAGCTTACGGCCGTTGTCACACACGACCATGCCCGGTTGGAGGCTCAGCGGCGCAAGCCAGCGGTCAGTCTGCTCTGTCAGACCCTGCAGCAGTTCGTGGGCCGTGTGCCTCTTCTCTCCTAAGCTGAGTAGTTTCAGCACGGCCTGCTGACGCTTGCCCACCGCTGTGCTGCCACGCCGCGTTACACCGACTGCTGGCGACGTGCTGCTGACACATCTTGATTGCGAGACAGAGGTTGCGTTGGAGGAGGAGGAGGAAGGTGCTTTAGTGGAGGAAGCATACACCGCCGCAGATACCACCACCGAGCTGTGGCCCGCAATTCTGGGGGTGGGTAGGACGTGAGCGGTCCCAGGCTCTGACTCTGTCCCAGCCTCCACTAAATTCACCCAATGTGCCGTCAGGGAGATATAGTGGCCCTGCCCGCCTGTGCTTGTCCACGTGTCTGTTGTGAAGTGGACCTTGGCAGTAACCGCGTTGGTCAGGGCGCGTACAATGTTGCGGGAGACGTGGTCGTGCAGGCCTGGGACGGCACATCGAGAAAAGTAGTGGCGACTGGGAACTGAGTAGCGCGGGGCCGCCGCTGCCATCATGCTTTTGAAAGCCTCCGTTTCCACAAGCCTATATGGCAGCATCTCTAGGCTGATCAATTTTGCAATGTGCACGTTTAACGCTTGAGCGTGCGGGTGCGTGGCGTCGTACTTGCGCTTGCGCTCAAACTGTGGCGCTAGCGACGTCTGGACGCTACGCTGAGAGACATTGCTGGATGGGGCCGAGGACAGCGGAGGTGAGGGTGTGGGTGCAGGCCAGGAGACGGTAGTGCCTGTGTCCTCAGAGGGGGGTTGGATCTCAGTGGCAGGTTGGGGCACAGGGGGAGAGGCAGTGGTGCAAACCGGAGGCGGTGAACGGGCATCGTCCCACCTTGTGGGGTGCTTGGCCATCATATGCCTGCGCATGCTGTTGGTGGTGCCTCCCCAGCTGATCTTGGCGCGACAAAGGTTGCACACCACTGTTCGTCGGTCGTCAGGCGTCTCTGTGAAAAACTGCCACACCGTAGAGCACCTTGACCTCCGCAGGGTGGCATGGCGCGAGGGGGCGCTTTGGGAAACAGTTGGTGGATTATTCGGTCTGGCCCTGCCTCTACCCCTGGCCACCACACTGCTCGGCCTGTGCCCACACCCTGACTTGGGCCTCCGCGTCCTCGCCCGCGTCCACGTCCTATAGGCCTACCCCTACCCCTCAGCATGGTGTATTACCAGTGATTTGATTTCCCAGGCAGGAAAGAAAGTGGCGCAAGCCTGCAGCCAAAATACAATTTTTTCCCTTGTTTTTCAAAGGACAAGCCACACTGCGTGTATTCAATGAATACTACTAAGTTTAATAACTGTGTTGCGGCCCTGCAAAAGTGTCACAGAACTTTACTGTTGCAGAGTTATTAACTGTGGCAGAGCAGGTATTTCCCAGGCAGGAAAGAAATTGGCGCAAGCCTGCACTCAACCGTAGCTGGTTGCGTCTGATTTTTTTACGTTCTCCACGCAGCACACACGTACCCAGAGCCCTTAGGACTGACAGAGGCAGGGCAAATATACTTTTTTCCCTTTTGTTTAAAAGGAAAGGCCCACTGTGCCTATTCAATGACTAATATAACTGTGTTGCGGCCCTGCAAAAGTGTCACAGAACTTTACAGTTGCAGAGTTATTAACTGTGGCAGAGCAGGTATTTCCCAGGCAGGAAAGAAATTGGCGCAAGCCTGCACTCAACCGTAGCTGGTTGCATCTGATTTTTTTACGTTCTCCACGCAGCACACACGTACCCAGAGCCCTTAGGACTGACAGAGGCAGGGCAAATATACTTTTTTCCCTTTTGTTTAAAAGGAAAGGCCCACTGTGCCTATTCAATGACTAATATAACTGTGTTGCGGCCCTGCAAAAGTGTCACAGAACGTTACTGTTGCAGAGTTATTAACTGTGGCAGAGCAGGTATTTCCCAGGCAGGAAAGAAATTGGCGCAAGCCTGCACTCAACCGTAGCTGGTTGCGTCTGATTTTTTTACGTTCTCCATGCAGCACACACGTACCCAGAGCCCTTAGGACTGACAGAGGCAGGGCAAATATAATTTTTTCCCTTTTGCTTAAAAGGAAAGGCCCACTGTGCCTATTCAATGACTAATATAACTGTGTTGCGGCCCTGCAAAAGTGTCACAGAACTTTACTGTTGCAGAGTTATTAACTGTGGCAGAGCAGGTATTTCCCAGGCAGGAAAGAAATTGGCGCAAGCCTGCACTCAACCGCAGCTGGTTGCGTCTGATTTTTTTACGTTCTCCACGCAGCACACACGTACCCAGAGCCCTTAGGACTGACAGAGGCAGGGCAAATATACTTTTTTCCCTTTTGTTTAAAAGGAAAGGCCCACTGTGCCTATTCAATGACTAATATAACTGTGTTGCGGCCCTGCAAAAGTGTCACAGAACTTTACTGTTGCAGAGTTATTAACTGTGGCAGAGCAGGTATTTCCCAGGCAGGAAAGAAATTGGCGCAAGCCTGCACTCAACCGTAGCTGGTTGCGTCTGATTTTTTTACGTTCTCCACGCAGCACACATGTACCCAGAGCCCTTAGGACTGACAGAGGCAGGGCAAATATACTTTTTTCCCTTTTGTTTAAAAGGAAAGGCCCACTGTGCCTATTCAATGACTAATATAACTGTGTTGCGGCCCTGCAAAAGTGTCACAGAACGTTACTGTTGCAGAGTTATTAACTGTGGCAGAGCAGGTATTTCCCAGGCAGGAAAGAAATTGGCGCAAGCCTGCACTCAACCGTAGCTGGTTGCGTCTGATTTTTTTACGTTCTCCATGCAGCACACACGTACCCAGAGCCCTTAGGACTGACAGAGGCAGGGCAAATATAATTTTTTCCCTTTTGTTTAAAAGGAAAGGCCCACTGTGCCTATTCAATGACTAATAACTGTGTTGTGGCCCTGCCTACACAATTCTGTGCCTGTAGTATCAATGCAGGGTGCAATGCTCTGCACCGCCGATTTTGAGAAAGAAAAAAAAAAGCAGCACAGCTAACAGCAGCCTGCACAGTACTCCACACAGTTAAATGTGGCCCTAGAAAGGACCGTTGAGGTTCTTGAAGGCTACACTCACTCTTAACACTCTCCCTGCCTAAGCACCACTTCTGTCCCTAATGCCGGGTGCAATGCTCTGCACTGCCGATTTTGAGAAGAAAAAAAAATTTCTCCACTGCTAACAGCAGCCTGCACACACGTAGATGTGGCCCTAAGAAGGACCGTTGGGGTTCTTGAAGCCTACACTCACTACAAACACTCTCCCTACACCAACTCCAATAGAACAGCACTGTCCCTCAGCTATCTCACACGGCATCTGAGCCGAGCCGCGGGAGGGGCCGACTTTTATACTCGGGTGACATCTGATCGCCCCAGCCACTCACAGCAGGGGGGTGGTATAGGGCTTGAACGTCACAGGGGGAAGTTGTAATGCCTTCCCTGTCTTTCAATTGGCCAGAAAAGCGCGCTAACATCTCAGAGAGGAAACTGAAAGTAACCGGAACACCGCGTGGTACTCGTTACGAGTAACAAGCATCCCGAACACCCTAATATTCGCACGAATATCAAGCTCGGACGAGTACGTTCGCTCATCTCTATTTATAATAGATGTTAACATGGTCTGTTGTATCCTGCAAAAAGACAAATAACACATGTAGTTAATTTGATTTATCTGTACTGTTTGTCAGAAAGGACTGGAGTTAGAACACCTTACATTAAGACAATCAAATATGTGAAAAGGTTAAGGGAAAAGGTTAGCAGGAATGATTTTTTTTTCGATTTCGGTCTTTCAGCAAGCTGCAAGATAACTGATGACTGCAATTATTGAAATAGTTTTAGCAGCATGCGACGTGGCCTTTTAAGCCTTAATATAAAGACCATGCATTGGCTTATTGCCTTTTTCTCAATTGACAGTTAACTTACTGTATGTGAGTGAAAGACATCTAAATAAATAAATGATTACTAGAATAGTATAAAACCACTTCTAAAACAGTTTCAAAACTTTCTAAGGGCTCGTTTACATGAACGTAAAATTCTGCGCTGCTAGCAGCAAAAAGACCATGCTTTACATAGAAAACAATACTTTCCTATAGAAGCGTTCACTTGGAAGTTGTTAGGTGTGTGAAACTCCGTGCACCTAACAAAAGATAGGGCATGGTAACAGATAGTAAAAAAATACCAGCGCTCTGCTGTTTGTATAGAGATAGAGGGTAAATAGGCAAAACTTACTTCACGGGGTGCCTTGTCTTCGGCACCTCTGAATCCCAGACAGCAAATAGTATCGCAGATGTGGCAAAGGAATAGATATGACAATTTATTTGTCCACATACAACGCGTTTCAGCTTTAAAAGAAAGCCTTTCTCAAGCATCTTTTAAAGCCGAAACGCGTTGCATGTGGACAAATAAATTGTTATATCTATTCCTTTGCCACGTCTGCGATACTATTTGCTGTCTGGGATTCAGGGGTGCGGAGGACAAGACACCCCGTGAAGTAAGTTTTGCCTATTTACCCTCTATCTCTATACATACACCGCAGCGCTGGTATTTTTTTACTATCTGTTACCATTCATTTATATTCCCTGGCAATTGCATATACCTGGAATTACACCACGACACTCTCCTGAAGGGATGCCATAATTGACCGGCGTACTGGAACCTGATCATCCAGAGTGACCGGGGGAATGACTAGGGCTATACGTCATCCTGGATTTTAGACTTACCGGTACCCCATAGGGGCTATCTGGTAACGTTGGGTGAGTCCTTTCTTTTTCTACAAATTTACCAATCTCTAATATATCCACCCTCTGGAGCGCTAACTATTGTTTACTAAAAGATAGGACATGCAAGCGCAAACTCACATGTCAACTCTGAGGTGCGGGTAAAGATAGGACATGTCCTATCTTTGCTGCATGCTTTCCATAGGCTCCTATGGGAGCTTTGAAAGCACACAGACCACACTTCAGATCCTGTGAACAGCTGCTTCAGGGAGCTTGAAGCAACCTGTACACACGATACTCACAGCGCTGTTAGCTGTGCTCGCTGCTAACAGCACAGAAAATTACTCTAGTCTGAAAAAGCCCTAAGGGATTACAAGACTTCTGGTTTAAAGAATTAAAAAGATTCTATTGAAAAATAATCAAAATGCTCTTAAATCATCCCTGTGCCTAGAACGTTTCTGAGCTTTCTTGCTCACTCCAGAGGGGGGAGGTGGAATCTCCTTCTCTCACACACAAGCCCTGCCAATGGGCTATTCCTCTGGTATTCTACTGGGTGATAGAACACATCACCAACTGTGAAATAGAGGGGGTAGAACCCCTCCCAACACCTCCACACTGGGCTTTACAAACATCGCATCTAAGGTGACTCTTTTACCCTCTACCCTGCTGTGATACTTAGCTAGCAGGTATGGCAGCAGATATGGTACTTTCACTGATTCACTGAGCTGGCCGCTCAGCCAATCTCTGCTCTCCCCACTTTCCTTCCCAGCCAGATACCAGACCAGGGTGAGCGGGGCTCAATGCTGCGGCCATCGGCCGTATGCCATAGTGGCTGTAAACTGCAGCATCTGTAAGGGGGAAGCAGGGCACCGCTCACCCCCCTTACACTTATACCTATAGCAGACTTGGCTGTGAATCTTTTGCTCCACAGTTTGATTCATAAGACATAGATAAAAGCACACAGTTTAAAAGGTGGATATGCACAGTAGATAGTATGTTCATCTGACGGTTACTTTTACCAATCCAGTTGGGAGGCCCCCATATGTTAGATGATCAGCCACCCATCAAAATCACACCCTCACAAATCACATATATGCTGTGGGCTTTCTGCAGTCAAGAACCCGCAACAAATATGCCACAAATTTGCAGTGACCAAATTTGCACCTCAATGTTGTGGATTTTGTTGTAGACTTTGTTTCAGATCTGCCACAGGTTTGGACCCTTTTGTTTCAATGTTTAAGATCCCCAGCCAAAATCAGCAGCATAAGTAGGCATGCTACTGGTAGATTTAGACTTGACACTGTATTTTAAATATGCTGCAAATTCTGTGAGGAAGTTTTCCGCTCCATGTGGAAATGATTTTTGATATCTTGGCACAATTTATGGAGAAAAATCCGCTGTAAAATTTCCACAGCACTAATTCCATGTGTGAAGGCACTTTAAGACGGCCTTAGCCCCCACAAGGTGGAAAGCCCCCACTTTAGTGCAATGTGTCTCTGGATTTTGGTTGATAGAGTAGTCTATAATTGATGGTTGGGACAATAATATCTGAAACCAGGAGGATAATAGCCCGCAGTAAATTATAATATTTGAGACAGAGGCAGAGCTTAACACAAATGATCCGAACCGCTGGTAAACTCACCCAGAAGGTAGATTACTGGAAAAGCAACTGAAAGAAAATGGACAGAATTAGGGATCACATATGCTGCTAAAATAAAGCAGTGACACCAGCACAATATAGACCTAGGGAAAGTACTTGAGTAGTGGGGAGGGGTGATCGAGAGGTTGCCCAATAATGCCACCAGATGGCTAGAGAAATGTATATAAAACACACACACATGTGTGTATGGATATATTTACCTAGTACAAAAAAACTTTATGCATTTGTTTGCAGATGCTAAGTGTTTAAAGGTGTTGAAGCACATGTTTATTACTCAGAACACGAAAAAGGAAATGGTTCAGCTCACCTCATGTAGATGTTTGAAAATGGACAGGTAAATTTCAACAGGATGCGCAGAGAAACCTGAAGCCTGGACTCCACATGTAGCAATGAAAAAATTGTATCTAGTATCCAAGGAATAAGATAAAACTCAACATTCATATTAAAAACCTCAGCCTGCGTGCACACAGGTACCTCAAGATTGACTCATTTTGGCAGAACGTCTGCCTTAGGACTCTTTTGCACTGTGGGCATTTTATTTGCACCCGCCGGCTGCATAAAAACGTGTGAAAGGGCTCACAAATCTAATGTTTGTGCGCCCGTTCAGACGGCAAGGGCCTGGCGCGCATATGCCAAGGCCGCAATACAATTAGGTGAGGAGACACACTTTAGCTCTGCTAAGCTGTTTCCCCCTTCTCTCCCGCTCCTTGCCAGGTCCCCTCCTCTCTTCTCCCCTCTGGCTGTTTGCAATGGGAGGAGCAGGGGTGTAGCTAAGCTCCTGCCCTTCCCCGCTCCTTGTCTGCAGGCAGCAATGGGAGGAAGTGGAGTGGGGCATTCCTTAGCTCCACCCCCATCCCTTCCCCTTCCCATTGCAAACAACCAGAGCGGAGGAGAGAAGAAGAGAAAAGAGGGAGTGTAGCAGTCACGCTGCTAAACTCCCTCCCATCTCCCTTTTTTGGTGGCTGTCATTGGCTCCCATAGGACTCTATGCCAAGGCCAACATATTTCGGGCAGAAAGATAGTTCCAGGACTATCTATGTTGCCCGGCACTATGTTGGCCGTCCGGTCGCTTTTACGCTGCAGGAATACGCCTGTGTGATCTGATATATTGGAATCCAATGCATCAGATGGTAGCGTATATCGGCCGACCGTGAAAAGTCTATAAATAACCACAGGAAATGACATCATGTATGTAAATGACTCCTATTGGGTTTCAGTATAAGCCCTTGTAAATCAGTTGTAAATGGAACAGAAAAACAGGGAAATTCAAGAAAAGCATTATTATAGCAATGTCCCTTGTAAGCCCAAGCATACAACCAACCCCAAAAAATAAAATAGTAAAAAAATAATAATAATAATCAAGCAAAGCATTATTATAGCAATATCCAATGCAATCCCCAGCATGCAATCAACGCCAAAAAAAATTAAAAATTAAAATTTTTTGTAAAAAACTAACATCTAAATGCACAATAAATGTAGAGTAAGTCATTTCTATTATTCAAACCCTTCGGAACCCCCTGTGTTCGATTTGAGAATCCAAAAGGCTTCTCTTGCTAAAAGTTTTTTTTTGCTAATTACCTCCTCTTGCGGGTTTGAACATCCTTTCTATATCAATGACCTGCAAGTGTGTAATATCACCAGCATGATCTATGGCAAAATTCTAGGCAGTGCCTGATAGGGGCCAGGCCCCTCTATTCAGGCTATTACTAGTTTTGGAGGAAATATGTTCCGCAATCCTAGTTTTGAGTTTCCTGGACTTGCACCCCACATAGTGTAGTTGACACAGATTGCAAAAAATCAGTTGGCTGACCCGGCGCTGAGTTAACCGGTCAGAGCAATAGCTTGCTGGAGGTGGGGCATTCAAGCTCCGCTTCCAGAATGGAGGAGGGAGCGTCAGCCTGCAGCAGCGCCGCAGATCCTCGAGGAACGGCGGCGGTAGGTAAGTATTGATTTTTTTTTTTTACTTGTAGTTAGTTTCCCTATTAAAATGTATTGAAACTAGAGATGAGCGAACGTACTCGGATAAGCACTACTCGTCCGAGTAATGTGCTTTATCCGAGTACCTCTCTGCTCGTCCTGAAAGATTCGGGACGCACTGCGGAGCGGGGAGCTGCAGGGGAGAGCGGGGAGGAACGGAGGGGAGATCTTTCTCTCCTTCTCTCCCGCCCGCTCTGCCCCGCTCCCCGCTGCGACTCACCTGTCAGCAGCGGAGCGCCCCGAATCTTTCAGGACGAGCGGCGAGATACTCGGATAAAGCACATTACTCGGACGAGTAGTGCTTTACCGAGTACGTTCGCTCATCTCTAATTGAAACACATTAATGGCATTTTAATGCATTTCAATGGGGAAAAGTGCTTTGACATACGAGTTTTTTGGCTTAAGAGCTCCGTCTCGGAACGGATTAAACTCGTATGTCAAGGCACCACTGTATATATATTTTAAATCTTTTTTTTTAAATGCATAGGTTAAAGGGTGATATGGTCAACAACCATTGTGGTCCTAGAACTAAGGAGGATTTAATTAAATTTGCAAACAGAATTACAGAGTTGCTTGGTGATTTTTGGGGGGAAGTTATATACAGTACTGTTTAAAATTTTTAGGCAGATGTGGAAAAAAATGCTGAAAGTAAGAATGCTTTGAAAATAGCAGTAATAAAAAATGCTAAGTGACTGAACAAACAAGAAATTTAAATCAATTCAATATTTGATGTGACCATCATTTCCCCTCAAAGCAGCATCAATTTTTCTAAGTACAATTGCATAAAGTTAGGGATTTTGTAGCATTAGAATCTGGTGTGTTTAACCAATTATACTAAGCAGGTGATAATGATCATCATTTTCATTTGTAGGTTGAAACACAATCATCAATTGAAACAGAAACATCAGTGTAGAAGGCTTAAAACTGGGGGAGGAACAGCCAAACTCTGCTACAACGATCAGGTTGTGGAAGTCTGTTTCATGTCACAGGTCATACACCATGACAAGACTGAGTACAGTAACAAGACACAAGGTAGATATACTGCATCAGTAGGCTCTCTCCCAGGCAAATATATCAAAGCACGCTGGGGTTTCAAGATGTGTTCTTCAAGCTCTGTGAAGAAACACAAAGGACCTGTTAACGTTGAGGATTGTAGACGCAGTGGTCGGCCAAGGAATCTTAGTGCAGCACACGAAAGACGCATCATACTTACTTCCCTTCAAAATCGGAAGATGTCCTGCGGTGCCATTATTTCAGATCTGGCAGAAACCAGTGGCACTAAGGAATTTCCAACTGCGGTTCGAAGAAGTTTTGTCAGAAGTGGTCTTCATTAAAGAATTCCGGACAGAAAGTTATTTTTCAACAGAGAAACAAAGCAAAGACGCTCAACTATGCACAAAAACATAGGAACTGGGGTGCAAAAAATGTCAGACTGATGAGTCAAAATTTGAAATACTGGAGAGCAATACAATACGGAATTGTCTGCAGGTGGCAACAGTGAAGCATGGTTGGGGTTCCTTGCACGTTTTGGGCTGCATTTCAGTAAATAAAGATTTGGTCAGGATTAATTGTGTCGTCAATGCTGAGAACTACAGGCAGATACTTATCCATCATGAAAAACCACCAGGAGGGCATCTGATTTGCTGCAAACTTATTCTACAGCAGGACATTAACCCCAAACATAAAGCCAATGTCATTCAGAACTATCTACTGTGTAAAGAAGAATAGGGAGTCCTGGAAGTGATTATATGGCCCCTACAGAGCTTTGACATCACCGAGTCAGTCTGGAAAAGATGTGAAGAGACAGAAGGATATGAGCAAGCCTACATCCACGGAAGATCTGTGCTTAGTTCTACAAGATACTTGGAACAACCTCCCTGCTGAGTCTCTTCAAAAGTCTCTGTGGAAGTGTACCTAAAAGAATTGATGCTGTTTTGAAATCAAAGGGTGGTCACATTATATATGGATTTAATTTCGATTTCTGTTTTGTTCATTCACTTTGCATTTTGTTAACTGACCAAAAAACTATTAACACTTCTATTTTTTAATCATTTTTTTGATGCTTAAAACTTTTGAACAGTATTGTACCTACACCACAGCTCATTCATTTCCATACACCACAGACAGTGCGAATAAGCAGGCTTTGTACTCATTAGAGATTGTGTATGAGTACTAGAGATGAGCGAACGTACTCGGTAAGGGCGATTTTGCAATCGAGCACCGCGATTTTCGAGTACTTCACTACTCGGGTGAAAAGTACTCGGGTGCGCTGTGGGGTGGGGGGTTGCAGAGGGGAGTGGGGGGTAGCAGCGGGGAACAGGGGGAGCCCTCTCTCTCTCCCTCTCCCCACTCCCCGCTGCAACCCCCCGCTCACCCACAGCGCACCCGAGTACTTTTCACCCGAGTAGTGAAGTACTCGAAAATCGCGGTGCTCGATTGCGAAATTGCCCTTACCGAGTACGTTCGCTCATCTCTAGTACTCATACACAATGTTTACAAATAAATTGTGCCTTGATTTCCTCATAAAAGTATTTCACAGTATTTATTTTCCTGCCAAAAACCTTCATATTCATCATAAACTCGTTTCCTTTGTCCATGTCCAAAACATTGATAATGTGGGAGGTTTATTGTAACTAATCAATTGTATTTGTGTGTCTGTGCATGTATATCTCTATCTGGATACCTGTTATATATAAAAGAGATATACATATCTATCTATATAGATAGATATATAGACACATGTACAAAGTCTTATTTATTTTTTTTACTATTCACAATATCATTAAAAATTTGTAAGGCAATATCAGATCTCAGCTACTATAATGGGAAGTTTAATTGTTAGACCGGCATTCTAAAAAATAAGTAATTTACAATATCGTTGGATCTGTAAAGGTGGAAGCCATGTCTGTTCCATAAGTTATTAAAAAAAGTTTAAAAAAAGTGTACTACTTTGTTTTCAGACAGGTTATTTAAAGAGAAGGCTCTGTTGAAACAGATGTTTATACAATTCTAATGTATTGGATGTCTGCAAAGTCTTACAACCTTTATGTGATTCTTAAACTGTCAGCTGTGTTTACAGCTTTACAGCAAAGCAGCTTATCTCTCATTCATCTAGCAGCCAAACTGAAGAGACATAGAGAAATTGTGCACTGGTAAGGAAGAAATAAAAGTTCTTATTGATTGCATCATGAAAGTAGAAGATAAACTGTTTTGAAGACCTCTTTAATGTCCTCTAGGGGCAAGCGGGCTGTGATTTTGGATTACTGCCTGTAGACAAAAAACGGAATACTTTGTTCTCTGTAGAAAAGTTCAGGACAATATAGCATTCTTTCAACAAAGTAACTATTGCATTCTTTTCCATTACACACAAATTGTATAAAGTGTCAACCAGCTTAACTATTGAGCTATTGAACTATTATAAATCTACAATACAAGCATAGTACAAACAACAATGACAATGCTTAGGCCAGCTGCACATGACCGAGTCGGATTCCGCATGCAGGAGCTCGCAGCAGAATCCGACCCTGTGCCCAACCAGCATCCGCACATACCTGCTTTTCTTTTTGGCCAGCTGTACTGCGAATGGTCCACATGGCAGGCCATCAGACATGCGCAGTACGTTTTCTTTTTAAATGCCGGCTTTTCCTGCGTCATCGCTAGGCAATGATGTGGGTATCAGCGACCTTTCTGCAATGTCATTGTGGAAGGGCCGCAGGTCGGAAAGCTTCCATGGAAGCCGTCTATGGGGAATTCACACAGAAATAGAGCATGCAGTGATCTTTCCTCCACGAGCGGAAAAACACAATTGATTTCTGCTCGTGTAGAGGAAAAGGCGCTTTGCCAAAGCATGCTATATGCGGTATTTGCTGCAGAATCTGGAGGAAGATGCAGCTCCAGATTCCACAATGCAAATTCGTCCGTGTGCAGCCGTCCTTATAGTCCATGTAAATTAATTTCAGTATATAACTTTCAATTAATATGTTTTTTTAATTAGCTATATGCAATATGACCATTTTCCCAACAATACATCTCCTTTAGCTTAGATATTGTCTGAGACAATAGGGCCTTTGGGAGCATAGAGCGAGACAGATTTCCTAATATTGTCTAATAGTTAGACAGTGCAAAGTTAGACTTGACAGTCTTAAGATGTGCCAAATTTCTCATAGCGGTTCAGCTGAATGATAAACCTGTCTTATATTTAGACTGTCTAGTCTAACTTTATACCATCTATTAGTTGGCAACTAGAGATGAGCGAACGTACTCGTCCGAGCTTGATATTCGTGCGAATATTAGGGTGTTCGGGATGCTCGTTACTCTTAACGAGCACCACGCGGTGTTCTGGTTACTTTCAGTTTCCTCTCTGAGACGTTAGCGCACTTTTCTGGCCAATTGAAAGACAGGGAAGGCATTACAACTTCCCCCTGTGACGTTCAAGCCCTATACCACCCCCCTGCTGTGAGTGGCTGGAGAGATCTGATGTCACCCGAGTATAAAAGTCGGCCCTTCCCGCGGCTCGCCACACATGCCGTGTGAGTTAGCTGAGGGAAAGTACTATCGTGCTGGTGCTGCTGTAGGGAGAGCGTTAGGAGTCAGTGTAGGCTTCAAGAACCCCAACGGTCCTTCTCAGGGCCACATCTACCTGTGTGCAGGCTGCTGCTAGCAGTGTTTTTTTTTTTTTTTTTCTCAAAATCGGCAGTGCAGAGCATTGCACCCGGCATTAGGGACAGAAGTGGTGTATAGGCAGGGAGAGTGTTAGGAGTGAGTGTAGCCTTCAAGAACCTCAACGGTCCTTTCTAGGGCCAAATTTAAGCGTGTGCAGTACTGTGCTGGCTGCTGTTAGCAGTGTTGCATATTTTTTTTTTTCTAAAAATCGTCTGTGCAGAGCATTGCACCCTCCATTGATACTACAGGGACAGAATTGTGTAGGCAGGGCCACAACACAATTATTGTTCATTGAATATACGCAGTGGGTCCTTCCCTTTGCTAAAAAGGACAAAAAATTATATTTGGCCAGCCTGTGTCAGTCCTAAGGTCTCCGTGTACGTGTGTGCTGCGTGGACAACGTACAAAAATCAGACGCAACCTGCTACGGTTTACTGCAGGCTTGCGCCATTGTCTTTCCTGACTGGCAAATACCTGCTCTGCTAGAGTTAATAACTCTGCTACACTATAGTTGTGTGACACTTTTTGAGGGCCACACCACAGATATTAAACTTCTTGTTCATTGAATATACGCAGTGGGTGCTTCCCTTTGCAAAAAAGGAAAAGAAATTATATTTGGCCTGCCTGTGTCAGTCCTAAGGTCTCCGTGTACGTGTGTGCTGCGTGGACAACGTACAAAAATCAGACGCAACCAGCTACGGTTGAGTGCAGCCTTGCGCCATTGTCTTTCCTGACTGGCAAATACCTGCTCTGCTAGAGTTAATAACTCTCCTACACTAAAGTTGTGTGTCACTTTTTCAGGGCCACACTACAGTTCTAAAAGTTATTGTTCATTGAATATACGCAGTGGGTCCTTCCCTTTGCAAAAAAGCGAAAACATTATATTTGGCCTGCAGGCTTGCGCCAATTTATTTCCTGCCTGGGAAATCAAATCACTGGTAATACAGCATGCTGAGGGGTAGGGGTAAGCCTAGAGGACGTGGACGTGCACGTGGACGTGGCCGAGGACGCGTAGGCCCAAGTGAGGGTGTGGGCACAGGCCGAGCTCCTGATCCAGGTGTGTCGCAGCCGACTGCTGCGCGATTAGGAGAGAGGCACGTTTCTGGCGTCCCCACATTCATCGCCCAATTAATGGGTCCACGCGGGAGACCTTTATTAGAAAATGAGCAGTGTGAGCAGGTCCTGTCCTGGATGGCAGAAAGTGCTTCGAGCAACCTATCGTCCAGCAACAGTTCTGCGCCGTCCACTGCTGCAAATCCGAATCCTCTGTCTGCTGCTCCTCCTTCCTCCCAGCCTCCTCACTCCACTACAATGACACCTGCTCAGGAGCGGAAACACTCCCAGGAACTGTTCTCGGGCCCCTGCTTAGATTGGGCAGCAGTGGTTCCTCTCCCACCAGAGGAGTTTATCGTCACTGATGCCCAACCATTCGAAAGTTCCCGGGGTCCGGGGGAAGAGGCTGGGGACTTCCGCCAACTGTCTCAAGAACTTTCTGTGGGTGAGGAGGACGATGACGATGAGACACAGTTGTCTTGCAGTGAGGTAGTAGTAAGGGCAGTAAGTCCAAGGGAGCAGCGCACAGAGGATTCGGAGGAAGAGCAGCAGGACGATGAGGTGACTGACCCCACCTGGTGTGCAACGCCTACTCAGGACAGGTCTTCAGAGGGAGAGGCAAGGGCATCAGCAGGGCAGGTTGCAAGAGGCAGTGCGGTGGCCAGGGGTAGAGGCAGGGCCAGACCGAATAATCCACCAAGTGTTTCCCAAAGCACACCCTCGCGCCATGCCACCCTGCAGAGGCCGAGGTGCTCTAAGGTCTGGCAGTTTTTCACAGAGACGCCTGACGACCGACGAACAGTGGTGTGCAACCTTTGTCGCGCCAAGATCAGCCGGGGAGCCACCACCAACAGCCTCACCACCACCAGCATGCGCAGACATATGATGGCCAAGCACCCCACAAGGTGGGACGAAGGCCGTTCACCGCCTCCGGTTTGCACCGCTGCCTCTCCCCCTGTGCCCCAACCTGCCACTGAGATCCAACCTCCCTCTCAGGACACAGGCACAACCGTCTCATGGCCTGCACCCACACCCTCACCTCCGCTGTCCTCGGCCCCATCCAGCAATGTCTCGCACCGCACAGTCCAGCCGTCGCTAGCGCAAGTGTTGGAGCGCAAGCGCAAGTACGCCACCACGCACCCGCACGCTCAATCGTTAACCGTCCACATAGCCAAATTTATCAGCCTTGAGATGCTGCCGTATAGGGTTGTGGAAACGGAGTCCTTCAAAGCTATGATGGCGGCGGCGGCCCCGCGCTACTCAGTTCCCAGTCGCCTCTACTTTTCCAGATGTGCCGTCCCAGCCCTGCACGACCACGTCTCCCGCAACATTGTACGCGCTCTCACCAATGCGGTTAGTGGCAAGGTCCACTTAACTACGGACACGTGGACAAGCACAGGCGGGCAGGGCCACTACATCTCCCTGACGGCACATTGGGTGAATTTAGTGGAGGCTGGGACAGAGTCAGAGCCTGGGACCGCTCACGTCCTACCCACCCCCAGATTTGCGGGCCCCAGCTCGGTGGTGGTATCTGCGGCGGTGTATGCTTCTTCCACTAAACCACCCTCCTCCTCCTCCTCCTCCTCAACCTCTGTCTCGCAGTCTAGATGTGTCAGCAGCAGCAGGACGTCGCCAGCAGTCGGTGTCGCGCGGCGTGGCAGCACAGCGGTGGGCAAGCGTCAGCAGGCCGTGCTGAAACTACTCAGCTTAGGAGATAGGAGGCACATGGCCCACGAATTGCTGCAGGGTCTGACAGAGCAGACGGACCGTTGGCTTGCGCCGCTGAGCCTCCAACCGGGCATGGTCGTGTGTGACAACGGCCGTAACCTGGTGGCGGCTCTGCAGCTCGGCAGCCTCACGCACGTGCCATGCCTGGCCCACGTCTTTAATTTGGTGGTTCAGCGCTTTCTGAAAAGCTACCCACGCTTGTCAGACCTGCTCGTAAAGGTGCGCCGGCTCTGCGCACATTTCCGCAAGTCCCACACGGACGCTGCCACCCTGCGCACCCTGCAACATCGGTTTAATCTGCCAGTGCACCGACTGCTGTGCGACGTGCCCACACGGTGGAACTCTACGCTCCACATGTTGGCTAGGCTCTATGAGCAGCGTAGAGTTATAGTGGAATACCAACTCCAACATGGGCGGCGCAGTGGGAGTCAGCCTCCTCAATTCTTTTCAGAAGAGTGGGCCTGGTTGGCAGATATCTGCCAGGTCCTTCGAAACTTTGAGCAGTCTACCCAGGTGGTGAGCGGCGATGCTGCAATCATTAGCGTCACCATTCCTCTGCTATGCATCTTGAGAAGTTCCCTGCAAACCATAAAGGCAGCCGCTTTGCGCTCGGAAACAGAGCCGGGGAAAGACAGTATGTCGCTGGATAGTCAGAGCACCCTCCTGTCTATATCTCAGCGCGTTCAGGAGGAGGAGGAGGAGGATGAGGAGGATGAGGAGGAGGGGGAAGAGACAGCTTGGCCCACTGCTGACGGTACCCATGCTGCTTGCTTGTCATCATTTCAGCGTGTATGGCCTGAGGAGGAGGAGGAGGAGGATCCTGAAAGTGATCTTCCTAGTGCGGACAGCCATGTGTTGCGTACAGGTACCCTGGCACACATGGCTGACTTCATGTTAGGATGCCTTTCTCGTGACCCTCGCATTCAACGCATTCTGGCCACTACGGATTACTGGGTGTACACACTGCTCGACCCACGCTATAAGGAGAACCTTCCCAGTCTCATTCCCGAAGAGGAAAGGGGTTCGAGAGTGTTGCTATACCACAGGACCCTGGCGGACAAGCTGATGGTAAAATTCCCATCCGACAGCGCTAGTGGCAGAAGGCGCAGTTCCGAGGGTCAGGTAGCAGGGGAGGTGCGTAGATCGAGCAGCATGTACAGCCCAGACAGTGCAACAGTCTTTAAGGGCCTGGACAGCTTTATGGCTCCCCAGCAAGACTGTGTCACCGCTCCCCAGTCAAGGCTGAGTCGGCGGGAGCACTGTAAAAGGATGGTGAGGGAGTACGTAGCCGACCGCACGACCATCCTCGGTGACGCCTCTGCCCCCTACAACTACTGGGTGTCAAAGCTGGACACGTGGCCTGAACTAGCGCTGTATGCCCTGGAGGTGCTTGCTTGTCCTGCGGCTAGCGTCTTGTCGGAGAGGGTGTTTAGTGCGGCTGGGGGAATCATCACAGATAAGCGTACCCGCCTGTCAACCGACAGTGCCGACAGGCTAACACTCATCAAGATGAACAAAGCCTGGATTTCCCCAGACTTCTCTTCTCCACCAGCGGACAGCAGCGATACGTAAGCAATACGTATTATGCACCCGCGGATGGAAGCTACGTTCTCTCTCACCATCCAAAACGGGGACATTTCTGCTTCATCAATCTGTGTCTAATATTCCTCCTCCTCCTCCTCCTCCTCCTGAAACCTCAGGTAATCACGCTGAACGGGCAATTTTTCTTAGGGCCACAAGGCTCACTCATCTAATTTTTCGAAACAATTTTTATATGTTTCAATGCTCTTAAAAGCGTTGAAACTTTAACTTGTACCAATTTTTCGTTAAACTGGGCTGCCTCCAGGCCTAGTTACCACTTAAGCCACATTAACCAAAGCGATTAATGGGTTTCACCTGCCATCTTGGTTGGGCATGGCCAATTTTTACTGAGGTACATTAGTACTGTTGGTACACCAATTTTTTGGGGCCCTCACCTACAGTGTAATCATAGCAATTTGTATGTTCTTCACCTGCACTCATGGTACAGAAGTGTGTGTGGGGTTGGCCTACACTTTAGCTACATAAATGTAACTTGGGCCTTGGCTATACTGCAGCTACTGAAATGGAACGAAGACTGCGCTCCCACTATACTGCTGCTTCGGAATTGTTACTGGGGCCTGTCTTGAGTGCTACTATTGCTGACATGGAACGAAGACTGCGCTCCCGCTATAATGCTGCTTCGGAATTGTTACTGGGGCCTGTCTTGAGTGCTTCTATTGCTGACATGGAACGAAGACTGCGCTCCCGCTATAATGCTGCTAGTGATATGTTAGTGGGGCCTGTCTTGAGTGCTACTATTGCTGGCATGGAACGAAGACTGCGCTCCCGCTATAATGCTGCTAGTGATATGTTAGTGGGGCCTGTCCTAAATGCTACGGCTGAAATGTTACGAATTCTGGGCTCTGCCTATACCGCTGCTAATGGTATGTCTCTGGGGTGTGGAAACAGAGGCTTCCCAAAGACATGATGGCGGCGAGGCCATTTCCCACCAACGCGGTTACTGTAAAGGTGCATATAACCACGGACACGTGTAGAGGACACGTAGTGCCTCAAAAACATCCCCCTCCTCCTCCAACAGGGAAAACAAACATTCTTGGCAAATGCCTTTGCATTGGTTCGTCTGGTGGCAGTCCAAGAATTTCACCTTTACCGACACTACAAGAGAGACCCCCCACCATCCCCCCCGCCACGGCCCACTTAATCCTGGCCACATTCCGAAAACCAACAAAATAAAACCGCGCTACTAGGTCCGCAGTCACCACCACATTACCACCAACGCGGTTACTGTTAAGGTGCATATAACCACGGACACGTGTAGAGGACACGTAGTGCCTCAAAAACATCCCCCTCCTCCTCCAACAGGGAAAACAAACATTCTTGGCAAATGCCTTTGCATTGGTTCGTCTGGTGGCAGTCCAAGAATTTCACCTTTACCGACACTACAAGAGAGACCCCCCACCATCCCCCCGCCACGGCCCACTTAATCCTGGCCACATTCCGAAAACCAACAAAATAAAACCGCGCTACTAGGTCCGCAGTCACCACCACATTACCACCAACGCGGTTACTGTTAAGGTACATATTACCAGTCTGACTGGGGCATGCAGACACCTTGACAGAATGAATAGTGTGTGGCACATAGGTTCCCCATTGCTATGCCCACGTGTGCAGCTCCTGATGGCGGTGGCACAGGATTATATTTCTCATTGCTTCTGTACAGCATTGTGGGCTATCGCCCCGCCACTTTTAAAGAGGGTCGCTGCCTAGCCGTGCCAACCTCTGCAGTGTGTGCCTGCGGTTCCTCCTCATGGCATACGCACTTCTAAATAGACATGAGGGTGGTGAGGCATTAGGGCAGCTGAAGGCTGCGCAGGGACACTTTGGTGTGCGCTGTGGGGGGGAGGGGGGGGGGGCGGTTGGGCAGCATGTAACCCAGGAGAAGTGGCAGTGGAGTGTCATGCAGGCAGTGATTGTGCTTTGTTGGAGGTAGTGTGGTGCTTAGCTAAGGTATGCCATGCTAATGAGGGCTTTTCAGAAGTAAAAGTTTTTGGGAGGGGGGGGCCCACTCTTGCCGCTATTGTGGCTTAATAGTGGGACCTGTGAACTTGAGATGCAGCCCAACATGTAGCCCCTCGCCTGCCCTATCCGTTGCTGTGTCGTTCCCATCACTTTCTTGAATTGCCCAGATTTTCACACAAGGAAACCTTAGCGAGCATCGGCGAAATACAAAAATGCTCGGGTCGCCCATTGACTTCAATGGGGTTCGTTACTCGAAACGAACCCTCGAGCATCGCGAAAATTTCGTCCCGAGTAACGAGCACCCGAGCATTTTGGTGCTCGCTCATCTCTATTGGCAACCAAAATTTAGGTGCACAATATCACTTTCAGGCTATACTTCTTTTTTCTATGAAGAAAAGCCCATTTGTCAGGTGAAGCATAAAAAGTTTCCAAAATTGTCTCAAACATATAGTAAATGTGACACAAAACATGTTTGGTGTGGATTTGTGTGCTTCTGCACAGCAGATTTTACCCTTTTAAATGAAGGATGAAAATCTGCTGTGGATCTGCACCAAAATCTGCATTCAAATCCGTACTGAATAGTGCAAATTGTGGTGCAGATTTTTTGTAGTTGTTGAAGACCTGCAGCAAATCATTTGTGTGTGAACACATCCCGAGACATGAAAGCTGAACTTTAATTGGTTTCTGTAGGAAACTTAGGCCGCCTGCAGACGAGCGGGTCGGATCCGGCAGGCGGCCTTAGGTGGTTTTTTTTCTAGGCATTATGGCAAAAGGGACCCATTGTTTCACGATTTCCAATGCCTTCTGTCTTTCCACGTTGTGATGATATGAGGATTTTTGCACTTAATTGAAACATACCACTTTGGCATGGCATCTTCTGGAGTGCCTCTCCATTATATCAGAGAGAATGCAGTTATTACTATTAAATCATCCAGTCCCTATAGAGTGGGAATGATGAAATCCTGTGAAAAGGAAAGAGAGGAATAAAAATTGTCAAATTTCACCTAGTTTCCTCAAACTACACTTTATGATAAATTAACCAATTTCGGTTTCCTCTTAGTCTTCCAGCTCTTGGATATATTGTTTCTGAGTTTAGTTATCGGGAGTGAAGGCAAAATAATTATCATTTGAAAGTCAAATGTGACCTTTTGTTTGAATTGTACTGCATTTCATGCAGGTTGACAGGTTTGTAAGTCTCTCATCCATGACTAACAAAGGAATATATTAATACTTTAGTATAAAAAGACATTGTATTGGCCATTCTAGGCAGAAATATAAAATCATATATTTACTTATTTATCTGACTGCCTTTTCATGTGTCTAGGCATAAATCTTTTGAATTCTTATTGTGCAGAGATCCTGTATGCATACGTATTGAAATTACAGCAATATGTATAGTGATTTTATCATCTGAAGTTCACAGAAGATTATTGATAGTGACTTATGGGTTTTTTTTCTTATAGCCATGCATTTGGTCCTTTAGATTTATGAATTTGTTCAACTGTTTAAAAAAAAATGAATCCACCACATCCACCGGTTTACCTTCTAAAACTTGATTCTGTCCATTCTGGACTATCGTAAAGTCAGAAAATTGAACCGATGCCAGCTATAAGCAGGTTCTGATGATTGAGATGATCTTGGGAAGAAAAACTTAAAAAATATGTATTTTACCAAAAACATTACCAGCTATATTTAACAACAAATTCTCTTCATATAAATAACATCATGACACCCAACATATATGTTAACCTGATGTTAAATGCACAATATAGTGTACAGCAATACTGAAATACACGCCATCAGTTGATCCCTCTGGGAGCTAAAAAAAAAAAAGAACAAATAAGTTATAGGTTTTTTTTAAAAACATTACTAAATAAAAAATATTTAAGTTTTAAAACACTTTTCCAATTTTTCACAATAAAAAAAAATAAAGATTGGTATTGCAATAGTATTGGCTGTAAAAGTCAGATCTATTAAAATATTGCTTTAGTTAGCCTGCTCATTGAATGCAATTACAGAGAAGCACTCAGTGTTCTCGTTACTCGAGACGAACTTTTCGCGATGCTCGAGGGTTCGTTTCGAGTAACGAACCCCATTGAAGTCAATGGGCGACTCGAGCATTTTTGTATATCGCCGATGCTCGCTAAGGTTTTCATTTCTGAAAATCTGGGAAATTCAAGAAAGTGATGGGAATGACACAGAAACGGATAGGGCAGGCGAGGGGCTACATGTTGGGCTGCATCTCAAGTTCCCAGGTCCCACTATTAAGCCACAATAGCGGCAAGAGTGCCCCTTCCCTCCCAACAATTTTTACTTCTAAAAAGCCCTCATTAGCAATGCATACCTTAGCTAAGCACCACACTACCTCCAACAAAGCACAATCACTGCCTGCATGACACTCCACTGCCACTTCTCCTGGGTTACATGCTGCCCAACCCCCCCGCACGACCCAGTGTCCACAGCGCACACCAAAGTGTCCCTGCGCAGCCCTCAGCTGCCCTCATGCCACACGCTGGCCTCATAGCCACACCACCCTCATGTCTATTTATAAGTGCGTCTGCCATGAGGAGGAACCGCAGGCACACACTGCAGAGGGTTGGCACGGCCAGGCAGCGACCCTCTTTAAAAGGGGCGGGGCGATAGCCCATAATGCTGTACAGAAGCAATGAGAAATCTAATCCTGTGCCACCTCCATCAGGAGCTGCACACGTGGGCATAGCAATGGGGAACCCATGTGCCACACACTATTCATTCTGTCAAGGTGTCTGCATGCCCCAGTCAGACCGGAGTTTTTTATAAATAGTCATTTGGGAATTCCGTGTGCACCCACAGCATGGATGGCTCCCTGGAACCCACCGGCGGTACATAAATATATCCCCTTGCATTGCCCATCACAACTGAGGTAACGTCAGGTTTAATGCAGGTGGTCTTCGGCCCACACTGCATGCCCCAGTCTGACCGGGGTTTTTAATACATAGACACTGGCAGGTACAACTCCCTAATGTGAAGTCCCTGTGGACCCACGGCATGGGTGGCTCCCTGGAACCCACCGGCGGTAATAAATATATCCCATTGCATTGCCCATCACAGCTGAGGTAACGTCCGATTAAATCCAGGTGGTCTTCGGCCCACACTGCATGCCCCAGTCTGACCGGGGTTTTTAATACATAGACACTGGCAGGTACAACTCCCTAATGTGAAGTCCCTGTGGACCCACGGCATGGGTGGCTCCCTGGAACCCACCGGTGGTACATAAATATATCCCATTGCATTGCCCATCACAGCTGAGGTAACGTCAGGTTTAATGCAGGTAGGCTTCGGCCCACACTGCATGCCCCAGTCAGACTGGGGTTCTTTAGAAGTAGACACAAGCAGTCACAACTCCGTGTGGACCGACAGCATGGGTGGGTCCCAGGAAGCCACCGGCGGTACATAGATATATCCCATTGCAGTGCCCTGGACAGCAAAGCTAACGTCAGATTAAATGCAGGTGGGCTTCGGCGGTACATTAATGTATCCCATTGCAGTGCCCTGCTCAGCAGAGCTAACGTCACATACAATACAGGTGTGCTTCGGCCCACAGTGCATGCCGCAGTCAGAGTGGTAATATGTACCTTAACAGTAACCGCGTTGGTGGGAATGTGGTGGCGACTGCGGACCTAGTAGCGCGGTTTTATTTAGTTGGTTTTCAGAATG
Source organism: Eleutherodactylus coqui (assembly GCF_035609145.1). Lineage (NCBI taxonomy): Eukaryota > Metazoa > Chordata > Amphibia > Anura > Eleutherodactylidae > Eleutherodactylus > Eleutherodactylus coqui. The sequence goes on along the minus strand of NC_089845.1, from coordinate 69,455,354 downwards.
CGGCCAGGATTAAGTGGGCCATGGCGGGGGAATGGTGGGGGGCTCTCTTGTTGTGTCGGTAAAGGTGAAATTCTTGGACTGCCACCAGATGGACCTATGCAAAGGTATTTGCCAAGAATGTTTTCATTGTTGGAGGAGGAGGGGGATGTTTTTGAGGCACTACGTGTCCTCTCCACGTGTCCGTGGTTATATGCACCTTAACAGTAACCGCGTTGCTGGGAAATGGCCTCGCCACCATCATGTCTTTGGGAAGCCTCCGTTTCCACAGCTCAGTGACATAGCATTAGCAGCGGTATAGGTAGAGCCCAGAATTAGTAACATTTCAGCGGTAGCATTAGGGACAGGCCCCAGTAATATATCACTAGCAGCAGTATAGGGGGAGCCCAGTATTAGTTCCATTTCAGTAGTAGTAGCAGTCCAGACAGGCCCCAGTAACAATTCCGAAGCAGCAGTATAGGGGGAGCACAGTATTAGTTCCATTTCAGTAGTAGTAGCAGTCCAGACAGGCCCCAGTAACAATTCCGAAGCAGCAGTATAGTGGGAGCACAGTATTAGTTCCATTTCACTAGTAGTAGCAGTCTAGACAGGCCCCAGTAACATATCACTAGCAGCAGTATAGGGGGAGCACAGTATTAGTTCCATTTCAGTAGTAGTAGCAGTCAAGACAGGCCCCAGTAACAATTCCGAAGCAGCAGTATAGGGGGAGCACAGTATTAGTTCCATTTCAGTAGTAGTAGCAGTCAAGACAGGCCACAGTAACATTCCCATTGCAGCAGTTTAGGGAGATAACAGTCTCTTGCACATTTCAGTAGTTGCAGTATAGACAAGGCCCCAGTTATATTTATGCAGCAAAAGTGTAGGCCAACCCCACACACCTTGCTGTACCATGAGTGCAGGCGAAGCCCATAAAAATTACTAGGATTACACTGTAGGCGAGGGCCCCAAAAAATTGGTGTACCAACAGTACTAATGTACCTCAGAAAAATTGCCCATGCCCAACCAAGAGGGCAGGTGAAACCCATTAATCGCTTTGGTTAATGTGGCTTAATTTGTACCTAGGCCTGGAGGCAGCCCAGTTGAAATAAAAATTGGTTCAGGTGCAAGTTTCAACGCTTTAATGAGAATTGAAACGTATAAACATTGTTTACTAAAGTCATATGTCTGAGCCTTGTGGGCCTAAGAAAAATTGCCCATTCGGCGTGATTACGTGAGGTTTCAGGTGGAGGAGCAGGAGGAGGAGGATGAATAGAATACACAGGTTGATGAAGCTAAAAGGTCCCCGTTTTTGATGATGATAGAGAACGATGCTTCCATCCGCGGGTGCAGCCTACGTATTGTTTAGGTACTGCTGCTGTCCGCTGGTGGAGAAGAGAAGTCTGGGGAAATCCAGGCTTTGTTCATCTTTATGAGTGTAAGTCTGTCAGCACTGTCGGTTGACAGGCGGGTACGCTTATCCGTGATGATTCCCCAAGCCGCACTAAACACCCTCTCTGACAAGACGCTAGCCGCAGGACAAGCAAGCACCTCCAGGGCATTAAGCGCGAGTTCAGGCCACGTGTCTAGCTTCGACACCCAGTAGTTGTAGGGGGCAGAGGCGTCACGGAGGACGGTCGTGCGATCGGCTACGTACTCCCTCACCATCCTCTTACAGTGCTCCCGACCGAATCAGCCTTGACTGGGGAGCGGTGACACAGTTTTGCTGGTGATCCATAAAGCTGGCAAAGGCCTTGGAGAGTGTTCCCCTGCCTGCGCTGTACATGCTGCCTGATCTCCGCGCCTCCCCTGCTACCTGGCCCTCGGAACTGCGCCTTCTGCCACTAGCGCTGTCGGATGGTAATTTTACCATCAGTTTGTCCACCAGGGTCCTGTGGTATAGCATCACTCTCGAACCCCTTTCCTCTTCGGGTATGAGAGTGGAAAGGTTCTCCTTATAGCGTGGGTCGAGCAGTGTGTACACCCAGTAATCCGTAGTGGCCAGAATGTGTGTAACGCGAGGGTCACGAGAAAGGCATCTTAACATGAAGTCCGCCATGTGTGCCAGGGTACCTGTACGCAACACATGGCTGTCCTCACTAGGAAGATCACTTTCAGGATCCTCCTCCTCCTCAGGCCATACACGCTGAAAGGATGACAGGCCAGCAGCATGGGTTACCCTCAGCAGTGGGCCAAGCTGTCTCTTCCCCCTCCTCCTCATGCTCCTCCCCCTCCTCCTCCTCAATGTGCTGAGATATAGACATGAGGGTGCTCTGACTATCCAGCGACATACTGTCTTCCCCCGCCTCCGTTTCCGAGCGCAAAGCGCCTGCCTTTATGCTTTGCGGGGAACTTCTCAAGAGGCATAGCAGAGGAATGGTGACGCTAATGATTGCAGCATCGCCGCTCACCATCTGGGTAGACTCCTCAAAGTTTCCAAGGACCTGGCAGATGTCTGCCAACCAGGCCCACTCTTCTGTAAAGAATTGAGGAGGCTGACTCCCACTATGCCGCCCATGTTGGAGTTGGTATTCCACTATAGCTCTACGCTGCTCATAGAGCCTGGCCAACATGTGGAGCGTAGAGTTCCACCGAGTGGGCACGTCGCACAGAAGTCGGTGCACTGGCAGATTAAACCGATGTTGCAGGGTCCACAGGGTGGCAGCGTCCATCTTGGACTTGCGGAAATGTGCGCTGAGCCGGCGCGCCTTTCCGAGCAGGTCTGACAAGCGTGGGTAGATTTTCAGAAAGCGCTGAACCACCAAATTAAAGACGTGGGCCAGGCATGGCACGTGCGTGAGGCTGCCAAGCTGCAGAGCCGCCACCAGCTTACGGCTGTTGTCACACACGACCATGCCCGGTTGTAGGCTCAGCGGCGAAAGCCAGCGGCCGGTCTGCTCTGTCAGACCCTGCAGCAGTTCATGGGCCGTGTGCCTCTTCTCTTCTAAGCTGAGTAGTTTCAGCACGGCCTGCTGGCGCTTTCCCACCGCTGTGCTGCCACCCCGCGCGACACCGACTGGTGGCGACGTGCTGCTATTGACACATCTTGATTGCGAGACAGAGGTTGCGTAGGAGGAGGAGGAGGGTGGTTTAGTGGAGGAAGCATACACCGCCGCAGATACCAGCACCGAGCTGGGGACCGCAATTCTGTGGGTGGGTAGGACGTGAGTGTTCCCAGGCTCTGACTCGGTCCCAGCCTCCACTAAATTCACCCAATGTGCCATCAGGGAGATATAGTGGCCCTGCCCGCCTGTGCTTGTCCACGTGTCCGTTGTTAAGTGGACCTTGGCAGTAACCGCGTTCGTGAGGGCGCGTACAATGTTGCGGGAGACGAGGTCGCGCAGGGCTGGGACGGCACATCGGAAAAAGTAGTGGCGACTGGGAACCGAGTAGCGCGGGGCCGCCGCCGCCATCATGTTTTTGAAAGCCTCTGTTTCCACAAGCCTATACGGCAGCATCTCCAGGCTGATCAATTTGGCTATGTGCACGTTTAACGCTTGAGCGTGTGGGTGCGTGGCGGCGTATTTGCGCTTGCGCTCAAACAGTTGCGCTAGCAACGGCTGGACGGTGCGCTGAGAGACATTGCTGGATGGGGCAGAGGACAGCGGAGGTGAGGGTGTGGGTGCAGGCCGGGAGACGGTAGTGCCTGTGTCCTGAGAGGGGGGTTGGATCTCAGTGGCAGGTTGGGGCACAGGGGGAGAGGCAGTGGTGCAAACCGGAGGCGGTGAACGGCCTTTGTCCCACCTTGTGGGGTGCTTGGCCATCATATGCCTGCACATGCTGGTGGTGGTGGCTCCCCGCTTGATCTTGGCGCGACAAACCTTGCACACCACAGTTCGTCGGTCGTCTGCACTCTCAGTGAAAAACTGCCACACCTTTGAGCACCTCGGCCTCTGCAGGGTGGCATGGCGCGAGGGGCGCTTTGGGAAACAGTTGGTGGATTATTCGGTCTGGCCCTGCCTCTACCCCTGGCCACCGCACTGCCTCTTCCAACCTGCCCTGCTGCTGCACTTGCCTCCCCCTCTGAAGATCTATCCTCAGTAGGCTTAGCAAACCAGGTGGGGTCAGTCACCTCATCGTCCAGCTGCTCTTCCTCCGAATCCTCTGTGCGCTCCTCCCTCGGACTTACTCCAATTACTACTACCTGACTGATAGACAACTGTGTCTCATCGTCATCGTCCTCCTCACCCACTGAAAGCTCTTGAGACAGTTGCTGGAAGTCCCCAGCCTCATCCCCCGGACCCCAGGAACTTTCCAAAGGTTGGGCATCGGTCACGACAAACTCCTGCGGTGGGAGAGGAACTATTGCTGCCCATTCTGGGCAGGGGCCGAGAAAAGTTCCTGGGAGTCTGCCTGCTCCTCAGAATGTGTCATTGTAATGGAGTGAGGAGGCTGGGAGGAAGGAGGAGCAGCAGCCAGAGGATTCAGAGTTGCAGCAGTGGACGGCGTAGAAGTCTGTGTGGTCGATAGATTGCTGGATGCACTTTCTGCCATCCACAACAGGACCTGCTCACACTGCTCATTTTCTAATAAAGGTCTACCGCGTGGACCCATTAATTGTGAGATGAATCTGGGGACCCCTGAAATTTGCCTCTCTCCTAATCCCGCAGCAGTCGGCTGCGATACACCTGGATCAGGAGCTCGGCCTTTGCCCACACCCTGACTTGGGCCTCCGCGTCCTCGCCCGCGTCCACGTCCTCTAGGCCTACCCTTACCCCTCAGCATGGTGTATTACGAGTAGTGCAGAAACAGAACGCTGTAATTAAATGTGCCGCTTATTGGCCTGTGGTTGGAGGCTGACTTCGCTTACGGAACGCACAGCAGAGCCAGCAAACAATTTTGCCCACGCCTGCACTGTGACGTAGGTGCGTATGACCCAGCTAGTGGAATTCACAGCGCAGAAGCAGTCAAGTGGCCAAAGGCCACTAGTAGGCCCTAAGTATTTTGCTTCTATTTTTTTAAATGCAGAGCTGGTACAGCAGACAGATACTGTAGGCAGCGTATATTATGTATACTGTTTCCCTCTGGCGGGATGACGGCGGTGATGTAACAATTTTGCACACGCCTGCACTGTGACATAGGTGCGTATGACTCAGCTAGTGGAATTCACAGTGCAGAAGCAGTCAAGCCTGCTGTAACGCTTAGCTGCGTATTAATTAGGACTACTACCCCCAGCAGACACGCAGTACACTGAAGACGGTCACAGGCAGCCCAAATATACTATTTTCCCCCAATTTTTTTGAAAAACCCCACTGCCTATATAGCCTGTACATCTCTTTCCCTGTACCACTGTCCCTGCCTCACCAGCACTGGCCCTGTACTCTGTACAATGACTGCAGACTGAGGACGCAATGCTCTGCACGCCCGATATACAAAAAAAAAAAAATGTGGAACACTGCTCACAGCAGCCTCAACAGTACTGCACACGGTCAGATGTGGCCCTAAGAAGGACCGTTGGGGTTCTTGAAGCCTAATATAACTCCTAACGCTCTCCCTATAGCAGCAGCAGCATCAGCAGCACTGCCCCTGATCTCTATCAGAATGCATCTGTGGCGAGCCGCGGGCGGGGCAGATTTTAATACTTTGGTGTCACCTGATCTCCCCAGCCACTCACTGCAGGGGGGTGGTATAGGGCTGGAACATCACAGGAGGAAGTTGTAATGCCTTCCATGTCTTTCTATTGGCCAGAAAAGCGCGCAAATTTCTAAGAGATGAAAGTGAAAGTAACTCGAACATCGCGTGGTGCTCGTCTCGAGTAACGAGCATCTCGAACACCCTAATACTCGAACGAGCATCAAGCTCGGACAAGTACGCTCGCTCATCTCTATTTAAAACCTTAATAAAATAATACTTAAAATTATTATACACTAAAATGAACTGTCCGTCTTGAAATGCTCAGGGAGACTAGTATAATGATACAATTAAGAGTCTTCAGTAGAGATGAGCGAGCATACTCGCTAAGGGCAAATACTTGAGCGAGTATTGTCCTTGGCGAGTACCTGCCCGCTCGTGAGAAAAGATTCGGGTGCTGGCGGGGGGCGGGGAGCGTCAGGAGAGAGCGGGGGTGAACAGGGGGAGGATCTTTCTCTCTCTCCCCTGCGCCCTCCTGCTCACTTCCGCAACACACCGCTCACCCCTGCTGGCACCTGAATCTTTTCTCATGAGTGGGCAGGTACTCGCTAAGGACAATACTCGCTCTAGTATTTGCCCTTAGTGAGTATGCTCGCTCATCTCTAGTCTTCAGGTATCTTTGTGCACTATTCGTCCTGTGCAGTGTCATTTTTGACTATACTTGAGGTAAAGGACAGCTCTCTGAAGACGTTTGATTATGCCTTACAGATGTTTTCAATTATCTTCATTATTTCTTCCCATTTGTACTGCATGTATTGTTGACCCTAATGTTGATTGGCCCTCCTGGTACATTTATTTTTACTTTATTTAATATATTAGTTCTATATTTGCTAAACATGAGATTCAGGAGAACATTTATTGGATTGGATCTATGAGAATGTTGCATGAATTGGTTCTGTGTTTAGATTAACTTTTTTTCACAAACACATATATTAAAAAATGTATGGTTGAAAGTATGATGAGAATTGATTATCTCACTTAGATGACCGTGTTTGATATACCATTTTAAAACTATGCACATTCATTCCCTAACAGTCACATTAAAATTGGAAAACAAACTCTAAAAAATGTAACTTTTTTAATTGCAGATTTAGAATTTATGTCTCATGTAAATATATTTGACACAGAATTCAGTCATCTTAAAGGGGTTGTCCCGCGCCTAAACGGGTTTTTTTTTTTTCAATAGCCCCCCCGTTCGGCGCGAGACAAACCCGATGCAGGGGTTAAAAAAAAACAGCGGATAGTACTTACCCGAATCCCCGCGCTCCGGTGACTTCTTACTTACCTTGGGAAGATGGCCGCCGGGATCTTCACCCTCGGTGGACCGCAGGTCTTCTGTGCGGTCCATTGCCGATTCCAGCCTCCTGATTGGCTGGAATCGGCACACGTGACGGGGCGGAGCTACAAGAAGCAGCTCTCTGGCACGAGCGGCCCCATTCAGAAGGGAGAAGACCGGACTGCGCAAGCGCGTCTAATCGGGCGATTAGACGCTGAAAATTAGACGGCACCATGGAGACGAGGACGCTAGCAACGGAACAGGTAAGTGAATAACTTCTGTATGGCTCATAATTAATGCACAATGTACATTACAAAGTGCATTAATATGGCCATACAGAAGTGTATACCCCAACTTTGTTTCGCGGGACAACCCCTTTAAGTGCAGCCCTTAAGCCCTTTAAGCCCTTAAAGGGGAAAGGGGTTGTCCCGTGGCGAAATCAAAAAAAAAAATTTTCTACCTACCCCCACATTGTGCCCCGTTATAAACAATCCCTTTGTTATTTTTAAAACAAAAAAATCGCTTACCTGCATTCCCGTTCGGGCAGTTTCTTTTCTTCTTTTAAAGATGGCCGCCGGTCCTTTTCCAGTGATGCACCGCGGTTTTCTCCCATGGTGCACCGCGGGTCTTCTCCCATGGTGAACCGTGGATGTCTTGCGTTCCACTGCCGATTACAGCCACCTAATTGGCTGATCGGCACCACGTGACGGGGCAGAGCTATGATGACGACGCACAGACCAGCTCTCCGGCGCGAGCTCACAGCAGAAGACCGGACAGCGCAAGCGTGTCTAAAGAAGCCAGAAGATGCAGAAATTCGTCGGAGCCATGGAGACGGGGACGCCAGCAACGGAGTGGGTAAGTGAATAACTTCTGTATGGCTCATATTTAATGCACGATGTATATTACAAAGTGCATTAATATGGCCATACAGAAGTGCTTAACCCCACTTGATTTCACGGGACAACCCCTTTAATGACATAACTAATTTTAGTCTTAAGAGTCTTGTGTTCCAGTAGTCATAACTTTTTCATTTTTTCATCAATGTAGCTGTATGACACCTTATATATTGGGGAACTAGTTCTCATTTATATAAGAACCAATTTCGGGTACATACAATGAATTGAATGACTTTTACTAATATTTTTGCTAGGGAGCAATGAATAAAGCAATTTTACCATTGTTTGTTGGGATTTATTTTTATGTTAATTTTATGCTGTGATTCATTACAATTATGTCAACACTAAGTTTATAGAAGCTTTATTCTGTTTAAGTACTTTTGCACAATGAAAACACTTAAAAAAAAAAATTGTGTGGCACCAGATTCCAGGAGCAAAGCATTTTTAATTCTCAGTCGACACAGCTGTACGAGGCCTTCTTTTTTGTGGGATTGCTGGTAGTTTTTATTGGTACCATTTTAAGGTATATTAGACTTTTTAATTATTTTTTATTTGTTTTAGGAAAGCACAATGAATAGAAAACAGATATTTTGTTGTTTTGTTTTTTTTAAAACGAAATTTACCATGCTGGATAAATAATGTAAAATGTTATAGTACGGGTTGTTATCGTTGCAGTGATAACTATTGTGTGTGGGTTTTTTTGTTTGTTTTTTCAATATTTAAAGCCTCACGTAAGAGGGTAAAAAGTTGTTAATTTTGTTTTCTGTAAAAATGTTTAGATGCCAATGACTGCAGCATCTGTGGGGTTAAATGCTGCAGAGGAGAGATTAGATCAGCAAGTCCTCATCGCTCCTTTTCTGGGGGAAAAAAAGGATCTGTCAATCAGAGAGCAAATATGTTCTCTGATTGATGGGGCTGATAACATGGACAAAAATTTGTGTCACACCTCCCGTAGGACAGGGAGAAAAACAGGAAATAGATAAATCTTCTATGTTGCCTGCTCCTTACCTCTCCCCCCTCTCTCCACTGAAAACACTAACTGAAAATCCAAAAATGCTAGCTTTAAAATAACTCAATAAGCATGTCAGTAGCACTGACAGATTGGAGCTACAGCTGTTTAAAGTAAAACTGTAATGTCCTTTTTCCTATTAAACAAAAAAGGCTTGTCCTAAGCTGTTGGGAGGTTAATATGGATTTTGCCCCTGTTTGTGGCTGTAACACACTGCAATCCTCTGAGAAGGCCTTCCCCAAGATTTTGGAGTATGTCTGTGGGAATTTGTGCTCATTAAGCTGAAAGAATATTTCTAAGGTTGGTCAGCGATGTTGCAAAAGAGGTCAGGCCTGGAATCAGGGTTCCAGTTCATCCCAAAGGTGTTCAATTGGTTGAAGCCAGGACATGGGGCAAGTCACTCGAGTTTCTCCACACCATACTCTTCTAGTGTGCAGAGGGGTACAGTTATGCAAGGGCAAGTAGTCTAAACCATGGGAAACAGTGCAATTCATTTTTTTCTCCTTCAGCAAATTTTACTATGCTTTTTCACATTTCCTCATCACCGAGAACTCATTTGCTTTATTGTACTTTGAGTTCTTGTTGGGTAACTGTACAATTTCTGGAGTCATCTAAAAGACCTGGGATTTGTGATTTGGGTGCAGCTGAAACCCTTGGTGGTGCCTCCTCCCTTAACGCAAGCCTGACTCGACACTGCCGTAGGTTTTGAATCTGCAGCGCAAATTCTGAACTGCATAGGGCCACTAAAAAGCAGGAACATCCATGTAAAGAAGCTGCTGCACTCAGGATCTTGATATTACAATTTTATACAGTACTTTCTGGTGCTTAATATAAGAACATATTGTGTAAAGCTGAAAAAAAGCCCTATTTCAGTCTATTACCCTTTATATTGATCATGAGGAAGTTAAAAAAAACATAAGATAAAAGCCAATATTACTCATTTGGTGACAAAATTCCCTTCCAAATCCAATCTGGAAATCTGAGTAAATCCCTGGATCAACAAAGCTTCCGAAGTAATCGGTGACTATAACATATAATATTGTTACACTCAAAAAAACATGTGGGCCCCTCTTAAACTCTTAGTGAGTTCGCCATCACCACATCCTTGGGCAGAGTGTTTCATACTCTGAGTGCTCTTGAGGCCCTTTTACATGGGTCGACAGTCTGTTAAGCGACTGCACGAGTGCTGACGTCACTGCTAAGGTCATCAGCGCTCATGTACAGCTTTCAAACTGAAAGTCCTGTCGTCGGATCACTGGCTCCCTGTCGGCTTCTTGCTCCCTGCTCAGCACTTCCTATGGGAAGCACTGAGCGGGGAGTTGTCACACATGATGAGAATCCAGGAAGGTTTTTTAAGTTGACTGAAAAGTCAGTTTAAACAACCAGTAATGACAAGTGAGTGATATTTTCGCTTTACACTTTACTATTTTATCGCTCATTTCGCTTGTTTTAAAAAAATTTGAGCAATAATTGTTGTGTATAAAAGGGCCTTTACAGTAAAGAACCCCCATTTATGTTTATGTACAAACCTTTTTTCTTCTTTAAGTAAAGGATTTCCCCTTGTTACAGTCAAAAATGCAAGCATTCCTGCAAATCAGTTTTTAAAAAAGGTAATGAGAAAAAAATAGTTCATTTTTCCTCTTTTTTCTATTCATATAGCTGAAGTACAGCTAAGGGTTAGTTTTAGTCTTTTGGCAAAGGGTCCATCTACCTCCACTTTTGCTGCTTTTATTTGCTTTTAAATAATTTTTTCCATATAGCTTTTTAATACTTCTTCGCTGCCTTTTTGTTTTAGTAGTTTAAATGCATTCTTTTTGGTTGTTTATTGCCCCCTTTATATCTTTATTGAGCCCCATTGGTTTTCTTCTATTCCTAATCCTTTTATTCTTGTACAGTATGAACCAAGTAATTAAGGAGGTTTTATAAATGTCCCATTTATTGTCCGTACTCTTATTTCTGAGGACACTGGCCTTGACACAGTGAGGTTAAGGGCATCCCTAAGCTGATTGAATTTTGCCTTTCTCACCTTTAGTATTTTTGTAGCTACCTGATAAAACACCCCTTTGAAAGACCAGTGGAAATGTATTATATTGTGGTCAGTATTTTCTAGGTGCGCCCCAACCTGCACCTTTGTTAATCTTTCAGGTCTGCTGGTTAAGTCCAAATTGGCCATCCCTCTAGTTGGGTCCTGCACAATTTGGTAAAGGTAATTATATTTAGTTATTGACAGAAATTTCTTTCTTTTATGGGATCTACAAGTTTCAGTCTCCCAATTTATATCCAGATAGTTAAAGTCCTCCATAATAATTACCTCATTGTGATTTTTTGCTTCATCTATTTTCCTTATGCCGGTTTAACATCTACGTGAAAGAGGTTCCATTGCAGATCTGGCTGAAATAACCAGAAAAAAAACCCTGCATGCAGCACTTTTTCTTATGTCCAGCAGCTGGGCGGAAAGGCAGCAGACCCTTCTATAGTCAATGGGGTCCATCCAGTGCTGTTTGGTTCCATTCAGAGATTAAACCATTCATCTGCAGGAATTCCCCTTACCTCAGGGAAGCGTCCTGACTCTGAGTCCACTTACCTTGTGTGCATGCCCTCACAAAGTCACTTGTCCCAACACCTTCTTGCATTCCAAAAATGCGCGCTCTCTCAAACTATCCTAACTGGGCAAAATTTTTATCGCCCAACTTTTGTTCCTGTACTTAAACAGGAGCTATAGTCTTAAAGGCACAAGCGTCAACAATTCTCCCACCATACACAGCCATATACAATTACTCTGGCACCTTCTTTAGATTATGGGCTACAGAGCATGCAAAGCATCCACCCAGTCCTCAGACTGCCTTGAGTAACTTAAAGGGGTTGTCCCGCGCCGAAACATTTTTTGTTTTTTTTCAATAGCCCCCCCCGCCCGTTCGGCGCGAGACAAACCCGATGCAGGGGTTTAAAAAAAAACCGGATAGTACTTACCCGAATCCCCGTGCTCCGGTGACTTCTTACTTACCTTGCGAAGATGGCCGCCGGGATCTTCACCCTCGGTGGACCGCAGGTCTTCTGTGCGGTCCATTGCCGATTCCAGCCTCCTGATTGGCTGGAATCGGCACATGTGATGGGGCGGAGCTACGAGGAGCAGCTCTCTGGCACGAGCGGCCCCATTCAGAAGGGAGAAGACCGGACTGCGCAAGCGCGTCTAATCGGGCGATTAGACGCTGAAAATTAGACGGCACCATGGAGACGAGGACGCCAGCAACGGAACAGGTAAGTGAATAACTTCTGTATGGCTCATAATTAATGCACAATGTACATTACAAAGTGCATTAATATGGCCATACAGAAGTGTATACCCCAACTTTGTTTCGCGGGACAACCCCTTTAAGCACTTGGGTCTGCACCTGCATGCTAACACTTACAGCTGCTTCTGTAGGGGCAGTAGTTGCTGCAGCTGATGCCCTGCTTTTTTCCTGGAGGGCAGGGTTGCAGAGTTAATCTGTGCAATGCCTTGTGCTGTGACCTGACTTGTGCTTTGTCCTGACTTGGCCTTTATCTATCGCCTCTGACAGACCAGTTGACACTTACTGGTGAGGTTGTATCTTTTGCTGCAGTCTCCTTCACCTCCTTCCTTCTCTTCCCCATATTCAATTGCATGTTAAATTGGGCATGCAATAGTCACAAGTAATGCTTAACCACATAGATAATACGTACGGGTGTAGGTCCATTGTTAGCATCAGAAACGTAAGCTCCTTATGATAAAAATATGGCCTTTTTTTATTTTCTGGAGACACTCTTACCCTTTGCAGTAAATTCGCACCTGAACTGGTCACGGGCGCTGCGCTATTTAGTTTTAAGCTCATCCACTGCCAAAAAAAGAAACACAAATAAAAGAGCATTTTTTACATCAATTTAATTATAAAAAAACAGCATAGAAACAACAACAACTGGATACTCACATAGATCTTTTTTTTCAGGATTGCCCCATTTGTCAGGATGCATTTGCTGCACGATTTCATCCCAGACCCTTTTCCATGCCTATCCTAATAGTCAGCCCTGTTCAAATCCCAGATTACTGGGTGCTCTTGCATCAGGGCTATCAGTTTTCAACTACAGTAGCAATGCAGAGCACCACCACAAATCGAGAATATAACTTCAGCTAGGATATACAGTAACGCTATTCTGGTAAAATATAGCTGAATGGAAAGTGCAACATTATTAACCCCTTAAGGACTAAGCACATTCAATTTATGGTGCTTGGTCTTGGGCTTTAATCCCGGCTGATAGTAAAAATACGGCACAATATAGCAAGAGTAGGTTGGGTCCTTGGCTGTGACTAACTTTTAACTGCTTCTGATTTCTCCTTTACAGGCTATGTAGTGAATAGAGAAAGTAAAAGTGCTATTTCCATTATTTGACCCAGCTATCACGTGACTGCTGGGTGCCCCTGCCAAGCCAGAGCTGCAGAGTCACCACAATAAAATCATTAAATTTGAGTTTGCTATAGTGTGTGACCTGTCAGGCAAGGTTAAAGTTCCTATGTTAAGTATAGAGCGCTGTTGTGCTTCAACGAACAGTGCCACTAGGAGAGTCAACCATTGCAGACAGAGAGAGAGTGAAGCGTTGAGTGAGTAAGAGAGTATGAGTGAGTGAGTGAGTGAGTGAGTGAGTGAGAGAAAGAGAGAGAGAGAGAGAGAAATCCTCACTGTTCAGTACTGAAAAAATAAGTGAACTTCTCGCTGGTGGGCTCCACATTAAAGGGATTTCAAACCAGGTAGATCAAAAATGGCTTCAGCTGTACTTTTTTTTGTAAAGAAAACAGAGAACAACATTTTCTATTTTCACCAAGAGTTTGAGCGGCGTCATCCTCTTTCAATGTATTGTATACCCAAAAAGTCATTTTAAACATCATATATGTCATAATCCAAGCGATACGCTTGGCCTTATATAACTGTAGTGTCTCAGAACATCATCCTGGTCCCATCCATTATTGTCATACATGTCTGTCTTATGTGGATGCACTGTGCAAAACTGTCATGTCTATTTTCTGTATGTCTATTGCACAGCTGCAGGGGCTGAAGGGTTAACTCTCTTGAAATCATTGCCTGTCAGCTCTGCTGCATGCTAAATGTATCTATGTTATCCTGTCATGTGGTACAAGTGATGTTATAAATGTGAGTGTCTGAGAGCGGAAAGGGGTCTACTTCTATCTGTGTTGGAGCAAGGTTCCATCTCACCTGCTGCTCGGAGCTAACACAGAGCCACATGGAAGCACCATCAACTCCTAAGTTTGTGAAGATGGAAAAGGAGGAATGACATCCCGTAGCGCATGGGGTGTGGATGTAATAGGAGTGAACATCATCTAGAGAGAGATAGAACAACCCAAATCCTAATTGCTACTAAACCAGATACCCGTTCACATCACGGCAGTTAATCTTTCCTGTGTAGCTGTCCTCCAACGGATCACCACACAGAAGTATGTGATTTCAACACCCACGCGGAGAATGTGTGGGGTGTAGAGATGAGCGAGCGTACTTGCTAAGGCAAATTACTCGAGCAAGTATTGCCATTTTTGAGTACATGCCCGCTCATCCCAAAAGATTCGGGGGCCGCTGGGGTGCAGCGGGGGAAAGTGGGGAGGAACGGGGGGGGGGGGATATCCCTCTCTCTCTCCTTCCCCCGCTCCCCCATGCTCACTCCAGCAACTCACCGCTCATCCCCGCTGGCCGCCGAATCTTTTGAGACGAGCGGGCATGTACTCGAAAATGGCAATACTCGCTCGAGTAATTTGCCTTAGCAAGTACGCTCGCTCATCTCTAGTGGGGTGCATTTATTCTAAGTCTTCTGCTAAGTAATTGTATTTTATAAGAGAGTATGTGGAGAGGACCTTGCTTTATTGCCTCTTCTGGAGTATATATTGTGTCTACGGCCGGTGACATACAGATAATGTGGACTATAGGGCCGTATTATTCCTGTGTAATTTTTGCCTCCCAACCTCTGAGCTTCTGCCTGTAACTACTGCTGTGAATGCACCTGTGATTACCCATTTCGTAACGTTATTCAAGTAAAGTTTTACCGGGTCTCAACAGTTCCTGAGGTCCGAGGTACGATACATTTGCCCAGTGTTTATTGATACACCGTGTATGAATGCCGGTGTGTGGAACGGTGGCATCACGACCTACTACCCCCCTCATCCTGAGGACTACTGGCCCTATCCTTTGCTGTGGTAACTCCCTCCGGGAACAGGACGTGGTAATTGTCACCGTGACAGGTCCATGCCTCCCAACTCCAGCCGTATGCGTGGGTAGCAGTCATCATCCCCTGCAGTATCCCACGCCTGGGCACTGCAACTATTTTTGGCCTCTCAAGCAGGCCATTACATAACATCATTACTAAATGTTATGCATTGTTTGGACTTTTAGCTTGGACATACTCCTACTCCTGCCATTTCCCATTTGCTTAGGAGATGATAAACAAAAGACAAAATCCTCGTATTTCCATGAATATTCCTAACATTGATCACATACCACTTAGGGCTCCCACCCACTGGCGATATTTTCTCCACTCCACTCCACTAAAGTTAAAGTCTCGCATCGCAGTGTGAGAAAAAAAATCGTCATGACGCCGGGGATATCAGCATCACGCCGACATATCACCAGTCTTTGCAATGGGGCCAGCGGCAGCAGCGCTAGCCCCATTGAAAAGAGATGGAGAATGCCGCGGACTTCTGCCACAGCTGTGACAGCTGTAACAGCTGTGGCAGGAGTTTCCATCATCCCCGCGGGGAATCCTTTGCCACAGCTGTCACAGCTGTCACAGCTGTGGCAGAAGTCCCCGGCATTCTATCCCATTGCTTTCAATGGGAATCGGCACAGCTGCTGATCCCATTGAAAGCACTGCTTTGGCAAGCCCCGTAGAATGATTATCGGGGAAGGGCTGGAAATACAAGCCCTTCCCCGATAATCTGGCAAAAGTGTTAAAAAAATAAAATAAATCATACTCACCTCTCCTGCGCTCAGCCGCGTCCTCCTGCTAGCTGCCCGACACTGCTATGAAGCTCTTTCAGCAGTCGGGGATTTAAAAATCCCCGCCTCCTGAAAGGGCTGTGCAGATTGGCTGAGGGCTCAGCCAATAGCAGCTACTGCTTAGCTATTGGCTGAGCGCTCAGCCAATCACACATAGCTCTTAGCTATTCATTCACTAAGATATAGCTATTCATGAATGAATAGCTAAGAGCTATGTGTGATTGGCTGAGCGGTCAGCCAATAGCTAAGCAGTAGCTGCTATTGGCTGAGCCCTCAGCCAATCTGCACAGCCCTTTCAGGAGGTGGGGATTTTTAAATTCCCGACTGCTGAAAGAGCTTCATAGTAGTGCCGGGGAGCCAGCAGGAGGACGCGGATGAGCGCAGGAGAGGTGAGTATGATTTATTTTATTTTTTTTAACACTTTTGTGGGGATGAAGGAAACTCCTGCCGCAGCTATCACAGCTGTGGCAGAAGTCCGCGGCATTCTCCCTATGCTTTCAATGGGGCTAGCGCTGCTGTCGCTGGCCCCATTGAAAGCATTTGCGATATGCCGGTTCTATACTGGCCTCTTTCTTGCGCTGCGATGCGCGGGTTTTCTCGTGCTCTCGCAGCGCAAGACAGAAAATATCGCCAGTGGGTGGGAGCCCTTAACCACAAACTAGAGGAAAAGGTCCACATGGCCAGAGCTCATGGTGTCTTAAATTCCTCAGTATTCTTAAAGGCTACCTAATTTCTCTATCATCAGTGAAGAAAGATATAATAGCTCTACATGTCACCGGAAAATAAATTCCGCAAAAATAATTTTAAGAAGAGCTGAAGAAAAAAAAATAGGGCAGTAAAACCACCACATGGTTAAAATCCCTAAAAAGTGCCTGGCCCTTTTGGATCAAAATGCATTGGTACTTAATGGGTTAAATGAATGGGAGCAGCTGCACAGATCTAGTTCATCAAGAATAGCAGGAAAGAAAGTGAACAACTGAAAACCATTGAATCCAACTAACCATTCCATAGCAAGAAAAACAACATGGTACCCAAAGATTAGATAACCAGTGAGGATTATAGCTCAAATACTCCTCTCCATTTACACCTGGACACTAATGCTTCAGTTTTACATAAGACGACTGTCCGCTAAATGACTGCATGAGCGCTGATGTCACCGCTAAGTTGTTAGCGCTCGTGCAGAACATTTAGGCAGGTAGATCACCGCTGAAATATCGCTGACTTCTTGCTCAGCACTTCACATTCTAAGTAAAACACTGAGCAGGGAGCATTTAAACGCAGCGAGAAGTGAATGAACAAGCGATGATTTTTATACTGATTGAGGGCTCATTCAGATAAGCATTTCTTTTGCGCGCACCTATGTGCGCAAAAAAAAGCGCATCTATTAGAACCATTGGATCCCTATGGCACTGGTCGGCTACAGCCAGCTCCATTGAACACAGTGAGATTCTGGCAACCCCCGCAGTGATTTTCAGTGAAGAGCTTGAAATACAAGCCCTTCCCTGAATTAAGCCCTATGTGAAAGTAAAAAAAATAAAATACATTACCTAGCGGCACTGTCCGGAGTCTGGCGCATCTTCTCTCTGTGAAGCTGGCACTGTACTAAAGCATTTTTTTCTGGCAGGGTATTTAAAAATCCCTGTCAAAAGAAAACTCTGATTGGCTGAACGCTGTGACTAATCAGAGGCAGCATTCAGCGTTCTGACCACTGCTGACTTCTTTCCACTGCACTCCAACCTGAAACATACATTTCCTTGCAATATACTGTAACTCCCTCAAGTGCTACATATTCTGCATTACAACTGACTATTATAAAGAACTGTGCTTGTTGTCTCTCCTACGGGACTCCAGATCCGAGAACCAACATTACTACACTCCTATACACAGTGCACACAAAGAAGAGGAGATCCTGCTCCTTTATCTCTCTGCAGCCCACTCTCAGGAACAGCAACATCATGGAGGACATTATACAGCAGTAATGCGCTCTGTAGTTTTTCTTTAAGGCCTCATTCAGACGAGCATGTGTTTTGGCGCGCATAATGCACGCTTCTAAAAGAAACGCTGGGTTCCTATAGAAGTATTCAAATGCGTGGAATTTAAAACGCAAAACAGCACGCACCTAAAAAAGATAGGTCATAGGTGCACATTTTGTAGGAGTTTCCATTGACTCCTGGTCAGAAACACCTTTTAAATGTCCCGCTGTTAACTCCTTCGTCCCTGCGGGGATGAGGGGACTCCCAGAGGGTTTTGTTAATCCCTGCGGGGAGTCCCCTCATCACTGAATACTGTGACAGCACTGTCACAGTGTTCAGTGATGAGGGGACAGCAGCTGGAACAAGAGAATCCCCTGCCACAGCAGTGACAGAGGAGCCATCCCATTGCTTTCAATTGGGCCAGCGCTGCTGCCACCCTATTGAAAGCAATGGGATAAAAGCAACCCCTGCAGCAATGATTGTCGAGGAAGGCTTGAAATATAAGCCCTTCCTTGAAAATCATCCCTAGCTGCAGAAAAAAAACATTACCTCACCTAGAAGTGCTGTCCGGCTCTTCTCCCCATCCCCGATAGTCGTCTGTATTTAGGTGGCCGAGGATTAAAAAATGTCTCCGCCTTCAGAAAGTGCTGGTGCAATTTTGGTGTACCTTACTGCATTTAGGCCACATACCCTTTTCTACAAAGGAATAATGAGACACGAAGAAAAAATGTCTAAAAGTATCAATAAAACATAGTAAATATGGTGCACTGCAGATTTGACAATTTTCTGCCATGATTTGCTCCATAAAACTGTTGAATTTTCAATAGCAAATCAACAACAATGTGTCTGTTTCATTCAAACCATAGCAAAAGCCAAAATAGGTGTATACAGAAGTGTGGTAAAGTTTAAAGTAGCAGAAGAACTTGAATCCTTCCCTTTCCGAGACTTACAGTACAATAGACATTCGTCACTAACAGCTGGAGAACATCACCCTGCCAGCTTCCAAAAGCTTCCACTATCCTTTTAGTCATAAGTAACTCTGATACAAACAAGCTTTCTGTCTACGCAGGCAAAGAAACCTAACTACCCTCTTTATATGAGGCCCTCATGTTGCATTTTTGCTGTGGGTTTTGCTAAATTGATTTTGTGATTCTGTGAAGATTGCCTCAAAAACAGAAATACAACCAGAGCATGTGAAACCCCCCTTATGTATCTGCTTCCTAGGATGATTTACTACTAGAGATGAGCGAACGTACTCGGTAAGGCCGATTTCGCAATCGAGCACCGCGATTTTCGAGTACTTCACTTCTCGGGTGAAAAGTACTCGGGGGCGCTGTGGGTGAGCGGGGGGTTGCAGAGGGGAGTGAGGGGGAGAGGAAGAGAGATAGGGCTCCCCCCTGTTCCATGCTGCTACCCTCCGCTCCACCACGCCACGCCCCGCCCCACAGCGCCCCCGAGTACTTTTCCCCCGAGTAGTGAAGTACTCGAAAATCGCGGTGCTCGATTGCGAAATCGGCCTTACCGAGTACGCTTGCTCATCTCTATTTACTACCTAACAGGGAGCGCCTCTACCATAATACTTCTCATAGAAAAGGAATCTTGGGACATCTACCACTCCATCGCAACCAATCCTGCATAAGTGCCTGACTATATAATCTATTTTCATGTTACACTTAACCACTATTAAATGATTGGTTAACAAGTATATTATTGTGGTTTCTTACATCGGTAGCCCAACCATCAATAATGAAACCAGGAAAAGCTGAAATAGCTTACATGGAAGCATTTTCTCATACTACAGCCAATGATAAAATAAGGGCAAATTAAATGATTTCTGTAATCCCGAAATGTGAGTGTTGTGATATAGCCTAAGTCATTATGTAAGGTAAATCTTCTCATTTGTAGTGACATTCCAAGGTAATTATAGTTTAATGATCCAAATATGCAAAACAATTTTGGAGCTCAGAATCCCATATGGCAGGATAGCTAGACTGTTATATTTATGGAAAATGAAAATCACAGTACTAAAGGCACTAAATTATGCAATATACTGTTGTTGAAATGATGTATACGCGTCTGTGGATTTGCTAAGTTGAATGTGATGGTGGATGTCCACTTAAATCACCACTTAAAGCACCACTTAAATCTAAATAGGCCTAAAATTCTATGCGGAATAGTTTTTGCTTTAGTTGTTTTTGACAGACACACGTCCACTCAGGTGGTTCTCACAGGTCTTTGGCATGAGCTTATCTCTGCCCTGGTTGGGAGCACATAGTGTCCCCAGTAAGCACCCCAGCAATCAAATAACATTAAAGAAATTCAGGGTTGTACCCACCAGGCTAGCGACACCGGATGGTGCCGTCACAATCCAGAAGAGCACTTGGCTTCAACCAGGTTCAAATACAATCCAAACAGGGGGTCTAGATAAGCTGCTACTCCAATCCACAGGTAGGAACCATGTCAAAAAGAAAACACGCTGAAGAAGACTCTATACTATTCCCCCATAGGAGAAATGTATTATGTAGAAGTTTACAGAGGACATTGAGAATAAGGAGGGTAATAAAGGTTCAAATAAGTGACGTTCCAGCTCTTGCAAATGTTGTGACCAAATTAGAGATAGCATGAGGGAGGTTAACATTCAGGATACAGGGGAATGTATCCTTGTGGTACATTCTATGATCTGTGCATCAAAATTCATCATTTTAATGCTGGAATGCCTATTTGGGCTATAATGTGTTGGGAGTACAGTATGCACCTTATGAGAGAAGTTAAATAAACATGGGTCAAAAATCTGCGTAGTATATGAAAGAGCCCTATCTGAGAGACTCACAGGTATTTCATTGAGCCCTCACAGTTGATACTTAAAGGGTTTTCCCATCACTTAAAATTTTTTCACAACCACTTTGTCCTTCCTGGCTGATGCTAACCAGCGCCGTTGACTGCTGCAGCCAATCACTAGCTATAGAAGGTCGCTGCTGTAGACAGTGATTGGCTGCAACAAGTTCTGGTCAGCAGCAACCAGGAAGGACAGAGCAATTTTAAGTTGTGGGAAACCCCTTTAATTAGATTCATTAGATAGTTCAAGGCTTCAAGGAACTGTTCTCCAGGTTCATACTGTCCAAACCATGGGCAGCATGAACTCTTCGCTGTATCCACATTGCAGATGTGCACATTTTAGTCTGAAAGTTGTAGCATTCCAGAAAAGAAAATGTACTTTGAGCCCTTTTTTAATGCGGAGTTACAGTGTTGGGCCTTAGCAGTCCTCTCCACCCAGATCACCACCCACCTATATATTAACAATGACCTGATAGAGGGGCTGCATAGTAAAATATCAATATTGGCAGATGATATTAAATTATACAAGATAATTAATACAACGGAGGACAATGTATGGCTGCAAATAGACCCAGATAAACTGGGAGCTTGGGTAGAAAAATGGCAAATGAAGTTCAGCATTGATAAATGTAAGGTTATGCACATGGGCAGGAGAAACGGATGTCACCAATATACACTAAATGGGGTACTGCTAGGGAACAGTGAGATAGAAAAACACCAGGGGGTATTAGTGGATTGTAGACTGAACTGGAGTAACCAATGCCAGTCAGCTGCTGCAAAAGCTAATAAAGTCTTGGGGTGCATTAAAAGAGGCATAGGGGCGAGGGACAAGAACATTATTCAAAATTGGGAATATTCACCGTAGAAAAAAGACAATCAAGGAGCAACCAAATAACTATGTATAAATACATTAGGGGATAATACAAGGATGATCGGTTTATACCCAGGACTATGACAATAACAAGAAGACATCCTCTACGTTTAGAGGAAAGAAGGTTTCCTAACCAACACAGAAGGGGGTTCTTTACTGTAAGAGCAGTGACAATATGGAACTCTGCCTGATGACGCAGTGATGGCAAAATTGATAGAGGAGTTCAAAAGGTGACTGGACGTCTTTTTAGAGCATTACAACATTACAGGATATAGATGTTAAATAACCAGAGGGGCTGTTGATCTCAAATGTTGATCAAGGAATTATTCTGACTGCCACTTTGCAATCAGAAAGGATATTTTCCCCCCAGAATGATAGTAAATTGGCTTCTACCTCACTGGGTTATTTTACCTTCCTCTGGATCAACAAGTTGGGGGTGAATCAACAAGTTGTGGGTGGAAACAGGCTGAACTGGATGGACATTGTCTTTTTTCATCCTAGTATACTGTGTTACTATATTACCCAGATTGACAGGTCTCTCCATGTTTGTATATAGAGACAGACCAGGCAGTCTAGGCAATCCAGCTGGGGAAATACTTTCAAGGCCCTGCCCCATCCATAGTGTATTTTTGAACTATGCTTTCTTTCTGAAATGCTGTAGTTTTTAAAAAAACATAAATGCCTGAAATGTGGTTGTGGAGTTCATGCTACAGTGGTTCAAGCAACAAGACCCTGGTGACAACTGATAGCTCCAAAAGTGCTAATTAGATGTTTCATGACTAGAGATGAGCGAGCACCAAAATGCTCGGGTGCTCGTTACTCGAGTCGAACTTTTCGCGATGCTCGAGGGTTCGTTTCGAGTAACGAACCCCATTGAAGTCAATGGGCGACTCGAACATTTTTGTATATCGCCGATGCTCGCTAAGGTTTTCATTTGTGAAAATATGGGAAATTCAAGAAAGTGATGGGAACGACACAGAAACGGATAGGGCAGGCGAGGGGCAACATGTTGGGCTGCATCTCAAGTTCCCAGGTCCCACTATTAAGCCACAATTGCGGCAAGAGTGGGCCCACCGCCCCTCCCAACAATTTTTACTTCTGAAAAACCCTCATTAGCAAGGCACACCTTAGCTAAGCACCACACTACCTCCAACAAAGCACAATCACTGCCTGAATGACACTCCGCTGCCACTTCTCCTGGGTTACATGCTGCCCAACCGCCCCCCCCCCCCCCCCGCACGACCCAGTGTCCACAGCGCACACCAAAGTGTCCCTGCGCAGCCTTCAGCTGCCCTCATGCCACACGCTGGCCTCACAGCCACACCACCCTCATGTCTATTTATAAGTGCGTCTGCCATGAGGAGGAACCGCAGGCACACACTGCAGAGGGTTGGCAGGGCCAGGCAGCGACCCTCTTTAAAAGGGGCGGGCGATAGCCCACAATGCTGTACAGAAGCAATGAGAACTCCAATCCTGTGCCACCTCCATCAGGAGCTGCAAACGTGGGCATAGCAATGGGGAATCCATGTGCCACACAGTATTCATTCTGTCAAGGTGTCGCATAGCTCAATCCACACTGCAAGGGGAAAGCCGTCAGCGCTCTGCCCTCTACCCAAGTCAGTCAGTGCCTTTGTGCCAGACAGTTCAAACACCGTGATGGGAACTAAGTTTGCACCAACAGCATAGGGGGGTCCTAGGAAGCCCAAGACATGAACAAAAAACTGATCTGAGCGGCCAAACATGGCAGACTTGCACCGCACCCACGACATAGGCCTCGGCCCACAGCTTCAGCAATCCTAGGCAGGAAGCGGACTTTCACTGCACCAAGGACATAGGCCTGTGCACAAACCCTCAGCAATCGCGGGCCTACAGCGGACTCCTATGCTAGCGTAGCTATGCACGTCGCATTAGCGCTGTATTGCTCCTGTAGTTTGTCCCAATGCAGTGCCCCGGATACTAGAGCTAACGTCAGATTAAATACAGGTGGGCTTCGGCCCACACTGTATGCCCCAGTCAGACCGGGGTTTTTAATACATAGACACAGGCAGGTACAACTCACTAATGTGAAGTCCCTGTGGACCGACAGCATGGGTGGCTCCCTGGAACCCACCGGCGGTACATAAATATATCCCAGTGCAGTGCCCAGCACAGCTGAGGTAACGTCAGGTTTAATGCAGATGGGCTTCAGCCCACACTGCATGCCCCAGTCTGACTGGGGTTCTTTATAAGTAGACACATGCAGTTACAACTCTATGTGGACCGACAGCATAGGTGGGTCCCAGGAAGCCACCGGCGGTACATAAATATATCCCATTGCATTGCCCAGCACAGCTGATGTAACGTTCGATTAAATGCAGGTGGGCTTCGGCCGACACTGCATGCCCCTGTCTGACCGGGTTTTTAATACATAGACACAGGCAGGTACAAATCCCCTATGTGAAGTCCCTGTGGACCCACAGCATGGGTGGCTCCCTGGAACCCATCGGCGGTGCATAAATGTATCCCATTGCAGTGCCCTGCTCAGCAGAGCTAACGTCACATACAATACAGGTGTGCTTCAGCCCACAGTGCATGCCCCAGTCAGACTGGTAATATGTACCTTAACAGTAACCGCGTTGGTGGGAATGTGGTGGCGACTGCGGATCTAGTAGCGCGGTTTTATTTAGTTGGTTTTCGGAATGTGGCCAGAATTAAGTGGGCCGTGGCAGGGGGATGGTGGGGGGGCTCTCTTGCTGTGTCGGTAAAGGTGAAATTCTTGGACTGCCACCAGATGGACCAATGCAAAGGTATTTGCCACGTGTCCGTGATTATATGCACCTTAACAGTAACCGCGTTGGTGGGAAATGGCCTGGCCACCATCATGTCTTTGGGAAGCCTCCGTTTCCACACCCCAGTGACATAGCATTAGCAGCGGTATAGGCAGAGGCCAGAATTAGTAACATTTCAGCGGTAGCATTAGGGACAGGCCCCAGTAACATATCACTAGCAGCATTATAGGGGGAGCACAGTATTAGTTCCATTTCAGTAGTAGTAGCAGTCAAGACAGGCCACAGTAACATTCCCGTTGCAGCAGTTTAGGGAGATAACAGTCTCTTTCATATTTCAGTATTTGCAGTATAGACAAGGCCCCAGTTACATTTATGTAGCAAAAGTGTAGGCCAACCCCACACACCTTGCTGTAGCATGAGTGCAGGCGAAGCCCATAAAAATTAATTGGATTACACTGTAGGCGATGGCCCCCAAAAATTGGTGTACCAACAGTACTAATGTACCTCAGAAAAATTGCCCATGCCCAACCAAGAGGGCAGGTGAAACCCATTAATCGCTTTGGTTAATGTGGCTTAATTTGTAAATAGGCCTGGAGGCAGCCCCGTTGAAATAAAAATTGGTTCAGGTGCAAGTTTCAACGCTTTAATGAGAATTGAAACGTATAAACATTGTTTACAAAAGTCATATGACTGAGCCTTGTTGGCCTAAGAAAAATTGCCCGTTCGTCGTGATTACGTGAGGTTTCAGGAGGAGGAGCAGGAGGAGGAGGATGAATATAATACACAGATTGATGAAGCTAAAAGGTCCCCGTTTTTTATCGTGATAGAGAACAATGCTTCCATCCGCGGGTGCAGCCTACGTAATGCTTAGGTATCGCTGCTGTCCGCTGGTGGAGAAGAGAAGTCTGGGGAAATCCAGGCTTTGTTCATCTTGATGAGTGTAAGCCTGTCGGCACTGTCGGTTGACAGGTGGGTATGCTTATCCGTGATGATTCCCCCAGCCGCACTAAACACCCTCTCTGACAAGACGCTAGCCACAGGACAAGCAAGCACCTCTAGGGCATACAGCGCGCACAATTATGCACAAGGCTGGGTATTAATTCAACAACTACTACCCCCAGCAGAGACGCAGTAAATTGAAGGCAGTGACAGGCAGGCCTAATATTGTATTTTTTGGAAGTTTTTGGGAAAAAGCCCTCTGCCTGTGATATACACTGTATTTCGATTTCCCTGTTGGAGGCTGGCTTCGCATACGTAACGCACTGCAGAGGCAAGCAACAATTATGCGCAAGGCTGGGTATTAATTCAACAACTACTACCCCCAGCAGAGACGCAGTAAACTGAAGGCAGTGACAGGCAGGCCTAATATTGTATTTTTTGGAAGTTTTTGGGAAAAAGCCCACTGCCTATATAGCCAGTATACCTCTTTCCCTGCCTCACCAGTACTGCCCCTATACTGAGTAAAATGACTGCAGACTGAGGACGCAATGCTCTGCACGCCCGATATACAAAAATAAAATTGTGCAACATTGCTAAAAGCAGCCTCAACAGTACTGCACACGGTCAGATGTGGCCCTAAGAAGGACCGTTGGGGTTCTTGAAGACTAAAATAACACCTAACCCTCTCCCTATAGCAGCAGCATCAGCAGCACTGTCCCTGATCTATGTCAGCATGCATCTGTGGCGAGCCGCGGGCGGGGCAGATTTAAATACTCTGGTGACACCTGATCTCCCCAGCCACTCAATGCAGGGAGGTGGTATAGGGCTGGAACGTCACAGGAGGAAGTTGTAATGCCTTCCCTGTCTTTCTATTGGCCAGAAAAGCGCGCAAATTTCTCAGAGATGAAAGTGAAAGTAACTCGAACACCGCGTGGTGCTCGTCTCGAGTAACGAGCATCTCGAGTACCCTAATACTCGAACGAGCATCAAGCTCGGACGAGTACGCTCGCTCATCTCTATTCACGACTCTTCTTACATCTGTGTGCTAATGCAAGTATGCACAGAAGGTACAAAGATATCACCATGGGCTGACAAACAAAAAGAGAGGGAGTGAAATTGAGATAAAAGGAGAGAACAGCAAATTTTAAAATGGGTGCCTGTAAATATAATATACGCAACATCCTCCTGGTCTATGTTTTATTAGGAAGAACACCTCTGAAACAAACCACAGCAATGATAATGGAAACACAGTGCATACTAGAACAAAACCATCATAAGCACATTTCATTATTTGGGGGGAATATATTTATAAAAAAATAATATTTTTGTTTGCTTACTTTGCCTGTTTTATGGTATAGTATTTGGGAAATGCAATCATCTAGCAACCTTTTCTAGAACTTAAACTTTTATTGTTTATGAGAACTGCAAGTGATGCTGAGACAGCAATTCGCTTCTTGTATGTGAGCCAAAATCTAGTAGTTGTTTCATTATTTTGGCATCATGTCAATCTCTGTCTTCAGAGCTTTTTCCGTACTAGCAAATATTTTTCCCTCTTCACTAGATTCGCATTTATGTAAATGCATTTTGGCACAAATCCCCATTCATTTCTTTTCATCCTATTATAGTATCCATTAACACAGATGTTAGATAGTCATCAGTTAAACCTGAAAGAAACTTTTGGTAAAATGTAAAAATTGACAATAAAACAAGCTCTCAAACTGTAAGTGCCTTATAAAAAAGGCTTGCATCATTTTGTGAGCAATTATGTTGCTCGGACTTTGAAAATGTTGTTAACAATATTTTGGCACATTATTAGTCAACATTTTCAATCTAGGGCTTGTGCCATGATTTTTGTATCTCATTATTCTACTCCTGTCTGCATATGAATAAACATGAAAACAATAAAAGACATCAATGTAACATTATAATATGAAACCGTCAAGGCTTTTTCTTTTATTCTGGAAAACAATAGCTGATTGCGGTGAGTAATACATAACTACAGCAATGAATTCAACATGAACCCACATAGGGGGAGCTGTACATATTAGTAATGAGGGAATAAAAGGGGAGGAAAATAAGGTAAAAACATTGTCCTAGCAATATTTCGAAGTAGTAGTGTGTGTCAAAACAGATAAAAGCATCTCCAATTAATAGTAAAGAAAATATCAGAAGGGCCAATAAAATTATGTCAAAGCATAATATAATAATGTAGGTTGAGGAAGGCAGCAAAATTAATCTGGCGTTGCCAGTTTTTTTAACACGACTCATCATACTCTCTGAACTAACGGCATCCATCTTCCAAAAAATGAATCTACTTATATAACTAACAACCAATAATTCAGAGAACATTGGCTATTTCCAGTTTTGGTAAAATTTAAGAGCCTGTAGACTGGGTTGGAAATATGTGGAAGCTGAAACCCTAACAAGACTGTTAGGTGAAATTTCAAGAGAGGGTAACCTAAAATAGGAGATGAGGTGGTAGGACAAAAAAAGAGGATTCTAAGGATACCCCTAAGGGCAAATGTCCACGGCCGGATTTCCTCCGCAAAATTCTGCAGCATGAAAGAAACCGTGGCATGTGCTAATTGGCGCAGGAATACACGTGGTCAGCTTCCATTGTAGTCAATGGAACTTGGCCTTTATGCTATACTTCCGCTGTAGCGTCCCCGCCGACCACTGGCCATGTCATCCTGCACTGTGGGCACTTCACGTGATGTGCTGCGCATGCGCACTGGCCCGCCAAGCGGGACGTGTACAGCGCATCTGGAGAGGTGAGTTTGGGGTCTTTGGGGGGCGCCATGATGGACTCTACTAGTGGAGATATTCCGCTAGTGGAGTCCGTCATGACCGTGGGCATGAGGCCGAACTTTAGTAAACTTTTTCTCTGTCAAATCCATTGTGCTGTGGTCCAGAATGCTACTGCAGTTCTCTCCTACTAAAGTGAATGGGAATGAGCTACAGTACTATTCTGCGCCACTGCACAGTAGACAGTCTTGTGCTGCTTCTGGTGCACTGCAGCTCCAGCCAATAGTTGACTGGCTGAGGTACTAGTTGTCAGATCCCTTCCAATGTAAGGCCGGTCTCACATGGACATGTCGGTTTCTGCATATTTGGGAGCCTGCAGTGGACTCCGGCTCTGTCCCCGGCCGGAGACTGTGCTTACCTTTGAATATCGGACATGTGCAGTACAGATTTTTTTTCAAAACTCCATTTCTCCAGTACCATTGCTAAGTGGTGACGCAGGTCAGACGTGTTCCATTGACTTCAATGGAAGCCGTCCATGTGGAATCCGCACAAAACTTGAATGTACTACGATTTAATTTACACAAGCGTAAATTGCAATTGCTGTCCGCTCATGTGAGCAGACATACAAATGCTCTCTTTTCTGAATAAATGTGGAATGCCGCGGATCATCCTCACGGGTGTTGATCGTGATTCCGCAATTACATTCCGGTCATGTGAGACTAGCCTGAGGAATAGGCCGGGCTCAGATGGCAATAAGTTGCAATGCACTGTGCACGAGAGACGTGTTCGAGTACATAGCAAGTATGCAATGACATGCTTACTTGCTACATGCCACCAATCCCCATACACTATCTTGGCATATATGTGTGCGCAATACGTGCCCAGACAGAGCATGCTGCGATTTTTCTTGACGGAATAATATGCACGTGAAAAAAACATGTGGCCAAATAAAAATCAATGTGTTTTGGCGTCACGTGCAACGAGCAATGACAATATGCTCGTGTGAGAGACGCCATAAGGACATTTGTATATATACTGTTTTATTTGTTAGACTTCATTACTAGAGATGAGCGAGCACCAAAATGCTCGAGTGCTCGTTACTCGAGTCGAACTTTCAGTGATGCTCGAGAGTTCGTTTCGAGTAACGAACCCCATTGAAGTCAATGGGCGACTCGAGCATTTTTGTATATGACTGGTGCTCCGCTAAGGTTTTCATTTGTGAAAATCTTAGTGAATCACCAAAGTCATGTAAAAAACACAGAAATGGATAGGGCAGGTGAGGAGCAACATGCAGGGCTGCATTTCGGGCTCCGAGGTCTCACTATTAAGCCACAATAGTGGCAAGAGTGAGACCCCCCCCCCCCCCCCCGCACTGTCAGCATAAAGATCGTTCTCCTCTGCCACAGCTGTAACAGCTGTGGCAGAGAAGAACGATGTTAGCCCATTGAATTCAATGGAGCCAGCAATACAGCCGGCTCCATTGAAAGCAATGGGCTGCCGGCGAGCGCGGGATGAATTTTCGGGAAGGGCTTAAAAATATAAGCCCTTACCTGAAAATCATCCTAAAATGTGTAAAAATAAAAAAAAAATGTATACTTACCTTTCCGCTGCAGCCGGAGTTCAGCCGCGTCTGGCCGGCAGTTCTCCTGAATTCTTGAATGGGTGAGTGAGAGCTGCCTCTGATTGGTGAGGCTGTGACCAATCAAAGGCAGCCCATTCAGCAGGCGGGGATTTTAAATCTCCACCTGCTGAATACTACAGAAAGCAGTTCAGGAGAACTGCTGTCCGGCCGCGGCTGAACTCCGGCTGCAGCGGAAAGGTGAGTATAAATTTTTTTTTTATTTTTACACATTTTAGGATGATTTTCAGGTAAGGGCTTATATTTTTAAGCCCTTCCCGACAATTCATCCCGCGCTCGCCGGCAGCCCATTGCTTTCTATGGAGCTGGCTGTATTGCCGGCTCCATTGAATTCAATGGTCAGTGCTCGTTTAATCGAGACGAGTACCACGTGATGCTCGTCTCGAGTACCGAGCATCTCGAGCACCCTAATACTCGAACGAGCATCAAGCTCGGACGAGTATGCTCGCTCATCTCTATTCATTACATGAAGTAAAAATGAAGCGTTCTAGGTTTGGGTGCGTATCTGAATAGAATGTAAACTATTTTGCATACTAAAGCGGCACATTGTTTCTTACGTCAAACGATATTTAGAGTATACCAGATATTTTTTACCCACACTAAATATGAATGTGAACAATATGAAGCAGTGTATAAATGAAGGATGACATGAAAGATTTAACCAATTTGATAAGGAGGATGCACCATCTTTTTAATTTCCCTGTAGTATGAGGGTAAGCCCAATCTCATGATCCAAAGTTTCTTTAACCCCTTAGTGACGGAGCTTTTTTTTTTTTTTTCTATTTTCATTTTTTCCTCCCCCTGCGCACAATAACTTTTTCATTTTTCCATGGACATAGTTGTGTGAGGGTTCATTTTGTGCAGTACGTCCTGTTGTTTCCATTGGTACTATTTATGAATACATATGGATTTTTGATCGCTTTTATTACATTTTTTCTTGGAGACAGGGTGACCAAAAGAAGTGCATTTCTGGGGTTCTTTATTTTTTTTTCCGGACAACGTTCACCGTAAGGGGTAAATAATTACTGTGATAGATCTGACTTTTACAGATGCAACGATACCAAGTAGGTATTTTTGTTTTATGATTTAGATTCTTCTATTGTAAATATGGTGAAAGGGTTTTTTTTTTTTAACTTTTATTACTTTTTTTTAATAATTAGTAAAACTTTATTGCTCTTATTTTTTACATTTTCTTTTAAAGAGGCTTTTAGAGATTCTACCCAATATCATACATAGTGACCAGGTGGGGGTTGTCAGAGAAAGACAAGCTACAGACGGCACCAGAAGAGCATTGAATTTGATTACAAAAATGGGGTTGAGTCGCACGCCTTCTCTTCTCCTTGCCCTGGATGCAGAGAAGATGTTTGATAGACTCTATTGGGAGTTTGTCTTCGCCACTCTCCAAAAATTATGGTAGAAAAGGAGATTTCCTTAAAGCAATCCAAGCATTATACATGACTCCATCTGCTAGAGTTTTGATTGATTGAGCCTTGCCATCACCTTTCCAAATAACCAATGGCACTCGCCAAGGCTGCCCTCTCTCTATTGATATTTATATTAATTATGGAACCCCTGGCAGAATTGATAAGAATCTCTCCAGAAATCCAGGGTTATTCAATGGGAAACAGGCAGCACAAAATTCGTCTTTTCGCTGATGATGTGCTCTTGACTTTGACGAACCCCCTGAGCTCCCTGAGGGCAGTGGAAAGTATTGAGATCATTGGGGAAAGCCTCATATTACAATCTAAATATAAATAGTTCCCAGATTCTGGGCATAAACACTAACTTATCCCTAAAGACAGACATACAGAGAGAGTTTGCATTCCAATGGTCTTCCTCGATCCCCTATCTAGGCATAAAACTATGTTTCCCACTAAAAGACATTATTTCCCTAAACTTAAATCCCTTACTTCTCTCATTACAATCAGAATTGAAACTTCTTGAAAAACAGGAACTATCATGGTTTGGAAGAATAGCTTGGTACAAGATGTTGATGTTGCCTAAGATTCTATATCTCTTCTGTACCCTGGTTTGCCCAATCCCACGCAATGCCATAGATAAATTTCAAAAACAATTGTTACACTTTGTGTGGGGAGGGAAAAGACCTAGAGTTGCAGCAAATATCCTGTTTCTCCACCGTAGACAAGAAGGCCTAGGAGTTCCCAATCTGTGGTCCTACTACCAAACAATAAATATATATCAAGCAACATTATGGTTGGAAGGCCCCCAGAAGCCGCCATGGAGTTATATGGTGGAACAGTTAGCGGAGAATAAATCCTTGGATGCCTCCTTAAGGCCTCTATTCTCAGTATTATATATCCAAATCTACATATGTTGTTTGACATACATATTATGTCCCCTCCCATGTTTACATCCCTTTCAGGCTTGGAACCTTCTTGCCCACAAATGTAAAAATGCTCTCAAGAGAAAATCTGTGGCACTACCTACAGAGATACTCTTCTATTTTATTCCTAACTTATCTCTCAAAAACTGGTTCAGAAGAGGTATCCAATCGACTTCTGATTTAATAGTGGACCAAAGATCACCCTTCCAAAATCTTAAAGAAAAATTCAACCTCTCCTCAAACGATTTCTACTTATGGTGCCAGATTTATTTCTTTCCTGAACAAATCTACATTTTTAGAATGTACATTTCCGAGTATATTGATCCCTTTCTTTACTACAGCTCCCGCAACCCAAAAATCTCTTACAAGAAAATGCTACAATATTTTTTCAGTAGATATGGGAGAAACTAAGAAAGTTCATCTACTCAATTGAGAGAAAGATTTGAGAGAATGTGTAGCATTACCACAGTGGATATCTTCCTTTGAATGGGCGAATAGATCTACTTTAAGTGCGAACCTATTGCAAACCCACTCTAAAGTCCTAACGAGATGGTACTATACTCCATTTAAACTGGCTAAAAGTTTTAATAATGTAAGCAATCAATGCTGGAGAGAATGTGGACAAGTGGGAACAATTTTTCATATTTTCTGGGAGTGTCATTTGATACAGCCATTCTGGAAAGAGGTCTTCCAACTCATTTATGAAGTAACAGGCCTTAGGATGTCAATAAAAGCCAAAACGGACCTATTGCTAGACGGTAATCTAATTCCATCAAGATATAGAAAATGGATATGTCACTGTCTACTTGTAGCTAAATTATCTATTACCAGAAAATGGAAATCAAAACACCCTCCCAGCTATAAAGATATATATGAGATGATTGCTGATAATTACACATATAAAACACTTATCACAAGTGTAAATGGTTACCAAATTAAATGTAGAGTCCCTGCCTGCACTTTTTGTTCAAATAATGTTTTACTAGTTTATATTTCTAGAATATTATATGCAAATAATGCTATATGAGAATACAATTTTATAGTTTGTATACAAAAAGAAAATGTAAAAAATTATTTTTGAATGAACCATTGTCATATTGCAAAAATGATACTGCATATACATGATGTTTGCAATTGTTATACAGACTGTATGTACTTCACAATGCATAAAATTTAATAAAAAACATTTGAAAAGAAAAGGGGGGGGGGGAGACACCAGTTAGGGAGAATCAGATAGGGACTGACCAGAGATATAGAAATCTGAGTTTGTGAAGTATCGATGTTAACTGTAAGATATTGTGACATTGTGTTCAGTAAATACACTGCAAGTTTAAGAAACTATACGATATTGTAACATTTTTTGTTTACTATATATAATATATTCTAATCTTTGTTGTTTTACCCCTTCCCATCCCAGTCCTTTTTTTTTTTTTACATTTTATTTTTTTCGTACTCCCTTTAAAAAAAATCATAACTTTTTTTCATTTTTGTGGCAAGCTAATCACACAAGAGCTTGTTTTATGCTGAACACGTTGTGTTCTCCAGTGTTACCATTTATTTGGAAAAAAGTTTAAGTAGAATGAAAAAAAAACTACTTTTAAAGAAAATAAATTACTTTGTCACCATCGTTGACCCCCGTAACTTTTTTATTTTTCTGTTAATGGAGCTGTGTGAGGGCTTGTTTTTTGCTGTAAATTACCATTTTGGGGTACAGTGGATACAAAAAGTTTAAACATCCCTGTTAAAATAGTTTTGTCATGTTAAAAAATAATGGCTTTAAATAATGAATCTTTTCATATTTAGTTTCACATTCAACGTGACTCATATCTGTATAATTCCATTTCAAAACTGAAATCTTTTATGGCGGAAAAATATAAATAGAAAACTAAAATAATGTGGCTGCATACATATGCACACCCTAAAACTAATACTCTGTTGATGTACCCTTTGACTTTATGACAGTATACACTCTTTTTGGGTAGGTGTCTATCAGCATGGCACATCTTGACTTGCCAGTCTTTGCCCACTCTTCCTTGCACCAATTTTTTCAGATTGCAGGGCATCTCATGTGTAGCGCCCTCTACAGGTCAACCCACAGATCTTCAATGGGATTCAGGTCTAGGCTCTGGCTTGGCCATTTCAAAACATTGATCTTCTTCTGGCGAAGCCAATCTTTTTCTGATTTGGAGTTATGATTTGGGCTGTTGTCGTGCTGAAAGATGAAATTCATCTTCATCTTCAGCTTTTTAGCAGAGACCTGACTGTTTTCTGCCAAGACGCACTAATATTTGGAACTGTTCATAATTCTCTGACTAAAGCTCCAGTTTCAGAAACAGAAAAATATCTCCAAAGTATAATGTTGCCTCTGCCATGTTTCATTGTGGGTATGGTGTTATTTATATGATGTGCAGTGTTGGCTTTGAGGCAAACATACCTTTTGGAATTACTGCCAAAAAGTTCAACTTTGACCTTATCAGACATAACACGTTCTCCCACATACTTTTGGTAGACTTGATGTAGGTTTAGGCAAAATACAGCCGGGCTTGGATGTTTTTTTTGTTAGAAAAGGTTTCCATATTGCCTCCCTACCCCACATCCCAGACATATGAAGAATATGGGAGATGGTTGTCACATGCACTACACAACCAGAAACTCCTGAAGCTCCTTTTTTTAGGTACGTTCAGTTCTTGGTAATGTCACTGTTCTACCAAATTTAATCCACTTCTTAATGACCCTTTCTCTTGACTGATACCTTTCAACAATCACGAGTTGTAAACTCTTTACGGACAATGGCTTTTGTGTACTGACTACTACTTAACATGAGTTTAAATGCGATTGGCTAATTCTGAACACAACCACATCCCCAAATATATGAGGATGTACATGAGAAATGAGCGAGCACCAAAAAGCTCGGGTGCTCGAGTCGAACTTTCCGCGATGCTCGAGGGTTCGTTTCGAGTAACGAACCCCATTGAAGTCAATGGGCGACTCGAGCATTTTTGTATATCGCCGATGCTCTCTAAGGTTTTCATTGGTGAAAAACTGCAAAACCCAAGAAAGTGATGGAAACGACACAGAAACGGATAGGGCAGGCAAGGGGCAACATGCTGGGCTGCATTTCAGGTTCCCAGGTCCCACTATTAAGACACAATAGCGGCAAGAGTGGCCCCCCCCAACAATTTTTACTTCGGACAAACCCTCATTAGTAAGCCACACCTTAGCTAAGCACCACACTACCTCCAACTAAGCACAATCACTGCCTGCGGGACACACCGCTGCCTCTTCTCCTGGGTTACATGCTGCCCAACCCCCCCACATGACCCAGTGTCCACAGCGCACACCAAAGTGTCCCTGCGCAGCCTTCAGCTGCCCTCATGCCACACGCTGGCCTCATAGCCACACCACCCTCATGTCTATTTATAAGTGCGTCTGCCATGAGGAGGAACTGGAGGCACACACTGCAGAGGGTTGGCAGGGCCAGGCAGCGACCCTCTTTAAAAGGGGCGGGGCGATAGCCCACAATGCTGTACAGAAGCCATGAGAAATCCAATCCTGTGCCACCTCCGTCAGGAGCTGCAAACGTGGGCATAGCAATGGGGAATCCATGTGCCACACAGTATTCATTCTGTCAAGGTGTCGCGTAGCTCAATCCACACTGCAAGGGGAAAGCCGTCAGCGCTCTGCCCCCTACCCAAGTGAGTCAGTGTCTTTGTGCCAGACAGGTCAAACACCGCAATGGGAACTAAGTTTGCACCAACAGCATAGGTGGGTCCTAGGAAACCCAAGAAATGAACAAAAAATTGATCTGAGCGGCCAAACATGGCAGACTTGCACCACGCCCACGGCATAGGCCTCGGCCCACAGCTTCAGCAATCCTAGGCAGGAAGCGGACTTTCACTGCACCAAGGACATAGGCCTCTGCACAAACCCCCAGCAATCGCGGGCCTACAGTGGACTCCAATGCTAGCGTAGCTGTGCACGTCTCATTAGCGCTGTATTGCTCCTGTAGTTTGCCCCAATGCAGTGCCCCGGATAGTAGAGCTAATGTCAGATTAAATACAGGTGGGCTTCGGCCCACACTGCATGCCCCAGTCAGACTGGGGTTTTTTATAAGTAGACACAGGCAGGTACAACTCCCTAATGTGAAGTCCGTGCGGTCCCACAGCATGGGTGGAACCCTGGAACCCACTGGCGGTACATAAATAAATCCCATTGCATTGCCCAGCACAGCTGAGGTAACGTCAGATTACATACAGGTCTGCTTTTGTCCACACTGTATGCCCCAGTCAGACTGGGGTTCTTTATAAGTAGACACATGCAGTTACAACTCCGTGTGGACCGACAGCATGGGTGGGTCCCAGGAAGCCACCGGCGGTACATAAATAAATCCCATTGCATTGCCCAGCACAGCTAAGGTAACGTCAGATTAAATGCAGGTGGGCTTCGGCCCACACTGCATCCCCCAGCCTGACCGGGTTTTTAATACATAGACACAGGCAGGTACAAATCCCCTATGTGAAGTCCCTGTGGACCGACAGCATGGGTGGCTCCCTGGAACCCACCGGCGGTACATAAATATATCAAATTGCATAGCCCTGGACAGCAGAGCTAACGTCAGAATAAATACAGGTGGGCTTTGGTCCACACTGTATGCCCCAGTCAGACTGGGGTTCTTTATAAGTAGACACATGCAGTTACAACTCCGTATGGACCGACAGCATGGGTGGGTCCCAGGAAGCACTGGCAGTTCATAAATAAATCCCATTGCATTGCCCAGCACAGCTGAGGTAACGTCAGATTAAATGCAGGTGGGCTTCGGCCAACACTGCATGCCCCAGCCTGACCAGGGTTTTTAATACATAGACACAGGCAGGTACAAATCCCCTATGTGAAGTCCCTGTGGACCGACAGGATGTGTGGCTCCCTGGAACCCACCGGTGGTACATAAATAAATCCCATTGCATTGCCCAGCACAGCTGAGGTAACGTCAGATTAAATGCAGGTGGGTTTCGGCCCACACTGCATGCCCCAGTCAGACTGGGGTGCTTTATAAGTAGACACATGCAGTTACAACTCCGTGTGGTCCCACAGCATGGGTGGGTCCCAGGAAACCACCGGCGGTACATAAATAAATCCCATTGCATTGCCCAGCACAGCTGAGGTAATGTCAGATTAAATGCAGGTGGGCTTCGGCCCACACTGCATGCCCCAGTCAGACTGGGGTTCTTTATAAGTAGACACATGCAGTTACAACTCCGTGCGGACCGACAGCATGGGTGGGTCCTAGGAAGCCACCGGCGGTACATAAATAAATCCCATTGCATTACCCAGCATATCTGAGGTAACGTCAGATTAAATGCAGGTGGCCTTTGGCCCACACTGCATTCCCCAGTCTGACCACGGTTTTTAATACATAGACACAGACAGGTACAACTCAATAATGTGAAGTCCGTGCGGTCCGACAGCATGGGTGGCTCCCTGGAACCCACCGACGGTACATAAATATATCCCATTACAGTGCCCTGGACAGCAGAGCTAACGTCAGATTAAATACAGGTGGGCTTCGGCCAAGAATGTTTTCATTGTTGGAGGAGGAGGACGGGGATGTGTTTGAGGCAGTATGTGTCCTGTCCCCGTGTCCGTGGTTATATGCACCTTCCCAGTAACCGCGTTGGTGGGATAGTGGTCGCGACTGTGGACCTATTAGCGTGGTTTTATTCTGTTGGTTTTCGGAATGTGGCCAGGATTAAGTGGGCCGTGGTGGGGGGCTTCCTTATTGTGTCGTTTAAGGTGAAATTCTTGGACTGCCGCCAGACGGACCACTGCGTAAGCATTTGCCAAGAATGTTTTCATTGTTCGAGGAGGAGGACGGGGAAGTTGTTGAGGCAGTACGTGTCCTGTCCCCGTGTCCGTGGTTATATGCACCTTCCCAGTGACCGCGTCGCTGAAAAGTTGTCGCGCCTGGGGAACCTAGTAGCGCGGCCTCGCCACCATCATGTCTTTGGGAAGCCTCCGTTTCCACTACCCTGTAACATTGCAGTAGCAACAGTATAGGCAGAGCCGAGAATTAGTAACATTTCAGCGGTAAGAGTATGCACAAACCCCTGTAACATTTCATTGGCAGCAGTAACGACAGACCCCACTAACATTTCATTTGCAGCAGTATACACAGACCCCAGTAACATTTCAGTAGTATCTGTATAGACAGACCCCAGTAACAGTTCAGTAGTATAAGTCTAGACAGACCCCAGTAACATTTCAGTTCCAGCAGTATTTACAGACCCCAGTAACATTTCAGTAGTATCAGTTGCGACATGCCCCAGTCACATTTCAGTTCCAGCAGTGCAGACAGACTCCAGTAACAGTAACGTTGAAGCAGTATGGGCAAAGCAGCAGATTCACATTTCCCTGGCAGCAGTGTAGGGAGAGCACAGCATTTGTAACATTTCAGTAGTAGCAGTATAGTCAGACCCCAGTAACAGTAACGTAGAAGCAGTATGGGCAAAGCAGCAGATTCACATTTCCCTGGTAGCAGTGTAGGGAGAGCATAGTATCGATAAGATTTCAGTAGTAGCAGTATAGACAGGCCCCAGTCACATTTCAGTTCCAGCAGTGCAGACAGACTCCAGTAACAGTAACGTTGAAGCAGTAGGGACAAAGCAGCAGATAAACATTTCCCTGGCAGCAGTGTAGGGAGAGCAAAGTATTTGTAACATTTCAGTAGTAGCAGTATAGTCAGACAGCAGTAACATTAACGTAGAAGCAGTATGGGCAGAGCCCACTGTTAGTTATATTTCTGTTATAGCAGTATAGACCTGCCCCAGTAACATTTCCGTTGAAGCATTATGGGCAGAGTCCAGTATTAGTACAATTACAGTAGTAACAGTATACACCAACCAAGGTAACATTTCAGGAGTAGAAGTATCGGCAGACCTAAGTAACATTTCTGTTGCTGAAGTATAGTCAGACCCCTGTAGCATTACTGTGGCAGAAGTATAGGTAGGCAGAACAGAGTTACATTTCTGTAGCAAAAGTGTAGGCCAACCCCAGACACAGTGGTGTACCATGAGTGCAGGCGAAGCCCATAAAAATTACTTGGATTACATTGTAGGCGAGGGCCCAAAAAATTGTTGTACTGACAGTACAAATGTACCCCAGAAAAATTGCCCATGCCCAACCCAGAGGGCAGGTGAAACCCATTAATCGCTTAGCGCACTGTGGCTTAATTTTTAACTAGGCCTGGAGGCAGCCCAGTCTAAAAAACAATTGGTTCAGGTGGAAGTTTCAATGATTTAATGAGAATTGAAACAGATAAATATTATTTAGAAAAGTTATATGAGCCTTTTGGCCCACAGAAAAATTGCCCATTCGCGGTGATTACGAGAGGTTTCAGGAGGAGGAGCCGGAGGAGGACGAATATCATACACAGATTGACAAAGGTCTTTAGGTAGCGCTGCTGTCCGCTGGTGGAGAAGAGAAGTCTGGTTAAATCTAGGCTTTGTTCATCTTTATGAGTGTAAGCCTGTCGGCCCTGTCAGTTGACAGGCGGGTATGCTTGTCCGTGATGATTCCCCCAGCTGCACTAAACACCCTCTCTGACAAGACGCTAGCCGCAGGGCAAGCCAACACCTCCAGGTCATACAGCGCGAGTTCGGGCCACGTGTCCAGCTTTGACACCCAGTAGTTGTAAGGAGCAGAGGCGTCACGGAGGATGGTGGTACGATCGGCTGCGGACGCCCTCACCATCTTCTTACAGTGCTACCTCCGACTCAGCCTGGACTGGGGAGGTGTGAGACAGTCTTGCTGGGGAGCCATAAAGCTGGCAAAGGCCTTGGAGAGTGTTCCCCTGCCTGCGCTGAACATGCTGCCTGATCTCCCTGCCTCCCCTTCTGTTTGGCCCTCGGAACTGCACCTTCTGCCACTAGCACTGTCAGATGGGAAGTTTACCATCAGTTTGTCCACCAGGGCCCTGTGGTATTGCATCACTCTCAAACCCCTTTCCTCTTCGGGAATGAGAGTGAAAAGGTTATCCTTATACCGTGGGTCAAGCAGTGTGTACACCCAGTAATCCGTAGTGGCCAGAATGCATCTAACGCGAGGGTCACGAGAAAGGCATGCTAACATAAAGTCAGCCATTTGTGCCAGGGTACCTGTACGCAACATATGGCTGTCCTCACTAGGAAGATCACTTTGAGTATCCTCCTCCTCCTCAGGCCATACATGCTGAATGGATGAGAGGCAAGCAGCATGGGTACCCTCTGCAGTCGGCCGAGCTGTCTCTTCCTCCTCAGGCTCCTCCCCCTCCTCCTCTTCCTCCTACTCAACGCGCTGAGATATAGACATGAGGGTGCTCTGACTATCCAGCGACATACTGTCTTCCCCCGCCTCCGTTTCCGCCCGAAAAGCATCAGCCTTTATGCTTTTTGCAGGGAACTTCTCAACAGGCATAGCAGGGGAATGGTGACGCTAATGATTGCAGCATCGCCGCTCACCATCAGGGTGGACTCCTCAAAGTTTCCAAGGACCTGGCAGATATCTGCCATCCAGGCCCCCTCCTCTATAAAGAATTGAGGAGGCTGAATCCCACTTTGCCGCCCATGTTGGAGTTGGTATTCCACTATAGCTCTACGCTGCTCATACAGCCGGGACAACATGTGAAGCGTAGAGTTCCACCGTGTGGGCACGTCGCAAAGCAGTCGGTGCACTGGCAGATTAAACCAATGTTGCAGGGTGCGCAGGGTGGGAGCGTCCGTGTTGGACTTGCGGAAATGTGCGCTGACCCGGCGCACCTTGCCGAGGAGGTCTGACAAGTGTGGGTAGCCTTTCAGAAACCGCTAAACAACCAAATTAAAGACGTGGGCCAGGCATGGCACGTGCGTGAGGCTGCCAAGCTGCAGAGCTGCCACCAGGTTACGGCCGTTGTCACACACGACCATGCCCTGTTGGAGGCTCAGTGGCGAAAGCCAGCGGTCGGTCTGCTCTGTCAGACCGTGCAACAGTTCGTGGGCCGTTCTGGGCAATTCTGGGGGTGGGTAGTACATGAGCGGTCCCAGGCCCTGACTCGGTCCCAGCCTCCACTAAATTCACCCAATGTGCCATCAGGGAGATATAGTGGCCCTGCCCGCCTGTGCTTGTCCACGTGTCCATTGTTAAGTGGACCTTGCCAGTAACCGAGTTGGTGAGGGCACGTACGATGTTGCGTGAGACGTGGTCGTGCAGGGCTGGGACGGCACATCGTGAAAAATAGTGGCGACTGGGGACAGAGTAGAGCGGGGCTGCCGCCGCCATCATGTTTTTGAACGCCTCAGTTTCCACCAGCTTATAGGGGAGCATCTCCAGGCTGATCAATTTGGCTATGTGGACATTTAAAGCTTGAGCGTGTGCGTGGCGGCGTATTTGCGCTTTCGCTCCAACGATTCTCTTAGCGACAGCTGGACGCTGCACTGAGAGACATTGCTGGATGGGGTCGAGGACAGCGGAGGTGAGGGTGTGGGTCCAGGCCAGTAGATGGTCGTGCCTGTGTCGTGAGAGGTGGGTTGGATCTCAGTGGCAGGTTGGGGCCCAGGCGGGGAGGCAGTGGCGCAAACTGGAGGCGGTGAATGGCCTTCGTCCCACCTTGTGGGGTGCTTGGCCATCATATGCCTGCGCATACTGGTGGTGGTGAGGCTGCTGGTGGTGGCTCCCTGGCTGATCTTGGCGCGACAAAGGTTGCACACCACTGTTCGTCAGTCGTCCGCCGTCTCAGTGAAAAACTGTCACACCTTAGAGCACCTTGGCCTCTGCATGGTGGCTTGGCGCGAGGGGTGCTTTGGGAAACAGCTGGTGGATTATTCGCTCTTGCCCTGCCTCTACCCCTGGCCACCCCACTGCTTCTTCCAACCTGTCCTGCGGCTGCAATTGCCTCCCCCTCTGAAGACCTGTCCTCAGTTGGCTTATCACACCAGGTGGGGTCAGTCACCTCATCGTCCAGCGGCTCTTCCTCTGAATTCTCTGTGCGCTCCTCCCTCGGACTTACTGCCCTTACAACTACCTCACTGATAGACAACTGTGTCTCATTGTCATCGTCCTCCTCACCCACTGAAAGCTCTTGAGACAGTTGCCGGAAGTACCCAGCCTCATCACCCGGACCCCGGGAACTTTCCAAAGGTTGGGCATCGGTCACGATAAACTCCTCCAGTGGGAGAGGAACCATTGCTGCCCAATCTGGGCAGGGGCCCGAGAACAGTTCCTGGGAGTCTGCCTGCTCCTCAGAATGTGTCATTTTCATGGAGTGAGGAGGCTGGGAGGAAGGAGGAGCAGCAGCCAGAGGATTCAGAGTTGCAGCAGTGGATAGCGTAGAAGACTGGGTGGTTGATAGATTGCTGGATGCACTTGTATGGAGACTGTTCTAAACATGTTCTGTGATCTTTGCAAAGGTCCATTTGCAGGGACGGGGTGTAGATGGTGTAGAATGAATGACAGGCAAGAGCTGCCTGTGATTGGCTGAGTGACTCAACCAATCACAATCAGCTCTTTCAGCAGGCGGGGATTTTAAATCCCTGGCTGCTGATAAAACAGCACTACAGAGCCAGGTACAGCGCAGAGAAGACGCGGCTGAGCCCCGGAAGCTAAAGGGAGGTGACTATCTTTCTTTTTGTTTTTTACACTACTTTTACTGGATTTTCAGGAAAGCGCTTACATTTAAAGCCCTTCCCTGAAATCCATTGACGGGGTGCTGGCAGCAGGATCCTCTACCGCAGCTGTCATGTGTGACAGCTGCGGTAGGGCATTGAAGAATTCCTCTGCTGCATCTGTTACAGATGTGGCAGATTTAGCAGCAGGGAATTCTTTCTACTAGCGAGGCTTAAGAAAACATCTGCTGCATGCGGCAGATGTATTCTTCATCCCCACAGGGGACACGGCAGCAGCTGATAGGTAAGTCTTTTTTTTACACTTAAATCCTTGTTTTTCATGGAAGCCCTTGCATGAAAAACAATGCAGGGGTGCCAGCGGACCATTGTTTTCAACGGAGCCCCCGGTACCAGCCGCGCCTCCATTGGAAAATGCTTGGGTCCCCATTGACTTCAATGGGGTTCGTTACTCAAAACGAGCTCTCGAGGATTAGAAAAAGCTCAGCTTGAGTAACGAGCACCCGAGCATTTTGGTGCTCGCTCATCTCTAGTATTTACCTTTCAGTGTAATCCTGCCTGCCATGTTAGTAAGATGACTGATGTGAAGTTTTCTTTACAGATCAGGAAGTGTCAGACTAGTATTAGGCTGTGGTCAGTGGGAAAAATGCTGAAGTTTAGGATTTTAAAAAAATATATAGATTGTGACTGAAAATTAAAAAATATTCACCAAAAATTCTTAACAAATATATTTAACACAAAAATGGGATCTGTATACTAGGTCATTTTCTGA
Organism: Eleutherodactylus coqui; assembly: GCF_035609145.1. Lineage (NCBI taxonomy): Eukaryota > Metazoa > Chordata > Amphibia > Anura > Eleutherodactylidae > Eleutherodactylus > Eleutherodactylus coqui. Next base: position 69,412,042 of record NC_089845.1, on the reverse strand, counting down.
TCACACATTCCCTTTAAGCATTTACTCTGTGTTTGAAATGTACTTTTAGAGAATGCTCCGGAAAGCAAGCAAGCATATCTATAGTGCCCCGTTTTTGAGACGTATGCCATATCCTGAAAAAAGAAAATCACATAGTGTACTTTATTTTCCATTATGCCTTTGGACAACTTATGTCACTGCATGACTACTGTATAACATAATGTCTATGGAGTGTCCTTGATTTTAAACATGTTAGGTATGGTTTGCCCAAAGACAATCTATTTCTTTAAACTGAATATTTCTTTAGTTATTGGCAAATAATCAAACATATCGTAATTGTGTTATGTTCAAGTAAGGTTTAAAGGTAAAATAAATGATAATATCCTGACATCCTGATCCACAAGAAAAAATTCCCAAGGTAAATGATACTGCATTTATATATATTAGTCCAGTGCTTATTTGAAGTGACAGGGAAATAAAAGCATAATTTTTGAAGTATCTTGCTTAAGTGCATTAAAATGCATATAATTGGCACTGCTGGCTTGATGCAGAACTCGTCAGTGGAATGCTAATAGCAGCTCGTCACTTGATCGCCATGCAGTGCTTTCTCAAGCTGTTATTCCATTATAATCTATCTGCATGCTGATAGTATATTGAGTACATCTCACTGTGATGGTAATGTCTGTCATTAAGCCAGAACAAATAGATACGTGTTTTCACCACACATTGACAAATAAATGAATACTTGGCTGCATGTGATATGTTTTCTTCAGATTGCAAGCCAGACTGCTTTTAGCAATTAGGGTTACCAAGGGAACAACATAAACAGGTGATTTCAGAAATTATTTACATTTTATTCTTGATATTAAAAATCAATTGTTAATGTCATTGTTCCATGGAATTGGATATTGTATAATGTTGTCTATTTAGCATTGTACATAATTATGTAATGCTTTGTTTATATTTTCTGCTTGTTTTCAAACTCAATTTTGAGTAGTCGATTACAATTTCCACATAAAAAAGCAACATTTTAGCAATCCTTTCTATACCAAATCCTGCTTTTGGCAGACATAAATATTCTTCTTAAAGGAAATGAAACATTTAGATATTTTCTACTAATGAAACTATTTAATGACACATTTTGGTATTCTGTCTGTTTTTATTTTCTGATTGTAGATTTATATTCTATTTTCTGTACATGATTATAGTGTTAGACCTGATGAAACTGGAGGCCCCTTTCAACTCCACCATTCTATGGTTCTATGGGGCAGTTTTCTTGCCTGAGCTTTTGCCCTGCTCTTTCAGCCACATGGACATCAGAAAGTGCTTTCCGTGGATGACTTTTTTACGTCTGTGGGAAAGTTTTGTTGGCATGCTCTTTGATATGTGCAAAGGACAGGGAGCAGAAAGGGGAGGATGATGATAAGGTATGTCTACGATCTGTTGTCGATGGTATATCCTGTGTTATCTGCCTCCACCTTGAATAGAATCTGTCATCAGGTTCATGCTGCCTGAACAATGAGTAGTATGACCCTGCAAAAGGTATGCCTATCATCTCCGTGTATTTTTATTCTGAAACTCTGTGGAATTTAAAAAAAAAAACATATTTCGAAATTCGACTTGGAAATGAAGCTCTGAGTCATGGAGGTGGCTTGCGCTGGCCTGCCATCATAAAGAGTGACAGCTCTCTCCCTATACACACCAGGGAAGACAACTGTCAGTCTATGCGCTGCAGGTGAGAAGAGGCCGGTGCGGTCCACCTCCATGACTCCGAGCTCTGTTCTTGAATCAAGCATCAAAGTATGTTTTTTTTTTCCTGAAAAGCGTTTCAGAACAAAACGTTTCATGGGGGCAATAGGCATACAGTCACAGCACACTGCTGCTGCCCATCCCACTGCTTCTGGGGCTATAGTTGGATGCCTCTGTCATCCATGATCTGCATACCATACTCACTCCTTTGCTCGCTCCCAGGTCTCTGTCTATAGGGCTTGCGCCTGTTCCCACCCCTTTTTGTACAGCACCAGCACACATTATCCAAACCTGCCCCCCTCCAATCTTGTCCCTGCTTTGCCTATATTAGGCATGCACACCCAAGGGTGTATGCCTAAGTAATTGGTCTGCTTAGCCATTGTAACAAATCCTCAGTTTGTGTGTATTCCTGGCATTGACCCTTTGATTCTTTTTTGATTATTCCAACTTCCGTGCTCCCTCACCATGCCTCTGTATTTTGTATTCTGCTTGCCCTGATCTTCAGCTTGGACCTCGTTTACACACCTGTGCTGCCAGCCCTGACTTCAGCATGTTTCCTTACTATGCACCCCTTCAGAACTATTGGTACCATTCCTCCGCTCAATGCAGCGGCTGCAGCCACATAACTGAGACTATTTCTGTGTGTGTAAAAGGTTGGGGACCCTGCAGCAAAGTTAGTATCACATTTGAAGGGGTTAAGCATGAAAACCGAGGTTCCCCAGGTGCTGCAACCTAAGATAGCGTGAAGCCAAACCAGTGTATGGCAAGTTGGATCCACATCCATCTGCCTGACATATACCTTTCCCATGTTCATGCTACCTGTGGTTCAGACTCCCTTTAATGAAAGAGGCGTTACCTTTCATTTTAATCCTGCCTGAGGTGATAATCAGATGTATGGAGAAAGAATATTTATGTAATATAAAAGACGGTTAGCAGGTCACCGGATGGTGTGGAAATGATGGCAGGCAGAAGCGCAATTTAGTTCTTTTGCAGCTCACCTTTACTGTAAATATATGCATGATAACACTTCATGAGAGAACACATTACTTCGAATTTTACTCCTCTGATAGTCACAGACCTCATGACCACAAAGGTAACATATTTACACATTCTCAAATGTCTAATATGTGCTTGTCCCAAGTAGCACCTTCCTGATACAGAGGCAATGTCATAGGTGGTGTCCTGGCTCGGGGTCTCTGTTACAACAGCTATGTTCACACACTCGGGGCATCATCCCTCCCACAGTTCTGTAATGATGAACTACTATAGACCCAGTGGCACTAACCTGGATGCTGTGTCTTATTCTTAAATCCCAGACCTCTAACCTTGTAGTATGGTGGGAGGCAGACCCCCTTTCCTCTGATGTCCTCTCATCATGTCGTCTATTTTTGTCTAGTCATTGAGGCAGCCTTCACATCTGTATTTGTCATCATCTCTGGTTTGGGGGGAAAGGAAACCCCCTCTCCTCCTGCATACAGGCACTATACTTTTCTCATTGACTCTAATCAAGTGGAAGGAAGACTCCCTTTCATTCCTCATTCTCTGTACTGCCAGCTGTCTCCTAGTCCCCACTTGTGGATATTGGTCAGGCCCCATTGAAAACACATTAGCTTGAAGGAAATTCCCTCTACTCTTGTTCCTAGTCCCTATCCAAGCACCCTGGGTATACTTGATAGTCTTACCCTGCTACTGGCGGGCTCTTTCCAGGTCCCCCTACTTTGCCATGTGTAGTCTATATGTAGCCTGAGTTGTATCCCCATGAGGAATATGCAAGCATTTTATGCAGTATATGCTGCAGCTATGGCAATAGCATTGTGCACCCCTACGGTGCTCCTACCTCACACTCTATGAAGGGTGACCTGAAAGCCACCTCACTGCTTGACCTCAAGGGGAGCAGTAACAACTTCTTCTTTTAAGTTTTGCACTGTGAGTGCAGCAGTACTTTCTAGAGTCTGCTGCAAGTAACAGCAATGTCACTGCTGTAGAAAAGAACATTGTGCAATCAGTCCAAATAAGCTGGATGGAGGCAGGGGGATAAGAGGGTCTATTATGTTAGAGCAGCAGTGATCTCATCTTCTCAGGTGAGCCTTCTTGGGGGAAGATCATCTACTCCCTTACACTAATGGTTTTTCTACAGCCTTCCACAACAACACATGAAAGTCCATTGTGAATATTATGCTGTTAGAATCATAGAATGGTAGAGTTGGAAGGGACCTCCAGTGTCATCGGTCCAACCCCCTGCTCAATGCAGGATCACTAAATCATCCCAGACAGATATTTGTCCAGTCCTTGTTTGAATACTTCCATTGAAGGAGAACTCACCACCTCCTGTGGTAACCTGTTCCACTCATTGATCACCTTCACTGTCAGAAAGTTTTTTCTAATATCTAATCTGTGTCTCCTTTCAGTTTCATCCCATTGCTTGTAGTCTTTCCTTGTACAAATGAGAATAGGGCTGATCCCTCTGCACTGTGACATCCCTTCAGATATTTGTAGACAGCGATTAAGTCTCCTCTTAGCCTTCTTTTTTCCAAGCTAAACATTCCCAGATCCTTTAGCCGTTGCTGCCCTGTGCTGACACTCCTCATACCGCTGATTGCATTGTGCTGCTATGCATGTCAAACAACCACCATAGTCTGTCACCCTACTACACCCATACACCAAGGGTGGAAACAGGACCCCCAGTGGCATGTGAGACATGTTATGCTCTTGCTTCCTTCTGTACTCACACTGCCTGGAATCCGGGTGTTCCCTTTCCTTACCAACCATGACAACTGGGTGACACCTTCCCACGTTCCTACAGGATACTACCCAATATGATGCCACCAAACCTTGCAATGTTAAAATACTGTTATTGCGGCAGAACAACAAACTATAGTACATTGCACAAAATCAACAGAATTTCCATGGAGGTGTTCCTCCACCACCTTACCTCTGCAATTGATGACTTGTATTCCACGTTGTTCACCAGTTTTCATCCTCAGAAGGCCCCATTGCTAATTGTCCATTTACCCTTGAAATTTACTCTTTCATTGTGTTTAACCTTAAGTTTCCCACTTTTTTAATATTTTCAACAAGTGTGAAGTTTCCTAACTAGAACATTGTCTGGTAAAGAGTCTTAGGGGGCAAATTTGAATCTTTTTCTTAAGAAAGCAGAAGCCAAGTCGCTTCAGTCAGTTCTTTTAACGCTTTCCAATCCAATTTGTATCCTGGTTTTCCTAGGAGGCTTACTCTTTTTCTGCCATTATATAACGGTACTATCTACTGGCTAAAGCCAGTACTGCATGGAGTAACACATTGGATAGGCTCCGACAGCAGAAAGGCTAGCAATATACAGTAAGAGAACCCCGACGGATGTCTTGCAACATAGGAGCTGTACAGCCTTCCATCATAATGTCTTAAGACGTCAGACAATGGATTGGAAAGGGTTAAATCACTTCATTAGACAAATCTTTTCTTGCAAAAGTGTTACAACTGGCCCAAATGAGTGATTCTCAAATTCGACAATATTTGAGGTCAAAGATCAATTAGTAGTTGTCAAGACACAGCCAGTAGAAAGCATACATCTCTTTGTATTTGCAATTCAAAATATAATATTCCTGTATTACATACTGTGCTTTGAATACAGATCATTTGATCATTTACGGGAAAAGTTCAAAGATATGAAAATACAGTATCGCAACTCACTTTTGATGTAAACCAGATGTTAGATGCAATCAGGATGATGCATAGGGAAGCACTCAGTCAGCTGGGGTAATCCAGGCGACAGCAAATCCACGTAGCTGTCAGAAGTCTTGTTTTTTGCAACACGAGTTATATTTTTCAATGGTACTGTTTAATGTATCATATAATATACTGAAAACCGTTTAAATATTTCTACATGGAGTGAAATGGGGAAAAAAATGCAATTTCACTATTTTGGGGGGATTGAGGTTTGTTTTTACAATATAAAACACTGTAGCAAAAATGACATAGAAGTAACCCGTGGGTTAGTGTAATAAGGAAAATACCAATTTTTTTTTTGCTGTGCTACTTTTTAAAAATAAAGTATCTTAAAAATTATTTTCCGCTTTTAATGTAAATGCAGTAGAAGGTGGGTACCCCATTTTTCTTCACTGCAGGCTTACTGTATGCGCCCACAGTGACCTCAGATTGAATAGAGCTGCAGTTGCACGTGTGCAGGGCTGCTGCATTTATTTTAATGGAACTGAAGGAAATAGCTGAGTAAGTGCTCAGCTATCTGCAGCGGTCCAGTTAAAGATGAATGGAGCAGGAGCTACAAAGGATAGTATTCTTCAGCACCAGCTCAATCCTGCAATGACTTAATTTTCCTTGATTCAGTTTAAAGGGGTACTTCCATTAGGGTCTTATATGGCATATCCTGACTAATTGCCATAAATGTCTGATACATGTGGGTCCCAACTCTGGGACCTGCACGTATTGAAGATCTAAGCATGACCACCCCTACCTGGCTGTATGTGTTGGATGGGGTTTGTCTGAAGTTCCAGAATCAGCCAAGAGGGCTGTCTTATGTTGTTTCCTTAGACGTGACAGGAAGTTATGGAAACTGGATAGCATAGCTCCCACAGCTGTTTTGATACTCCTAACAACAGGCAGTGGCATGAAGAGAGACAGCCTCACCTTGCCATGACAGGCTGAAATGGGAATACCTCTTTCAAGTTAACTGTTTGTTTTAAATTGATAAGTTTAAAAAAATATGATTTTTTTTAAACACGGTCAACCATTTTCTTTATATTGATTAATATCAAAGTGCAGTTAACTTCTGGATTTGAAGGTAGGTATTTGTCAAAAGTACTTTATTATGTGGACAAACGCCTATATCTTTACTTTCACAAGTTTTTATGAAAGGGTTTTCAGTGTTTACAACAGAGACAACCAAGGATTAGGTAATAAACATGTCTTAAGAATTAAGTATTCACATGCTATCTAGATAAAATAGGTATATGATTAAAGGACCAATTACACACACTGATCTCTTTTAAAAGATTGAAAGATCAGAGATTGTTTTGCATGAAGTACTATTAGTACTTCATTAGCTTCATTTGCATGCAAATGAACTTCTGGGCACTGTTACAGAACTCAGCAGGAGGTCTGAGCCCTGTAATTAGCTCCATTGTTCAGCCACAGGCTCCCCATGGAGGATTCAGCACCATGGACAGCAGACACAGTGTGCGGTTGTGCTTATCAGCTGTTCTGCCTGAGAACAGCTGTAACAATCTTATCAGCTGTAATTAAGTCTCCACAGGCAAGGCACAGCATGCAGTCCTGCTGATCAGCTGTTCTGCTGAAGGACGCTTTTCAATCAGAACTGAAAACCGTCGTTCAGCCAAACATTGAAAGATGGGCACATTTAGACAATGATTATCGCTTAAAAAACATTTTTTGAGCGAATTTTAAGCGATAATTAATCATTGTGTCTATAAGGGCCTTTAGGCCTCATGTCCACGGGCAAAAGAAGAATTAAAATCCGCAGCGGATTATAACTCTTCTCCCGCACGCGGATCCGCATCCCATAGGTATGCATTGACCACCCGCGGGTAGATAAATACCCGCGGATGGTCAATAAAAATGATTTTAAAAAAATGGAGCATGAAAAAATCTGGACCATGCTCCATTTTCGTGCGGGTCTCCTGCGGGGACGGCTCCCGTGGGCTTCTATTGAAGCCTATGGAAGCCGTCCAGATCCGCGGGAGACCTAAAATAGGAATTTAAAAGAATTAACTCACCTGGAGCGGACCGGGAAGGTCTTCTCTTCCTCACGGCCGGATCTTTCTTGCTTCGGCTCGGCGGATGTGCCCGGCGCATGCACGCAGCACGTCGGCGACGTGCCGGCGACGTGCCGCCGGCGTGACGAGTTCATCCGCTGGCCGAAAAAGAAGATCCGGCCGTGAGGAAGAGAAGACTTTCCCGGCCCGCTGCGGGTGAGTTAATTCTTTTAAATTCCTATTTTCAGCGCTCATGTCCGCGGGGCAGGAGGGACCCGCTGCAGATTCTCCATGGAGAATCCGTAGCGGGCCTGATTTTCCCCGTGGACATGAGGCCTAAGTCTTAGAATCATTCTAAAATAATATAAATTGCTATGCAGTTTAGCATATTCTATTACTAACATTGTATATCAAAAATACAACAAAGAGAGAAAACAACAAAGATAGAGGGAGAAAAATAAAACAAACAAGGGAAAGAGAGGACATGGAAATAGACTCAATATCAGACTAAATGTGCATTTATACACACAGATGATCGCTCAAAATTCATCAGAAACTGATGGTTTTGAGCAATCATTTTGCATAGGTACTAATAGGCTAATCATCCCTTTAATACTTCATTGCATGTTTTTAGAGAACAGCGGGTGGTCTGTTCTCTAAATAAACCTCTGTTGTTCTCCAGTGGGACAGCAGCTGTTAAAGAATGTTATCAGGTGTTATCAGTGCTGCCCACGAAAAACCCAGCATGCTGTCCGTCTAATCAGCAATGATATATTTCATGCTAACCAGAACTCAGCGATGAACGAAAAGTACATGGTTAGTGCACAATGGGCGCACATTTACACACAATAATTATCATTCAAAAGATGGATTTTGAGCGAATTTTGAGCGATAATTGTTGTGTGTAAAAGGGCCTTTAGCATAGGAAAAAAATTCCATTGTTTCTTATATTGCATTGAATTTAGTTTGAGAGTTATTCCAGATGATAATTTTTCATTTCCCATTACTTCAGGGGTAGCTCCAGGTGAGGAACATTTAACCCTTCCCAGTTCAGGGTCAGGTCCGTTCTCGTCTGATTTACTGAGTCCCAGCTTTTGCGCAGTTTCCGCCTCAGAGTCAGCTGTTCAGGGTGGTTTCACTCGGCAGTACAACACAGTGGATCCACAACCTCATCATTACAAAGAATACGCACTCAGCCTCGTCTCAGCAACCTTGATCAAAGCAAGAGTAGTGACTCAAGAAGACTGACTAAAAATGAGAAGAATGGACAAGAACGACCCTCAGGGATTAAAGGTCCATTTACATGCATCGATTATCACCCAAAATTAGTTGAAATGACCGCAAACGATGAAAATCATTTCATGTAAATGCTGCCATTGTGCACTTTTTGTCTGAACGAGGATTTTAAGGTGAATTTATAATCCATTGTTTAGCTGCAAAGAGATAAAGAATCTCTCAACTGACTGCATGCTGTGTTCTCCCCGAGAGACAGAGATTACATTGTATTCTGCCGTCAGCCCCGACGAGAACAATGCAACTGTTTGCACATTAGGGCGTGTGATTAGTCACACACTGGACTCTGCAAACAGCTATTGGAGGCCCTTTTACATGTAAGAGAAAGTATAATGGACGCTAAAAGTATTAATAGACGTTACTTCAGGCACCTGCTGTCTTCCTTGGTGCAATTTTTGATCCAGCAGACCGTATGTGGGCCTTATTTTGTTTTCAGTGACAGCCTTGCGCTACAATTGACCCCCCTCCCCCCACACACACACCACTGTACACTATTCTCACCAATTTTTTTTTAGAAACACAATATTCTACAGATGTGTGGCTGTATTTCCATACAATGTGTGGGGCTTTGGTTGCATTGGGGACCTTCTGGTGGGCAAATTAATTAACCTAATTTTTACTCCCATGACTTTAATGAGAGTGGGAATCGACTGTCCTGATTCACAATGATTTTCGTGAAATCAGCCTGATAACACAAAGCGATTATTCAACTAACTGCTTATCAATATTCACAAAGTGTTTTTCACCTGTTACTGATAATATTTACTGTACTGTAAAACATACTATTTTATTTCTCAAGGATTTCCAGTAAAAAGGGTGAACATTTTTCTTAAACACTCAGGGTGATATTTCTTACAGTAAATAATGCATTAAAGAAAAAAAATCATCACAGCAATTTAATTCATAATGCACAAGAAAAATTTTATTCTTAATGGTTGTCCTTGCTTCTGGTAAGATGTAAGTATGTATTGCATAGGAATGCACATTAAAATTATTACTTTTGCAAAAATGTAAGAGGCGTATTGTAAAGATATTTACTCTGAAAAAATTAAGGGAATGTTTAAGTCACACTGAACAATGGAAAAAAAAAACATCAATTGAAGGCTGGATTCCAAATGATCCAGAAAATCAATTAGCGTGAATTTTATCATGGCAACTCATAATATCACTCAGTTAAATGTATGGTTTCCACATGCCGGTATACACTCACAGCAATTTCTGAACATTAGATGGCAGATGATGTCCTGTGGGATCGCTCCTCAGACCTGGATCAGGGCAACATTGAGCTCCTGAAACATTGACGCCACTATTTGGGGTTGCTGTAATGCAGAGTGTGCCAGAGGTTCTCAGATTCAGGTCAGAAGAATGTGAAGGCCAGTCAAATGCATCAATACCTTTGTAATTAGAGATGAGCGAACACCAAAATGTTCGGGTGTTCGTTATTCGGAACGAACTTCCCGCGATGTTCGAGGGTTCGTTTCGAACAACGAACCCCATTGAAGTCAATGGGCGACCAGAGCATTTTTGTATTTCGCCGATGCTCGCTAAGGTTTTCATGTGTGAAAATCTGGGCAATTCAAGAAAGTGATGGGAATGACACAGAAACGGATAGGGCAGGCGAGGGGCTACATGTTGGGCTGCATCTCAAGTTCACAGGTCCCACTATTAAGCCACAATACCGGCAAGAGTGGGCCCCCCCCCCTCCCAACAACTTTTACTTCTGAAAAGCCCTCATTAGCATGGCATACCTTTGCTAAGCACCACACTAGCTACAACAAAGCACAATCACTGCCTGGATGACACTCCACTGCCACTTCTCCTGGGTTACATGCTGCCCAACCGCCCCCCTCCCCCCCACAGCGCACACCAAAGTGTCCCTGCGCAGCCTTCAGCTGCCCTCATGCCACGCCACACTCATGTCTATTTAGAAGTGCGTCTGCCATGAGGAGGAACCGCAGGCACACACTGCAGAGGGTTGGCATGGCTAGGCAGCGGCCCTCTTTAAAAGGGGCGGGGCGATAGCCCACAATGCTGTACAGAAGCAATGAGAAATAGAATCCTGTGCCACCACCATCAGGAGCTGCACACGTAGGCATAGCAATGGGGAACCTATGTGCCACACACTTTTCATTCTGTCAAGGTGTCTGCATGCCCCAGTTAGACCGGGCTTTTTAATTCATAGACACAGGCAGGTACAACTCCCTATTGTGAAGTCCCTTTCGACCCACAGCATGGGTGGGTGCCAGGAAGCCACCGGCGGTACATAGAAATATCCCATTGCATTGCCCAACACAGCTGAGGTAGTAATGTCGTGCGTAATACAGGTGGGCTTCGGCCCACACTGCATGCCCCAGTCTGACCGGGGTTCTTTACAAGTGGACACATGTAGGTTACACTCCGTGTGCACCTACAGCATGGGTGGCTCCCTGGAACCCACCGGCGGTACATAAAAATATCCCATTGCATTGCCCAACACAGCTGAGGTAGTAATGTCGTGCTTAATGCAGGTGGGCTTCGGCCCACACTGCATGCCCCAGTCAGACTGGGGTTCTTTAGAAGTGGACACATGTAGGTTAAACTCCCTGTGGACCCACTGCCTGGGTGGGTGCCAGGAAGCCACCGGCGGTACATAGAAATATCCCATTGCATTGCCCAACACAGCTGAGGTAGTAATGTCGTGCGTAATACAGGTGGGCTTCGGCCCACACTGCATGCCCCAGTCAGACTGGGGTTCTTTAGAAGTGTACAGATGTATTAAAAACTCCGTGTGCACCTACAGCATGGGTGGCTCCCGGGAACCCACCGGCGGTACATAAAAATATCCCATTGCATTGCCCAACACAGCTGAGGTAGTAATGTCGTGCTTAATGCAGGTGGGCTTCGGCCCACACTGCATGCCCCAGTCAGACTGGGGTTCTTTAGAAGTGGACACATGTAGGTTAAACTCCCTGTGGACCCACTGCCTGGGTGGGTGCCAGGAAGCCACCGGCGGTACATAGAAATATCCCATTGCATTGCCCAACACAGCTGAGGTAGTAATGTCGTGCGTAATACAGGTGGGCTTCGGCCCACACTGCATGCCCCAGTCAGACTGGGGTTCTTTAGAAGTGTACAGATGTATTAAAAACTCTGTGTGCACCTACAGCATGGGTGGCTCCCTGGAACCCACCGGCGGTACATAAAAATATCCCATTGCATTGCCCAACGCAGCTGAGGTAGTAATGTCGTGCTTAATGCAGGTGGGCTTCGGCCCACACTGCATGCCCCAGTCAGACTGGGGTTCTTTAGAAGTGGACACATGTAGGTTAAACTCCCTGTGGACCCACTGCCTGGGTGGGTGCCAGGAAGCCACCGGCGGTACATAGAAATATCCCATTGCATTGCCCAACACAGCTGAGGTAGTAATGTCGTGCGTAATACAGGTGGGCTTCGGCCCACACTGCATGCCCCAGTCAGACTGGGGTTCTTTAGAAGTGTACAGATGTATTAAAAACTCTGTGTGCACCTACAGCATGGGTGGCTCCCTGGAACCCACCGGCGGTACATAAAAATATCCCATTGCATTGCCCAACACAGCTGAGGTAACGTCAGCTGTAATGCAGGTGGGCTAAAAATTAATTTGATTACACTGTAGGCGAGGGCCCACAAAAATTGCTGTATCAACAGTACTAATGTACATCCCAAAAATTGGCCATGGCCAGCCAAGAGGGCAGGTGAAACCCATTAATCGCTTTGGTTAATGTGGCTTAAGTGGTAACTAGGCCTGGAGGCAGCCCAGTGTAACGAAAAATTGGTTCAAGTTAAAGTTCCAACGCTTTTAAGCGCATTGAAACTTATAAAAATTGTTCAGAAAAATTATTTGAGTGAGCCTTGTGGCCCCAAGAAAAATTGCCCGTTCAGCGTGATTACGTGAGGTTTCAGGAGGAGGAGCAGGAGGAGGAGGAGGAATATTAGACACAGATTGATGAAGCAGAAATGTCCCCGTTTTGGATGGTGAGAGAGAACGTAGCTTCCATCCGCGGGTGCAGCCTACGTATTGCTTACGTATCGCTGCTGTCCGCTGGTGGAGAACAGAAGTCTGGTGAAATCCAGCCTTTGTTCATCTTGATGAGTGTTAGCCTGTCGGCACTGTCAGTTGACAAGCGGCTACGCTTATCTGTGATGATTCCCCCAGCCGCACTAAACACCCTCTCCGACAAGACGCTAGCCGCAGGACAAGCAAGCACCTCCAGGGCATACAGCGCTAGTTCAGGCCACGTGTCCAGCTTCGACACCCAGTAGTTGTAGGGGGCGGAGGCGTCACCAAGGATGGTCGTGCGATCCGCTACGTACTCCCTCACCATCCTTTTACAGTGCTCCCGCCGACTCAGCCGTGACTGGGGAGCGGTGACACAGTCTTGGTGGGGAGCCATAAAGCTGGCCAGGCCCTTAAAGACTGTTGCACTGCCTGGGATGTACATGCTGCTCGATCTACGCACATCCCCTGCTACCTTGCCCTCGGTACTGCGCCTTCTGCCACTAGCGCTGTCGGCTGGGAATTTTACCATCAGCTTGTCCGCAAGGGTCCTGTGGTATAGCAACACTCTCGAACCCCTTTCCTCTTAGGGAATCAGAGTGGGCAGGTTATCCTTATACCGTGGATCGAGCAGTGTGTACACCCAGTAATCCGTCGTGGCCAGAATGCGTGCAACGCGAGGGTCACGAGAAAGGCATCCTAACATGAAGTCAGCCATGTGTGCCAGGGTACCTGTACGCAACACATGGCTGTCTTCACTAGGAAGATCACTTTCAGGATCCTCCTCCTCCTCCTCCTCCTCCTCAGGCCATACACGCTGAAAGGATGACAGGCAATCAGCCGGTGTACCGTCAGCAGCGGCCCAAGCTGTCTCTTCCCCCTCCTCCTCATCCTCCTCATGCTCCTCCTCCTCCTCCTGTACGCGCTGAGAAATAGACAGGAGGGTGCCCTGACTATCCAGCGGCATACTGTCTTCCCCCGCCCCCGTTTCCGAGCGCAAAGCAGCTGCCTTTATGGTTTGCAGGGAATTTCTCAAGATGCATAGCAGAGGAATGGTGACGCTAATGATTGTAGCATCGCCGCTCACCACCTGGGTAGACTCCTCAAAATTACCAAGGACATGGCAGATGTCTGCCAACCAGGCCCACTCTTCTGAAAGGAATTGAGGAGGCTGACTCCCACTGCGCCGCCCATGTTGGAGTTGGTATTCGACTATAGCTCTACGTTGTTCATAGAGCCTGGCCAACATGTGGAGCGTAGAGTTCCACCGTGTGGGCACGTCGCACAGCAGTCGGTGCACTGGCAGCTTAAAGTGATGTTGCAGGGTGCGCAGGGTGGCAGCGTCCGTGTGGGACTTGCGAAAATGTGCGCAGAGCCGGCGCGCCTTTACGAGCAGGTCTGACAAGCGTGGGTAGCTTTTCAGAAAGCGCTGAACCACCAAATTAAAGACGTGGGCCAGGCATGGCACGTGCGTGAGGCTGCCGAGCTGCAGAGCCGCCACCAGGTTACGGCCGTTGTCACACACGACCATGCCCGGTTGGAGGCTCAGCGGCGCAAGCCAGCGGTCGGTCTGCTGTGTCAGACCCTGCAGCAGTTCGTGGGCCGTGTGCCTCTTATCGCCTAAGCTGAGTAGTTTCAGCACGGCCTGCTGACGCTTGCCCACCGCTGTGCTGCCACACCGCGCGACACCGACTGCTGGCGACATGCTGCTGCTAACACATCTTGATTGCGAGACAGAGGAGGAGGAGGAGGAGGAGGGTGCTTTAGTGGAGGAAGCATACACCTCCGCAGATACCACCACCGAGCTGGGGCCCGCAATTCTGGGGGTGGGTAGGACATGAGCGGTCCCAGGCTCTGACTCTGTCCCAGCCTCCACTAAATTCACCCAATGTGCCGTCAGGGAGATGTAGTGGCCCTGCCCGCCTGTGCTTGTCCACGTGTCCGTAGTTAAGTGGACCGTGGCAGTAACCGCGTTGGTGAGGGCGCGTACAATGTTGGCGGGAGACGTGGTCGTGCAGGGCTGGGACGGCACATCGGGAAAAGTAGTGGCGACTGGGAACTGAGTAGCGCGGGGCCGCCGCCTCCATGATACTTTTGAAGGACTCCGTTTCCACAACCCTATACGGCAGCATCTCAAGGCTGATGAATTTTGCTATGCGGACGGTTAACGTTTGAGCGTGCGGGTGCGTGGCGGCGTACTTGCGCTTGCGCTCCAACAGTTGCGCAAGCGACGGCTGGACCGTGCGCTGAACTACACTGCTGGATGGGGCCGAGGACAGCGGAGGTGAGGGTGTGGGTGCAGGCCAGTAGACAGTAGTGCCTGTGTCCTGAGAGGGGGGTTGCATCTCAGTGGCAGGTTGGGGCACAGGGGGAGAGGCAGGGGTGCAAACCGGAGGCGCTGAACGGCCTTCGTCCCACCTTGCGGGGTGCTTGGCCATCATATGTCTGCGCATGGTGGTGGTGGTGAGGCTGTTGGTGTTGGCTCCCCGGCTGAGCTTTGCGTGACAAAGGTTGCACACCACTGTTCGTCGGTCGTCAGGCGTCTCTGTGAAAAACTGCCAGACCTTAGAGCACCTCGGCCTCTGCAGGGTGGCATGGCGCGAGGGGGCGCTTTGGGAAACACTTGGTGGATTATTCGGTCTGGCCCTGCCTCTACCCCTGGCCACCGCACTGCCTCTTGCAACCTGCCCTGCTGATGCCCTTGACTCCCCCTCTGAAGACCTGTCCTCCTGAGTAAGCATTGCACACCAGGTGGGGTCAGTCACCTCATCGTCCTGCTGCTCTTCCTCCGAATCCTCTGTGCGCTGCTCCCTCGGACTTACTGCCCTTACTACTACCTCACTGCAAGACAACTGTGTCTGATCGTCATCGTCCTCCTCACCCACAGAAAGTTGTTGAGACAGTTGGCGGAAGTCCCCAGCCTCTTCCCCCGGACCCCGGGAACTTTCGAATGGTTGGGCATCAGTGACGATAAACTCCTCTGGTGGGAGAGGAACCGCTGCTGCCCAATCTAAGCAGGGGCCCGAGAACAGTTCCTGGGAGTGTTCCCGCTCCTGAGCAGGTGTCATTGTAGTGGAGTGAGGAGGCTGGGAGGAAGGAGGAGCGGCAGACAGAGGATTCGGATTTGCAGCAGTGGACGGCGCAGAACTGCGGGTAGACGATAGGTTGCTCGAAGCACTTTCTGCCATCCAGGACAGGACCTGCTCACACTGCTCATTTTCTAATAACCGTCTCCCGCGTGGACCCATTAATTGGGCGATGAATGTGGGGACACCAGAAACGTGCCTCTCTCCTAATCGCGCAGCAGTCGGCTGCGACACACCTGGATCAGGAGCTCGGCCTGTGCCCACACCCTGACTTGGCCCTCCGCGTCCTCGGCCGCGTCCACGTCCTCTAGGCCTACCCCTACCCCTCAGCATGCTGTATTACCAGTGATTTGATTTCACAGGCAGCTAATAAATTGGCGCAAGACTGCAGGCCAAATATAATTTTTTCCCTTTTTTGAAAACGAAAGGCCCCACTGCCTCTAGTGAATGTATAATCTAAGTTTAATAACTGTGCTGTTTTCCTGCTAATGTGTCACAGAACGTGAGGGTAGCAGAGTTATTAACTGTGGCAGAGCAGGTATTTTTTTTCCCAATTAAGGAAAGCAAATGGCGAAGCCAGGAGTAAAACGTAGCTGGGTGCGTCTGATTTTTACAGGTTGCACACGCAGCCGACACGTGTCCACCGCCCTTAGGACGGACAGAGGCAGGACAAATAGAATTATTTTCCGTTTTTTTGCACCAAAAGGCAGCACTGCGTATATTCTATGAACATGAGAAGTTTAATAACTGTGCTGTTTTCCTGCTAATGTGTCACAGAACGTGAGGGTAGCAGAGTTATTAACTGTGGCAGAGCAGGTATTTTTTTTCCCAATTAAGGAAAGCAAATGGCGAAGCCAGGAGTAAAACGTAGCTGGGTGCGTCTGATTTTTACAGGTTGCACACGCAGTCGACACGTGTCCACCGCCCTTAGGACGGACAGAGGCAGGACAAATAGAATTATTTTCACTTGTTTTACAAGCAAAAGGCAGCACTGCGTATATTCAATGAATAATAACTGTGTTGTGGCCCTGCCTATACAATTCTTTCCCTGCAGTATCAATGGAGGGTGCAATGCTCTGCAGAGGCGATTTTGAGAAGTAAAAAAAAATGCAGCACAGCTAACAGCAGCCTGGACAGTACTGCACACGGTTAAATATGGCCCTAGAAAGGACCGTTGAGGTTCTTGAAGGCTACACTCACTCCTAACACTCTCCTTGCCTATGCAGCACTTCTGTCCCTAATGCCAGGTGCAACGCTCTGCAGAGCCGATTTTGAGAAAAAAAAAATTGCCACTGCTAACAGCAGCCAACACACAGCTATCAGTGGCCCTAATAAGGACCTTTGGGGGGTCTTGAAGCCTACACTAACTACCAATTCTTTCCCTACAGCAGCTCCGGTACAAACAGCACTGTCCCTCATCTAACTCACACGGCATCTGAGGCGAACCGCGGGAGGGGCCGACTTTTATGTTCGGGTGACACCTGATCTTCCCAGCCACTCACAGCAGGGGGTGGTATAGGGCTTGAATGTCACAGGGGGAAGTTGTAATGCCTTCCCTGTCTTTCAATTGGCCAGAAAAGCGCGCTAACGTCTCAGGGAAGGAAGTGAAAGTAACCAGAACACCGCATGGTGTTCGTTACGAATAACGAACATCCCGAACACCCTAATATTCGCACGAATATCAAGCTCGGAAGAACACGTTCGCTCATCTCTATTTGTAATCCAAAAACTGCCTACACTCTAGCCACATAAGGCCGGGCACAGTTCTGCTCCAGGAGGAACCTAGGGCCCACTGCACCAGCATAAGGTCCAACAATGTCTCTAAGGATTTAATTCTAGTACCTAACAGCAGTCAGGGTACTGATGGTTATAACATTGAGGTTTGTGTGACCCTCCAAGGATATGCCTCCCAAGACGATCACTGACCCACCACTAAACCAGTCATGCTGGATGATATAGCAGACAGCATAATGTTGACCACAGTGTCTCCAGATTCTTTCACATCTGTCACGTGCTTAGTGTGAGCCTGCCCTCATCCATGAGGAGAAAGGGGAGCTAATGGCAGATCTGCCAATTCTGATGTTCTCTGGAAAATGTCATTCGAGCTGCATGGTGTTAGGCAGGATGTCAGGCCTTCATGGAGTCTGTTTCTGACAATTTATTCAGAAACATTCTGACCAGTAGCCCACTGGAGGTCATTTTGTAGGGCTTTGGCAATGCTGCTTGTGTTCTTCCTTGCACAAATAAGCAGATACCAGTCCTAATTCTGGGTTGATGCCATTATAAGTCCTGTCCAGCTCTCCTTGTGTAACATCCCACGTCCTGATATCTACTCCATGCTCTTGAGACTGCGCTGGGAGACAGAACAAACCTTCTTGTGACAGCATGCATGGATGTGCCATCTTATAGGAGCAGGACTACCTGTGCAACATGACTGGGCTGCATGCACCACCACATGCTAGGAGTAGTGACATGAAAACTAGCAAAACACAAAACTAAAGAAGAATCAGCCAGGAAGGATAAGGAATCAGCACTTGTCTGTGGCCACGAACTGCAAAACCATTCCCTTTTTAGAGATTATTTTGCTCTTGTCTGTTCAGTGCACTTACTGTCCCTTTCATTTAAATCATAAACAGGTGAAATTGATTCACAATTGTTTATGCTTCCTAACTGGACAGACTGATATCCCTGATGTTTTTGGGGTGAAGTGATTGGGGGTTAAGGCACAATCCTAAAATGCAGTAACCACAGGTGGCTAATAGTCCGCACATAAGTGACCATATGATCTTGGTGATGTTGACTATGACCATAGGCTGCTGCAGGTGGGCTGCATTTTGACCACAGGCAGTTACCACATAGTAACATAGTATGTAAGGTTGAAAAGACACATGTCTATCCAGTTCAGCCTATTACCCCCCAATGTTGATCCAGAGTAAGGCAAAAAAACGCAGTGAGGTAGAAGGCAATTTTCCTCATTTGAGGGGAAAAAAATTCCTTCCCGACTCCAATCTGGAAATCAGAATAATCCTTGGATCACCGTCCCTTTTAAAGTTATTAACGATTATAACATATAATATTGTATCGCCCAAGAAAGACATCCAGGCGCTTTTATTAAATTTGCCATGACCACGTCTTCAGGCAGAGAGTTCCATAGTCTCACTGCTCTTACAGCAAAAAGAACCCCCTTCTATGTCGCTGTAGAAACCTTCTTTCCTCTAAACATAGAGGACGCCCCCTTGTTACCGTTACAGTCCTGGGTATAAATAGATGATGGGAGAAATCCTTTTATTGACCCCTGATATTTTTATACATAGTTATTTGGTCCCCCCTCAGCCATCTTTTTTCTAAACTAAGTAATCCCAATTTTGATAACCTCTCTGGGTACTGAAGTCTGCCCATTCCATTTATTACTTTAGTTGCCCACCTTTGCACTCGCTTAACACTTTCCAATCCAATTTGTCCCTAGTTTTCCTAGGGGCTTACTCTTTTTCTGCTGTTATACAATGGCGCTATATGGTGGCTAAAGCCAGTACTGCATGAGGTGACATGGATACGCTCTGATAGCAGAGAGGCTGGCAATATACAGTAAGAAAACCCTGATGGATGTCTTCCAACATCAGAGCTGTACAGCCTTAAATCATAATGTCTTCAGAGGTCAGACAGTGGACTGGAAAGGGTAAGCTCTGATATGTCCTTGAGTACGTGTCCAAAACTGTGCACAATATTCCATGTGTGCTCTGACCAGTGACTTGTAAAGAGGAAGAACTCCAGTTAAGCTTACAGTTAACTAAAATTCCCAAGTCCTTTTCCATATGTCAGTGTTTAGCCTTGTGTGGCACAGTGTGTTAGGGCAGCATAAATGCAGTCCTAAGCTCTCGCTCGCGACATGAAGTTTGCAAGTTCAATCCTCGCATGTTTCAGGTAGGAGGCTCAAGGTTGACTCATCTTTTCGAGGTTGGTAAAATGAGAATGCAGCTTGGTGGAGAGTAATAAATACCTGAGAGCGCTTTGGAATAAGTTGGCGCTATACAAATTTACAAGATTTATTTTCCCAGTGGTTTCCCATTTAGTGTGTAATAGTGACATGTATTTCCTCTCCCCATGTGCATAAACTTACATTTATCAGTGTTAAACCTCATTTGCCACTATTCTGCCCAAGACCCCAACTTAACCAGATCCTCTTGGAACTGTATTGCATCCTCTCTAGTGTTCATTTCTTTACATAGTTTTGTCATCTGCAAATATTGATATTTTACTGCGCAATCATAGTAACATAGTATGTAAGACCGAATAAAGACAATGTCCATCTAGTTCAGCCTGTTTAACCTCCTTGTTGATCCAAAGGAAGGCAAAAAACCCCAAGAGGCAGAAGCCAATTAGCCCTTTTGGGGGGAAAATTCTTCTCGACTCCCTAATGGCAGTCAGACTAATCCCGGGATCAACCTCTAATAGTTCCTACCTGCCTGTATACCAGGATCAACAAACTGCTGGTCACCTAAAATTTATATCCTGTAATACCCTTCCACTCTAGAAAGACATCAAGTCCCCTCTTAAACTCCTCTATGGATTTTGCCATCACCACATCCTCAGGCAGAGAGTTCCACAGTCTCACTGCTCTTACAGTAAAGAACCCTTTTCTGTGTTGGCGATGAAACCTGCTTTCTTCTATATGTAGCAGATGCCCTCTTGTTACCGTCGCAGTCCTGGGTATGAACAGATCATGGGAGAGATCCTTGTATTGTCCCCTCATGTATTTATACATAAATATTTGATCAACCCTTAGCCGTCTTTTTTCCAGGGTAAATAATCCCAATTTGGATAGCCTCTCTGGGTATTCCAACCCTTCATTCCATGTATTAGTTTAGTTGCCCTTTTTTGAACCCCTTCAAGCACTGCAACATCTTTCCTGAACACCGGTGTCCAGAACTGTACGCAGTTTTCCATGTGGGGCCAAACAAGTGCCTTATATAGTGGTAGAATAATGTTCTCATCCTTCGCCCCTATGCCTCTTTTAATGCACCCCGAGACTTTATTAGCTTTTGCAGCAGCTGACTGGCATTGGTTACTCCAGTTTAATTTACAATCCACTAGTACCCCCAGGTCTTTTTCCATATCACTTTTCCCTAGCAGTACCCCAATTAGTGTATATTGGTGACATCCGTTTCTCCTGCCCATGTGCATAACCTTACATTTATCAACATTGAACTTCATTTGTCATTTTTCTGCCCAAGTTCCCAGCTTAGCGACGTCCTCTTGTAGCCATACATTGTCCTTCGTTGCATTGATTATCTTGTGTCATCTGTAAATATTGATATTTTACTGTGCAGTCCCTCTATCAGGTCGTTGATAAATATATTGAACAGAATGGGGCCCAATACTGAACCCTGTGGATACTGAACTCTGTGGTTCAATCCTTCTACCAGGTCATTAATAATTATATTAAAAAGAATATGGCCCAAAACCGACCCCCGTGGCACCCCACTAGAAATGCTGACCCAATCAGAGTATGTACCATTTATAACCACGCTCTGATTTCTATCACTGAGCTAGTTACGTAGCCACTTAAACACATTCTCACCCAGAGCAAGCATTCCCATTTTATATACCAACCTTTTAGGCAGCACAATATCAAACACTTTGGAAAAGTCCAGACACACAAGATCCAATGATTCGCACATCTTCGGACCATACCCACATTTTTATTGGATCCATATAATCTATACCACAGGCAATATTATTTTGCATGACAAAGTGGCCTACCCCGCCCATACTATGAAAGCAATACCCATAGGTGAGTGTATCAGAGCCAGGCATAATTGTTAAAGTGATTCCTGTTTTCAGCAGGAAATACATTTACAAGGATATCCAAATGGGATGTCAGAGAAAGCAAATAAATAGCAGCTAGTAAAACAAGGACACCTGTAGTCACCAAGTCTTCTGTTCAGTAAAACGGTTTCTGGGACTTGGTTACAACATAAAGCGGTTCTGCCTTCTGCTGCACATCTCCCTATACTGATTCATGTTGGTTTTTCACTGACTTGTTAAGAAATAATTGTTTTTAGATAAAAGATTACACTAATTGTGTCAGAGGTTGCTAATGCGTGGTCCCCTGAGGAGTCCCATTAAACATAGGGGTGAAACATGAGGATGAAAAGTTCTAAGTGGAGTGAAATAGAAAGAAAATGCAATCCCGACATGTTTGGGTGGGTCTTGTTCTCACGGTGTACATACCGTGGCAAAAATGACATCACTTTATTCTGTGCGTCCGTACAATTAGGACAATACCAAATTTATATATATTTTTTACTCTTCTACTTTCAAAAAGCCCCAAATTTCTTTTGGAAAAAAAAAATCTAAAAATATTTTTTGCCGCCCTCTCTTGACTGCTATAAGTATTTATTGTTCATCAAAATAGTTGTGTAAGGGCATGTTTTTTCAGGATATCCTGTGGTTTCTTTTGCTACCGTTTTGAAAAACAATGCAACTTGTTTATCGCATTCTATTACTTTTTTCTTGGAGATAGAGTGGCCAAAAAAGCGCATTTCTGGCGTTTTGTATTTTCTTTCTGACAATGTTCACCATGTGGTACAAATAGGGCATTACTTTGATAGATGGGACCTTTATGGATACAGTAATACCAAATATACTTTTGTCTCTTATTGTTTTCATTTTTTAATTCTAAATATGGGAAAAGGGTTTTCTTTTAGTTTTTACTTAATTGTATTTTTTTCTATTAAAAAAGAAAACGTAAAAATGAGTAAAAAACGTGTTAGTCCTCACAGGGGACTTCAACTTGCGATAATATAGTATTACATTACACCGTGATTTAGCAGGCATTCTAGGCAATTGGTAGGCAATCAGCCATGGTAGCGCTGGGGACCTTTGGAATGCCACAGGCTGCCATGGCAACTGAATGGCACTTTGATCTGGGGATTTGAATGCCGAGGTTAGCATTAACACTGATTTCGGCTGTTGCTCGTGGATGTCAGCTTAAGGGTGCCTGTCCACGGGCGTGATTTCGCCGGCGGCTTCGCCGGCGGAATCACGCCCTCTGAAGCTTTCCATAGCACTGCTATTCAAAGTGCCGGCACACTGTCCACGAGTGGTGAATCATTGCGATTCTCCGTTCGCGGCGGGCAATTCGCGGCATGCTGTGAATTGCCATGATTCTCCGTAGTCAGCCTATCTATCAGAATGGATTAGGATACATAAATGTTTACTAATTGAACTGTGAAAAAAAGGCATCACAAATATTTGTGAAAAACAGGCATGTGTGAACATTTTCAGAAAACTGGTGCAGATCAATATACCTTCTGCACCAGTATATTAGAAAAATGGATAACGTATATAGACACTATGACTAGAGATGAGCGAGCATACTCGCTAAGGGCAATTACTCGATCGAACATTGCCCTCAGCGAGTACCTGCCCACTCGGAAGAAAAGATTCGGCTGCCGGCGGCGGGGAAGAGCGGGGAGGAACGGAGGGGAGATCTCTCTCTCCCCCCCCCCCCCCCCCCGCTCACTGCCGCAACTCACCTCTCAGCCGCGCCGGCAGCCGAACCTTTTCTTCCGAGCAGGCAGGTACTCGCTAAGGACAATGCTCGATCGAGTAATTATCCTTAGTGAGTATGCTCGCTCATCTCTAATTATGACCAATTTAATAAAAAGTCAATAGCCTATCCGTACATGCTACTTTTAATTCCGCCAGTAAGGGCATTATTTTGTAATGCTCTAATGACCTTTTGAGGCGGAGTTACATGTAGTTTGTAGTTATTGCCCACATTATTTAGCATGCAAATGTTGGTACAAATGAGTAGTTGACTAATGTACTGACCTGTTTCAAAAGCAGAGCATTTGGGACCAATAAATAGGATGTGTGATATGTAATTCCAGCTATTACATAGATATTAAAATGAGGTCTAGCTCTACCCAGTTATACAAGACTCTATAGTACTTATTTCAGCTTGACTGTAATTATACACAGTCGAGTCACATTATTATGAGCACCTCCTACTTTCGAAGTTGGCAGCACATAGCCCGGGAAAGAAGTGAGCTGGCTTGGCGACTATATAAGGTGTGCGATAGGCTGTCTGCTCACACATTACTCATTGTGGTCATGGGTAAAAGGGGGGATTTTTCAGAGTTGCAAAAAAGGATAATTATTGGTTTTTGGGCTAAGGGTGGCAGTGTTTCTCCAACATCGCAGTTTGTAAACCATTCACGTGCTGCTGTGGTGAAAGTGTATAGTGATTTGACAAATGGCACCATTGGAAATAACAGACATGGAAACTTCAGAGCACCATGTCCCATTGATGTAAGAGGTGAACGTCAGCTATGAAGGTGCATTAGGGGTCAATAAATACATTACAGTGGAGCAGATCACCTTGAAAATGAACCAAGGAGCTACCAGACGTGTCTAAAACAACAGTTCAGCAGACCCCACTGTGTATAGTGCTGAGCCAGAGGGATGATCACTGCACCTATGCTAACAAAGTTGCATTGGAAGAATAGGCTTCAAATTTGCATGGTAGTATCAGAATCGGACCACTGTTGCTTGGCAAAGGACTGCCTTCCATGATGATTCACATTTTCTGCTTCATTGAGCGGATGGATGTTGGCATGTCAGGCAAGAAACATCAGAGAACAAATACACAGCAACCATTACTGAAAGAACACAAGCTGGTGCAGACGTTTTATCGTCTGGGGAATTTTTTTTTGCATTCTGTGGGCCCACTCATCCATGTGGTATGCACTCTGAACCGATTTGGTTATGAATCTATGCTTGTAGATCATATGCACCTATACATGCCAGAGGCGTAACTAGGAGCCCTTGGACCCCAATGCAAAATCTGTAGCAGACCCCCTATCAACCATTTATAATATTGATATATGGGTATGTAAGAGTTGGGTCTTTGGGCCCCCTAAGGCTCCTGGGTCTGGTAGCGAGTGCTACCTTTGCACCCTCTATAGTTACGCCCCTGATGTTGTTTTCTTTCCTGAGACAGTTGTGATCTTCCAGCAAGACAATGCAACATATCACATGGCTAGAAATGTTCGATACGGATTGAAAGAGCACGACCAAGACTCCCAAGTACTTTCCTAGCCTTTTAATTCCCCAGACTTGAACCCAATTGAGCATCTGTGGGACCACCTCGATCGTCATGTTTGCTCTATGGATCCTCTCCCAAGCAACTGTGGAATACAATGCAGTCAGCATGGCTCCAGATACCCGAAACAACCTTCCAGCCCATCTAGCTGCTGTTGGCGTGGTACATGGCGATTACTCTGGATATTAGCTGGTAGTCATAATAATGTGGCTTGACTCTGTATATGACTCTAAATGGCCTTATACATGAGCCGAATTATAGGCCCAATGTAAAAAGGTGAATGAGGATTGACATTGGTTTTATTTTTTTCACAGCCTAAAAATCATCATATGGGGATTAATAATTAAAATTATGATTGTTCATTCCCATAGATCAGCTATGCATCTCCCTGTTCACATGGGAAGAAGTACCACTGATCATAAAGTATTTTTATGCTCACTAAAATAATTGGCCTGTTTAAAAGGACCTTAAAGGGGTTGACTCGCGCCGAAACGTTTTTTTTTTTTTTCCATAGGCCCCCCGTTCGGTGCAGGACAACCCCAAAGGATGTGTTTAAAAAAAAAATTTATTACTTACCCGAATCCCCGCTCTGCGACGTCTTCCTTCTTCTTTCCTTCAACAAGATGGCCGCCGAGATCTTCACCCACGATGCACAGCGGGTCTTCTCCCATGGTGCACCGTGGGCTCAGTGCGGTCCATTGCCGATTCCAGCCTCCTGATTGGCTGGAATCGGCACATGTGACGGGGCGGAGCTACGAGGACCAGCTCTCTGGCACGAGCGGCCCCATTCACCAGGAAAAAGTCCGCACAGCGCAAGCGCGTCTAAAATGGCAAGAAGACATCAGAATTAGACGGATCCATGGCGACGGGGACGCTAGCAACGGAGCAGGTAAGTGAATAACTTCTGTATGGCTCATATTTAATGCACAATGTATATTACAAAGTGCATTAATATGGCCATACAGAAGTGTATAACCCCACTTGCTGCCGCGAGACAACCCCTTTAAGGCTACGTTCACTTCTGCACTGAAGGTTTGGAGCTTCTGCAGCAGCTCCAGCACAAAATGTCAGACAAATTAGCACACCATGTTACACTATTTTATCTATTAAAATACGAAAGGGCATGCTGGAAGATGGATGGATCCTATTACAGTGAATGGGGTCTATCTGATGTAGGCGTGCCTATAATGTGGATCACATGGTTTTTCTCATAGAACAGTTCCTTATATCAGGAAGTGAACAGTCATATGTCTCCACCTACAGTGCTCCTTCTCACGCTCAATCTGTTTCACTGGCACATTAGGAGTGATTTACAAATGTATCAACCCTTAGTCTAAGTTCACACGGGTAAGCGCGATATGGAGCCGTAAATCCAGACCCCATATCGCGCTCCCCACCATGTGAATTCCCCAGAAATATGAGACATTTTCATCTAAAAGATCCTCTGGCGTGGCTGTCAGAACCACAGCAGCAAGATAGAACAAGCTTCGATTTGGTTCCCGCAGACCATTGCAAAAGAATGTGGTTCATATTTGTGTGTTTCGTAATGCACAAACCTGGCGCGATTTCATCGCTCGAGTGAAGCCGGCCTTTCCGTTTTGAGAATTTGATGAAAGACTCAAATTTCTCACTGAATAAATGCCATACATTCTCATTCAGAAACCCATCTGATAACCACCCCACAACAAAGAAATGCTATTTTTTTTTTCAAAGTTTGTCAACTTTGACACTCATCCCATTACAGTATTTAACACCTAGAGAATAGTTCACGGGGTTGTCCGACTTTATTATTTTGTATAGTTTTGGGACCCCCTGATAGGTGATGTCATCACGTCTTTTATCCTGGTGACATCCCGTAAACCTCTTAATGTAGAAGTTCCAGGACAGTTTAGAGGACATCACTGATTACATACCTGTTAGGCCTAATACTTGCTGCAGTGATTACGTAGGTAAATAACCAAGTGACCACTGTAGTTGGTATAAACAGAATACTGGAGGTCCAGAGCCAATGGTGGGGGAGCAGCATGTCAGATGAAAAACTCCCTTTTGTTTTTTAAATTTATGACTCATCCTCACATCGCCAGAAATGCTTTCTATAGGCCCTTTTAAACACAACGATTATTGCTGAAAATTCATTCAAATGGCCAAAAATGAGCAATAATTGTTATATGTAAATGCGGGCAACCTGCTGTTTTCATTTGAACAATGATTTTAAGGTTAACTTAAAATCCATGGTTGAGCTACTGAGAGATAAAGCAAACACATTTATCTCTCAATAGACAACACACAGAGACGCATGTTTACACTAGACTGGACAGAACAATGCAGACGTTTACACATTCATCAACACTTTATGCAAATTGACTGCTAAATCTCTCAGTCATTTGAAGGATTATTTTTGAGTGTAAAAGGGCCCTAACTTAGAAAATCCTTTTAAGCCTGCGTTCCCACATAGCATATTTTGGTGTGAATTCATGCCAAAATCCATAGTATATTTTGCGGTTCTGCATCAAAAGTAGCACCAAAAAAAAAAAGGATAAAAGAAGTACATTTGGCTTTGCTGCATCCACAATGACACCTGAAATAAATTGAATACACTTTTTATTCCACACAGTAAACATTATGAAAAAAACACAGCAAAAAATTGAGTCAAATTGCTGTTTTTCTTCAATTCACCCCCCTAAAAATGTAATCAAGAAAATCACGAGACTCATAGGGAACCCCCAATATCCGCCAATACATCATGCAGTTCCCCAATTCATTAGCCTGTGTAGAATAAGACAAAATAATAGACTTTCTACAAGAAAGGAATTCTAACTAAATAACTTTTATATAAAGTTTTATAGACTGCAAGTCTCTGTTCATGTTGGCATCATCACTTCTGTTTCTGACAAAGCCAAGACAGCCATGCAGGATCTGGTTTTTGAACATATTCTACTGATTTATGACAGGAGCAGTCAGACTTCCATCATCAGGGTTCTAGTACATTTGCCAGCCTGCTTTATCATTGCTAATAAAAAAAAAAGTCAAAAAGAAAATGTATTTCAAAGTGCATTTTTAACATCTAAAGAATTTTAAGCACCTTCATTTCAATATTGCAATGTTTAAGGGTGCGTTCACATGAGCGTGTTTTTGTGCGTGCTTATGCATGCACGAAAACACGCTTGTATTTACAACAATGCATTCCCTGTTGTGTTTATATGTCCGTACTTTGCAGGTGCGTGCCTGGAAAGATAGGAGATGCATGCACCACACAGAATGCACACATTGCTTTCAATGGAGCCGCTACCTGCATTCTTTTACATATAAGCGCTTCAGCCAATCACAATCAGAGCTACCAGCAGGCGGGGATTTAAAATCACCGGCTGCTGATAGCTCAGTACTACAGAGCCGGGGACAGCATCAGAAGTCGCCGCTGAGCCCCGGCAGGTGTCAATGGCTTTTCAGGGAAGGGCTTCATAAGCTTATGAAGCCCTTCCCTGAAAAGCCATTGACAGCTGCCAGGGCTCAGCGGCAACTTCCGACGCTGTCCCCAGCTCTATAGTTCTCAGCTAGCAGCATGCGAGGATTAAAAATCCCTGCATGCTGGTAGCTCTGATTGTGATTGGCTGAATTGCTCAGCCAATCACAATCAGTGCTACCAGCAGGCGGGGATTTCAAATCCCCGGCTGCTGATAGCTCAGTACTACAGAGCCGGGGACAGCGCCAGAAGTCGTGGCTGAGCCCGGGCAGCTGAAGGGAGGTGAGTATTTTTTTTTTATACACTTTTTAAAATGGCTTTTCAGGGAAGGGCTTAAGAAGTCCTTCCCTGAAAAGCCATTGACGGGGATGCCAGCAGCAGGATCCTCTACCGCAGCTGTTATGTGTGACAGCTGCGGTTGAGAATTAAAGAATTCCTCTGCTGCATCTGCCACAGATGTGGTAGATGTAGCAGCAGGGAATTCTTTTAACTAGCGGGGGTGAAGGAAACATCTACCACATGCGACAGATGTATTCTTCATGCCCGCGGGGGTCACGGCAGCGGCGGAGATGTACGTTTTTTTGGGGTTTTTTTGTACTAAAATGTTTGTTTTTCAGGGAAGGGCTGTTATGTGTGACAGCTGCGGTTGAGAATTAAAGAATTCCTCTGCTGCATCTGCCACAGAATACGGAAGAATACGGAACTCCATTGTACATGAGAGAAGTTACTGTTAATATTGAAGATGTTATTGCACAAGAAGACAAAGCTAGTAATTGCTACAAAGGATAATCAATTTATTTGGACTCCAGTAAACCAAAGAAATGTTTACTTTCAATGCATTGAACATACAGTTTT
Organism: Eleutherodactylus coqui; assembly: GCF_035609145.1. NCBI lineage: Eukaryota > Metazoa > Chordata > Amphibia > Anura > Eleutherodactylidae > Eleutherodactylus > Eleutherodactylus coqui. The sequence goes on along the minus strand of NC_089845.1, from coordinate 69,382,770 downwards.
CTTGCATTGCAAGAGTCTACTCATTAGAGAGCATTGCTTTAAATTTTGTAATTGGCATAACTAGGGCTCATTATGAGTTGCTCTTACCATATGATTACTGGTATACAATGGCAAAATAGACTTAACTGTAAGTGGAAGCCGCCTTTATGAATTTAGCTTTCATAATGACTCACAGTGTTTTATGAACATATTAACACATCAGAAAATAGCCTTTGTCATCGCTTATGAGGAAAGTTACCATAGCAACCCTTTATAGTAATTTACATTCATTTACATGGACTTGATTTGCAGAAAGAAGTATTTCATAGCACACTATGCAGCAAGCACTGCAAGGCTCGTTATTGTGAGCTTTCAAACAAGCAATATAAATCGAAATGTGAAAAAAAAATGCATGAATTGCAAAATATTCAATTAACGCTAATAAGACACAGCTCTAAAATAGAAGATTCACACCATAGCAGTTCTATTATTAGTTTGGCATATGTAATAGGGTTTGGCTTCACTATCTCGCTCTCTCTCTTTACACTCCCAAGATTTATCTTTCATCATCATTGCTGCTTTTTTCTACCCTTTTATCTATTGTTTTTAGTATTCTGCTGCTTTCTTTCCTCTTTACACTATTCAACCACATGGGACTGCTACATACATTCAATGGTGCATTGGGATGAAACAGAAACAACCCTAAGCTTAACTCCTTCACGCCTAAGCCATTTTCTATCCCCTATCACTTCAACTTTCCATTTTAGTCACGGAATCTCTAGTTGGTGCCATAAGATCTAGTCTAAGGCCGAATGCACATGGCTCGGTCGAATTCCGAATCCTGCAGTAGAACCCAACCCGGTGCCCGGTCGGTGATCTCTGCGCATCTGTCCGGTTCTGTCTTGCGGATGTGCCGGCCGGCACATGCACAGTACAGATGACGCTGTGCTGTCACTAGGCAATGATGCGGATCCTGTGGCCCACCCGCAGTGATAGCTGCGGACAGGCCGCCGATCGAACAGCTTCCATTGACTGCAATGGAAGCCGTCCGTGCGGAATCCGCGCTGAAATGGAACATGCTGCAATTTTCCTTCTGCAAGCAGAAAATCAGAATTGATTTCTGCTCATGGATATGGAAAAGCAATTTTGCATAGCATGTCTGTGGGCAGTATTTTCTGCGGAATCCGGAGGCAGATTCCCGATCCGAATTCTGCAATGCAAATATGCCCATATGCATTGGGCCTAACTCATTCACTGTTGACACACCCCAAAGAGAGTGGGTTTTCCAGACTTTTTCTCTATCACAAGGCTCTTGTCCTAACTGGAATTGTAGCTATTCTTCTCAATTCCTCCTCTAAACTCTGGGTGGATTTAGAATTTTCTCTCAACACACCACCATTAATCACTTTGGGTTTCTAATTCCGTACATTATAACTCACACACCAAATCAGACATGTCTTAAATTCCAAGGGACTATAATCCATGTCAGAGCCCTTATTACCGAGGTTTCTCAACTCCAGTCCTCCTCAGGGACCCCCAACGGGTCATGTTTTCAGGATATCCTATAGTAAGAACACCTGTGGCAATGTCTCAGGCACTGAAGATAATTACATCACAAGTGAAATACTGAGGAAATCCTGAAAACATGACCTGTTGGGGTTCCCTGAGGACTGGAGTTGAGAAACATTCATCTAGACAGTTGGCCTGGTTTGCGTGCAATCAACTGCATAGTTTCTACAACTCTCTCACTGCTGTTGCATTTTAAACTAGATCTGACACCCTTTCAACATCTTTGTACTAGAAAGGTACATCTAATATTCTTGGAAGAAGAAATGCAGCTGAGTACTATTCCATTTTTTTGCAACCTGGGCAAGAAAATTAAAAAAATTCTTATCTACTCAGGAGTGGGGTAAGGCTACATTATTTTTAATTTTTTTTAAAAAAAATCTCTTTTTATTGTATAAAATATATCTAAACGGGAACCTATAAACATTTGGTCCTGGTAACAAACAGGTTGATGGACTCACAGGTCCTTCCGTGTGTATTACATACAGGGCCCAGTGGCTCATTTACAAGTACATGAAGGTGATAAGCTGCTACTGGACATTAGTGTCAATTAGCAGTTTATGCAAAACAATCGCTCAAAACCTTAATCGCTCAATCTTTGAACCATTATCTTTGTGTGTAAATGGGCCTTTAGACCCTTCCTAATGGTGATAAGGTTGATTATTCCTGGTCTATAGAGTACTTCCAGGTCATCTACTAAGATCCCATTTACACGCAAAGATAATCTTTCAAACTATTAAAAGATTAGCGACTGTTTTGCATAAAACACTAATGGGCAATAATTAGAGATGAGCGAGCACCGAAATGCTTGGGAGCTCGTTGCTCGAGTCGAACTTTTCGTAATGCTCGAGAGCTTGTTTCGCAATGGGAAATCCATGTGTCCCCACACAAATCATTCTGTGTAGGTGTCAGATAGCTCAACACTGCAATGGGAAGTCTTTGAGTTCCTTGGGCTCGCCTATGCTGTCGGTGCACAAAGATGGTATCACACAGGAAGAAATCAGAGTGCCCAAACATGGCAGAGTTTCACTCCACCAAGGACCTAGGCCCACATTTCTGCCCTAGTCAGTCAGGGTATTTGTGCAAAATAGGTAAAACACCGCAATTGGAAGTCTTTGTGCACCCACAGCATAGGCAGACCCCTGTAACATTTCTGTAGCAGAAGTATAGGCAGACCCCAGTAACATTTCTGTAGCAAGAGTATAGGCGGACCCCTGTAACATTTCTGTAGCAAGAGTATAGGCGGACCCATGTAACATTTTTGTAGCAAAAGTATAGGCAAACCCCTGTAACATTTCTGTAGCAAGAGTATAGACGAACCCCTCAAACCATTCAGTAGAAAGGGTATAGGCAGACCCCAGTAACATTTCTGTAACAAAAGTATAGCCAGACCCCAGTAACATTTATGTAGCAAAAGTATAGGCGAACCCCTGTAACATTTCTGTAGCAAAAGTATAGGCGGACCCCAGTAACATTTCTGTAGCAAAAGTATAGGCAAAGCCCTGTAACATTTCTGTAGCAATAGTATAGGCTAACCCCAGTAACATTGGTGTACCAGGAGTATAGGCGAACACCTGTAAAAATTTGTTTACCAAGAGTATAGGCGAAGCCTGAAAAATTAGTTTGCTAACAGTAGTGGCAATGGCCTGAAAAATTGGTTTACCAAGAGTACAAGTGTACCCCTGAAAAATTGCTCAACCACGAGTGCAGGTGAAACCCACAAACATTTTTTGAAGATACAGCTCGTTATTGCTTAATTTTTAACAGAGCCTGGAGGCAGCCCTCCGCAAAAACTGGTTTAAGTTTAACTTTTAAAACTTTAAAAACTGCTAAAACTTTTAAAAGTTTTAAACAGAGTATTTTGAGCCGCATAGAAATTGGCAGTTCAGCGTGATGAAATGCTGTTTTAGGAGGAGGAAGAGGAGTAATAATATCCGAGAGGGATACACAAAGCTAATTCTCCCCTTTTTTGGGGTGATAGAGAAGAATGCTTTTATCTCCTGTTGCAGCGAAAAGATTCTTTAGGATCCGCTGCTTTCCACCAGTGGAGAAGAGAAGTCTGGGGAAATCCAGGCTTTGTTCATCTTTATGAGGGTAAACATGTCGGTGCTGTCAGTTGACAGGCGGGTACGCTTATCTGTGATGATTCCCCCAGCTGCACTAAATACCCTCTCTGACAAGACGCTAGCGGCAGGGCAGGCCAGCACCTCCAGGGTGTACAGCTTTGACACCCAATACTTGCACGGAGCAGAGGCATCACGGAGGACGGTGGTACGATCGGCTATGTACTCCCTCACCATCTTTTTACAGTGCTCCCTCCAACTCAGCCTTGACTGGGGAGTGGTGACACAGTCTTGCTGGGGAGCCATAAAACTGGCAAAGGCCTTGAAGAGTGTTCCCCTGCTTGCGCTGGACATGCTGCCTGATCTCCGCACCTCCCCTGCTAGTTGGCCCTTTGAACTGAGTCTTCTGCCACTAGTGCTGTCAGATGGGAACTTTAGCATCACTTTTTCCACCAGGGTCCTGTGGTATTGCATCACTCTCGAACCCATTTCCTCTTCGGGAATGAGAGTGGAAAGGTTCTCCTTATACCATGGATCGAGAAGGGTGTACACCCAGTAATCCATGTTGACCAGAATGCGTCTAACGCGAGGGTCACAGGAAAGGCAGCCTAACATGAAGTCAGCCATGTGTGCCAGGGTCCCAGTACGCAACACATCGCTGTCCTCACTAGGAAGATGACTTTAAGGATCCTCTTCCCCCTCCTTCTCTTCAGCCTATACACACTGAACAGATGAGAGGCAGATGGGTACCCTCTGCAGTGTGGCCAGCTGTCTCTTCTCCCTCCTCCCCCTCCACCTCCACCAAAACGCACTGAGATATAGACATGATGGTGGTCTGGCTATCAAGCGACATACTGCCCCCCCTCCCCCCCGGTCTCCTGTTCCAACCGCAAAACGTCGGCCTTTATGCTTAGCAGTGAACTTCTCAGCAGGCAAAGCAGCGGGATGGTAACACTAATGATTGCCGCATCGCCGCTCACCATCTAGGTAGACTCCTCAAAGTTTCCGAGGACCTGGCAGATATCTGCCATCCATACCCACTCCTCAGTAAAGAATTCCGGAGGCTGACTACCACCCTGCCGCCCATGTTGCAGCTGGTATTCCACTATTGCTCTACGCTGCTCGTACAGACTGGCCAACATGCGCAGCATAGAATTCCAGCGTGTGGGCACGTCGCACAGCAGTTGGTGTTCTGGCCCCTGAAACCGACGTTGCAGGGTCCTCAGGGTGGCAGCGTCCGTGGTGGACTTGCGGAAATGTGCGCAGACACGGCGCACCTTGCCGAGCAGGTCAGACAAGTGGGGGTAGTTTTTCAGAAACCGCTGAACCACCAGATTGAAGACGTGGGCCAGGCATGGCATGTGTGTGAGGCTGCCAAGCTGCAGAGCCGCCAATAGGTTACAGCCATTGTCACACATAACCATGCCCAGTTGGAGGCTCAGCGGCGAAAGCCAGAGGTCGGTCTGCTCTGTCAGACCCTGCAACAGCTCGGGGGCCGTGTGCCTCCTGTCACCTAAGCTGATTAGTTTCAGCACGGCTTGCTAACACTTGTCCACCGCTGTGCTACTGCGCCACCAACTGCTGGCGACGTGCTCACACTTCTTAATTGAGAGGTAGACGTGGCGGAGGAGGAGGGGTTGGAGGAGGTGGCATAAAGCGCCGCAGATACCAGCACCGAGGTAGGACCTGCTATTCTGGGTGTGGGTAAGACGTGAGCGGTCCAGGCTCTGACTCGGTCCCAGCCTCCACCAAGTTCACCCAATGTGCTGTCAGGGAGATAAAGTGGCCCTGCCTGCCAGTACTTGTCCACGTGTCCGTGATTAAGTGGACCTTCCCAGTAACCGCGTTGGTGAGGGCACGATTTATGTTGCGGGAGATGTGCTGGTGTACCGTGAGGACGGCATACCAGGAAAAATAGTGGCGACTGGGAACTGAGTAGCGCGGGACCGCCGCAGCCATCATGTTTTTGAAAGCCTACGTTGCCACAAGCCTGTACGGCAGCATTTCCAGGCTGATTAATTTTGCAATGTACACGTTTAAAGCTTGTTCATGCAGGTGGGTGGCGGCGTATTTCTGCTTTCACTCCAACGCTTGTGTTAGCGACAGCTGAATGCTGCGCTGAGAGACAATGCTTGATGGAGTGGAGGATCGTGGAGGTGAGGGTGTGGATGCAGGCCGGGAAGTGTTCGTGCCTGCATCCTGGGAAGGGGATTGGATCTGTGTGCCAGGTTGTGGCACAGGGGAAGAGGCAGTGGTGTGACCCGGAGGCGGTGAATGGCCTTCGTCCCACCTTGTGGGGTGCTTGGCCATCATATGCCTGCGCCTGCTGGTGGTGGTGGCTCCCCGGCTGATCTTGGTGCGACACAGGTTGCACACTACTGTTCGTCGGTCATCCGCGCTCTCACCAAAAATCATCCACACCTTTGAACACCTAGCCCTCTGCACGGAAGCTTGCAGCAAGGGGGTGCTATGGAAAACAGTTGGGGCATTCTTCGCTCTGGCCCTGCCTCTACCCCCTGGCCACTCCACTGCCTCTTCCAAGCTGTCCTGCTGCTGCACCTTCCTCCCCCTCTGAAGCCCTGTCCGCAGTAGCGGACCAGGTGGGGTCAGTCACCTCATCGTCCAGCTGCTCTTCCTCCGAATCCTCTCTGCGCTCCTCCCTCGGACTTACTGCCCTTACTACTACCTCACTGACAGACAACTGTGTCTCATCATCCTCATCCACAAAAAGCTCTTGAGACAGTTGCCGGAAGTCCCCAGCCTCATCACCCGGACTCTGGGAACTTTCCAAAAGTTGAGCATCGGTCATGACAAACTCCTCAGGTGAGAGAGGAGCCGCTTTTTCCCACTCATGGCAGGGACCCGAGAACAGTTCCTGGGAGTCTGCCTGCTCAGAATATGTCATTTTCATTGAGTGAGGAGGCTGGGAGGAAGGAGGAGCAGCCAGAAGATTCAGAGTTGCAGTCACTAGGCTGGGAGTAGTGGACTGCGTAGAAGACTGGGTGGTCGATACATTGCTGGATGCGTTTTCTGCCATCCACGACAGGACCTGCTCGCACTGCTCTGTTTGTAATAAAGGTCTATCACACGCACCTGTAAATTGTGATATGAAGCTGGGGAGCCCAGAAACTTGCCTCTCTCTCCTAATCCTGCAGCAGCCGGTTGTGATTCACCATGCCCAGGAACTCAGCCTGTGCCCACACCCTCCCTTGTACGCCCGCGTCCTCGACCCTTACCCCTACTCCTTATCATGGTGGATTAACCCTTTCCGATCCAATTTGTATTCTGGTTTTCCTAGGGGGCTTACTCTTTTTCTGCTGTTATACAACAGCGCTATCTGCTGGCTAAAGCCAGTACTGCACGAGGTGACACATTGGATAGGCTCCAACAGCAGAGAGACTGGCAATATACAGTAAAAGAACTCCGACGGACGTCTTCCAACATCAGAGCTGCACAGCCTTAAATCATAATGTCTTTAGACGTCAGACAGTGGATTGGAAAGGGTTAAGAATAGAGCAGGGCCCAAATAAATTACCCCACTGTACAGCACTGACAACTGTGGCTTAATTCACCGCACACAGAGACTTGTAGATAGCAGAGGCTCTATGCTATGACTTGAAAAAATTAACCCGCTGTCTTGCGCTGATACCTAGGGGTAATTTACCGCTCGCAGAGACTTGTAGATAAGAGAGGCAGTGTGGAGTGCGAGAAGACTCTAAAGACAGTGGATAGGGCTGGTAACTGCGGCTATCTCAACCCCACCAAGGAAAGGGTATTGCGAGGTGCTCTGCACAGAGCTGAAATAGTTTGCAGTGGCCCAGGAATTACAGTACTGTTTAGCGGTGAGACTTCTGTCTAATGCACTGCAGACACAGAACGGTATAACTGAAGTAGTTCGCAGTAGGCTAGGAAATGTTAGAGTGCAGTTTCACGGTGAGAGATGGTTGTACGGAACTGCAGGCTGAGAACACTATTAGTGAAAGACTGGGAACAGGCCTAGATGCCTAATACAAAAATTGATGCACTACTGCTCCCAGCCAGCCACAACTGTAAAGCACACGGTCAGATGTAGCCCTAAGAAGGACCATTGGGGTTCTTGCACGGAGGTTCAGGACTGTTTAACTCTCCCTATAGAAGCAGCTCTATCCCTAAACTCTGCGTTATGCACTGCAGACTGAAAACGCTATAGTTGAAATGGCCTGCACAGCCCGAAATGCTTAAAAAAAATGAAAAATTGGTGCACTACTGCTCCCAGCCAGCCACAACAGTAATGGACACTATGAAGAGTAGCCCTAAGAAGGACTGTTGGGGTTCTTGAAGACAGGATCCTACTCTAACACTTTCCCTATATCAGCACTATCCCTAACCTCTGCCGGCGGGCCCACTTTAAATATTCTGTCTGAGGCGGGCCGCGGGCGGGACCACTTTAAATACTCTGCGGTCACCTGATCGGCCCAGCCACTCACTACTGGTGGGGGGAGGGGGGTAAGAGGGCTGGCACGTCACACCAGGAAGCGGTAATGCCTTCCCCGCATGTCTATTGGCTAGAAAAACGCGCTAAACATGCGGGGAAGAAAATGCAATTGACTCGAGTACCGCGTGGTGTTCATCTCGAGTAACGAGCATCTCAAGTACACTAATACTCGAACGAGCATCAAGCTCGGACGAGTGTGCTCACTCATCTCTAGCAATAATGCCCATTTGTACTTTATCAGCTTTATTTGCAGGTTTTCTGAGGTCTGCAATTAGCTCTATTGTTCAGCCATGGACTGCTAAGAGAATACAATGTAATCTCTAGCTCCCATGGAGATAACAGAATACGGTCTGTTTTTTTTTCACGGGCTGCAGAGAGAATACAGCATAATCTCATGCTCCCGTGGAGAATACAGCCTGAACGATGGATTTTAATTTCCCCTAAAAATATTCGTTCAGACAAAAAGTGCATGATGGTACCATTTACACACGATTAGCGCTTAAGAGCCATTGTTTTAACAAAGTTTAAGCGGTAATCCTTGCGTGTGAATGGGCCTTAAGGCATAATGGTTT